>NC_061508.1:237507323-237587727 GCF_022539505.1 Lolium rigidum | reverse complement strand
GCATGATATATAAACATTTATCATAAACATAGAGATATAAATAATAACTACTTTTATTATTGCCTCTAGGGCATATCTCCTTCAAATAGGCCCCTGGGTCTTCGTTTCGTCCAATTCCGAGAATATTTCGTTACTAGGATTTCTGAAACCAAAAACAGCAGAAAACAGGAACTGGCACTTCGGCATCTTGTTAATAGGTTAGTTCCAGAAAATGCACGAATATGACATAAAGTGTGCATAAAACATGTAGGTATCATCAATAATATGGCATAGAACATAAGAAATTATCGATACGTCGGAGACGTATCATCATGTTCCTCCGTAGTATTTAAGTCCAAGAGTTCCTGTTCCAAGTTATGCAGCTCCTCATGAGCAACATTACTGAGAGGGAGATGAAACATATCATAGATATTACCACTTGTTGCCTCTACTGCCTTGTCAATTGTAATTTTTTGATTCCTGGCAAAAGAGTGCAAATGGGGATATAAATCTTGTCTTATATCACTGTTCCAATTGTCTTTCCATAATATGACTGATTTTCCATTTTGTATATCAATAGTTGCCATTTCCTTATATTTGTCCTGAAATGTCAGACATCTCTCCACCAAAAAGAGGCCTTTGTGTTAATTATCTGGGGAGTGCCTCTATTTTCACAATAAGCATGCCAAATCAACTTAACCCAAGTAATATCTACATGGTTATAGAATTTATGCAAGTTCTTCATTAGGAGAGCTTGATTTTGTACCCTGAGATTCAAGATTCTAGTCCTCCTATATCTATTGGCTTGCACATCACTTCTCAGCTAGCAAGACATTATCCTTGAATTTTATTCTCTCTATCCGACCAAAGGAATTGCCTCCCACTCTTTTTAAAATGTACAAAAATAGTTACTGGTACTTTGAAGGAACACATTGCACAGACGGACAGAGACCGGATCACACAATTAAATAGTGTGAGCTTGCCAGTATAGGACATCAAAGATGAGATGCCAGATAATGTTTTATCAATTCTAGATACCATTGGCATAAGATCAACCACTGAAGGCCTTGTGGTACCCAAAGGTAAACCCAAGTAAGCAAAAGGCAGGCTTTCAACCTTACATCCAAAAATATTTTCCAGCTCATTAACGCTTGCATTGTCAATGTTGATAGGTACCAAAGTGGTCTTGTGATAATTTACATGAAGCCCAGGAGATTCACTGAGGATTTCCAAAGTATCCTTTAAATGCATGAGTTGACCACTATCAGCTAGCATAATCATCAGTGCATCATCTGCATATTGGACAACTGGGTATTTTTGCCCAAAATCATCAAGAAGTGGAAGATTTATTAAACCATTCTACCAGGCATCATTAATTGCACTTTGGAGCAAATTAGCAGTATTAACAAATAAAATAGGAGACAGTGGGTCCCCTTGTCTAACTCCTCTTTTGCATATTTTTTCCCTGGTACCCCATTTAGGAGAACTGCTATGGCGGCTAAGTGGAGAATGTTGGATATAAGCTTGACCCATTTTTGTCTAAATCCTCTTGCTCTGAGCATACTGATGATAGCATTGTAATCAAATTTATCAAATGCCTTCTCAAAGTCTATTTTTAGTATAATAATGGGCCTTTTAGATAGATGTGAAGTATGTAGATATTTAAAGGCCCATCCAAGGCAGTCTTGAATATTTCTCCCTTTAATAAATCCATACCGATTCTGATAAACTAAAGGGATAATCTCCTTCTGCATTCTATTTGCCATTAGCTTGGTAATGATCTTGAGTGGGAGACTAACCAGAAAAATTGGTCTATAATCATTCATATTCTCAGGATCTGCTACCTTTGGGATGAGTGTGATAAAAGCAGTGTTGATACTCTCCAAATTAATTTTCTTATCATAGAAATCTTCTATAAGTTTATAAAATCCTCTCTGATTACTTGCCAACATTTTTTTTAGAAATTTTCCATTGAAACCATCATGTACTGATGCTTTGTTTGTTGGGAAATCCTTTATGACATCATCAATTTCTTCTCTAGTAAATGGAGCATCAAGGTGTGACAAATCATTTGATTGAATTATTCTTTCAAGATGGATAGACATTTGTGCATTCTCACTAACACCAAGTCTTTCTTTGTATGATTCCCAAATAATGGTAGCTTTGTGATCATGATTGTAGACTATACATCCATCACCTGCTTTAATGGAAGTAATAAGATTCCTCATGTAGCTTTTTGTTGCAATTGTGTGAAAATACCTGGTATTCTCATCCCCCAGGGTAGCCCATCTGATTCTTTGCTATATTTTTCCAGTAAATTCTTTTTTGCTTCCATCAGCTTCCTTGTGTGCTCTTGCAATATTCTCTGGAAGTTCTTTTCTATAGTGGAGAGACATCTTTGATCCTCCAAGCCATCAATAAGTGCAAGGGCAAAATTACATTCTGTTATAAGTTTTCCCATATTTGAAAAATCTCTGCTCCATTTCTTCAAACCATATATGAGTTTCTTGAATTTTCCATTTAACATCAAGGCAGAGTCACTTTTGTATACAAATGAATCCTAGTTATCTGTAACAGTGTCTAAGAATCCTTCAAAATCAGTCCAATAATTTTCAAATCTGAACAAGCTTGCCCTTGGTATATCAGTACCAATTTGCACATGAATATGAATATGATCAGATTCCTATCTTGATAGAGGAAATGATAAAGTATTGGGAAATTCAGATGTCCATGTGGCAGAAGTAACACCCTATCTAGTTTTTCTAGTAGTGGGTTTTGCTGCATATTGCTCCAGGTGTATGATCTTCCTTTTAAAGGTATTTCTTCCAGATCATGAACTTGAATCACAGTGTTGAAAAGAAGCATATTGTTTGTGTTCCCACCATTTTTATCTTTGTCACCTGGATTCCTTATTAGGTTGAAATCACCAAGAATCATCCAGTAGTGGTAGGTTGATGAATCTAAGTCTGCCATCCAGTTGAAAAAAAATCCTCTCTGTTTTCATTATGAGCTGGCCCATAAATGTTGGTTAAATACCAAATTTTTCCAGACACCCTGCATTTAAACTCCATAGTGATTTGAAAGATACTTTGGGAAATAATTGTTCCATCAAAAAGGCTTCCATTCCAAATTGTGATGATGCCACCAGAGTTACCAATAGAAGGGGTAAAAGCATATTTATTGAATTTCCTGTGACAAAGTTCCTTAAATAGGATTAGTCAAAATGCTCCCTTTTTATTTCTTGCAAGCATATGATATTACAATTACATTCTTCCACTCTTTGTTTGATGTCATCCCATCTCGCTTGAGAATTAATCCCCCTAATGTTCCAGTCAAGTATATTTCATGAAATACTCATTTAATAAACCATGCTGGATAACACAAGCTTAGTGGCAGCTTAACTGTCCACTGATGATCATTCATATTTTCCAAATATAATTCAATCACTCGGGGATATAGAGAATTTCCAAAATCAAAAAGGGTAACTCCAGGCACATCACAGACCACATAACCAAAAGTACATCCGATGACAATCAATTGATAAAGATAACACATCACATACCAAATATAACTGACACCACTGCCATACCAAATATAACTGATACTCCTGACACAAGTAACTGGTAGTCTGCCACATATTACAAAAGTAGTAGTGTTTCTCATCAAGGGAGTAGAAATAAGACATGAAAATAAACTAAGGATAACTAGGCTGTATAACAGACATCCCAACTGATCAAGTTTGATGTGGCAATACATCTAGCCACTTTTGGCAATAAGCTTCTCATCAGTCACCTCACTAGGAGGAAATCCCTTAGTGAACAAGTGAGCTAGCCTTTGTGGCGGTGCTCACCGGCGAATAGGGTGAGGTCTTTGTGGTGTTGATCGTGGCGACCACATCCCTCCAATGTAGACGTACTTTCCCTCAAAAGGAAGCAACTATGGGAATCACCCTTGTGTCTCCGCGTGCTCCACTCTAGGTTACCTCTATCTTTTATTGTCTATATTGCATCTTGCTTAGTGATAGCTTTCTTAGTTGTGTAGCTTGTCATCTAGGTAAATTCACTTGGTTGCATATCTAGAGAATTCACCTTTTGTGTAAAGTCTAAATTGAAAAGGAACTAAAATTTGGTAGCACCCATTCTGAACCTGCACACCATATTTCTTCTTTCTTCCTTAGGCTGATGTCTTGAAAATACACATGAGAGCTCACTCCATCTTCTTCTTAAATGCATATTTGCCACTTGATATTCATTTTTTTGCAACTTTGAAGCCAACATATGGTTCAATCACTGGTTATAGACAAATCCTATAAATATAACTTAGTGCAAATATTAGTTCATACTAGAAATTATCATTAATTACCAAAATCACGCATGAGGCTCCATGCACTTTCACTTGGTTGTAAGCTACACATTACAATCTATGTAGAAGCAGATAATATTTGAAATGTATAATTGTAACACCCAATGTTTGTGAAAGGACGAGATGTTGCATAAAGGAGATGTATATGCGAGTTTGAATTTAGCTTACAACAATGCAGAATTAAACTAACATTTATTTTACAAACACAAAACATAAATAAGTTAGGATCAATTAAGTGCACCAACAACGAGAGTGATGTTTTGGCACATGGGAGCGTATGCTCCCTTTATTTTGAAATGCATGTTAGACATATTTTAAAATGTCAAAAAAATTGAAACAAAAATTTCGCACGTACATCTTCATGTGCTACGCGCTCACAAAGTCGTTTCATGAAAAATCGACATGTCATGTGGCGTGTGTAAAAAAGACAAAATTCGGTGCTGAAACAAAGACTTGTCACAAGATAAATTTTCTTTTTTTCGCTTAGACTACAAAAAGTATAATTTTTTCGTGAAACTTGACGAATACACATATATTATGGAGATGTACATGTAAATTTTTTTGTCAAATTTTTTTAACACTTGGAAATATGTTTTTATGGTAGAGGGATCATACGCACCCGGGAGCCGAATTGAGTTTCTGCACCAACAACAACTTATGATAAGCAAGATAGCACAACATATATAACATGAATGATAAGAAAGATATAAGTACTTCAAGCATGATGGCTATCATAAAGAAGTACACTCAGGTATAGAGATAACCGAAACACATAAAGACTATAACGTATTCTCATGTTCTGTTAAGGTGCATCACGCTGGAAAGATGCGTGTTAACACGAAGGTTTTCCCAACGCCACGAAGACTCACCTTCTTGTCCGAGCCAATTTTCATGAATGACAAAAACCCTTCTCTTATATCTAGCGTTTTCTCGACAAACTTCACAACCACTTCACAAAATTCACAAAGAAAAAGCCCCAATCATCTTTACAATATTTATTAATGAAGAGATCACCGGAGCACCTATGCCCCAAGCTAATATTGCTGCCCGATTTCGATTGCAATGTCTTGGCTTCCCCCTGGCCTATATGCAAAGTCAGCCGTTTCATGAGAAGAAAAGTGGGCATGTTTTTCGTCCTAGTACTTTGCTCTGTGTAGTAGTATTAGCCCAGTTTACCCGCCGGGTCTGGGATCATCCACCGACCACCACCGACCCCCAGATCTCTCCGCCCATGAAGTGCCACTCGGTGGCCGCGCTCTGGTCGCCGTCGCCGCCATCCCACCACATCACCGCCGTCGCCGCCACGCCCACCGCGCTATTCACCGGCGCCGCCGACGGGACCGTCCTCCACTGGCCCCTCCCTCCTTCCCCGCCCTTCAACCCGCGCCCCTCCTCCCTCCTCTGCGCCCACGCCGCAGCCATCACCGCCCTCTGCCCCCTCCCATCCCCCGCCTCCCTCCTCGCGTCCTGCGCCGCCGGCGTCCTCTCCCTCTTCTCCGCCTCCGCCCCGCTCCGCTGCCTCCGCCGCCGCTCGCTCCCGCCCTGGGCCGGCTCCCCTTCCCTCGTCTCCCCCCTCCCCGCCTCCTCCTCCCACCCCCGGGTCGCGATCCTCTGCCACGCCCACGACGACCACCGCCACGCGTCCGCAGTGGTCGTCGTCGACGCGCGCACCCTCACCGTCCTGCACACCGTCTTCCACGGCGCCCTCTCCGTCGGGTCCCCGCGGGCGATCACCCTCACGGTCTGCGTTGCCTCCGCCGCCGCCAGCGTCGTGCTGGCCGACACGCAGGGCCGGGCGCAGACGCTGCCCATAGTAGACGGCGCGGCCGTCGAGGGCGACTCGCCGAGGCGGCTCAGCGCGAGCTCGCTGTCCAGCGTCGCCTCCGCGGAGGCCCCGGATGGCACGGTGGAGGCCGTGGCGCTATCCGACGACGGGAAGGTCGTTGCTCTGGTGCTGAAGACGAGCTGCTTGCTGAAATGCGCCGCCGAGGGTTCCGTGCTGGGCGAGCTGTCTCTGGGGAGTACTTCGCTATGCACGGAGGATAAAACAGGGGTCAAGGGCTGCCTTGCTGGAGGGTTTTTTCTCCGCGGCGGGGAATGGGGAGCCCGGCATTTGGAGGATGGCAATCTGGTCAGGAGCTTGGTGCTATGGGGTAGCAATGGTGGCGCCATTGTTTACAGGGTTGCTGTTGGTACTCCATTGTTTGCCTGCGAGGCTGTATGTGAAGTTCCTGGTGTTTCATCCGACCATGGAGAGATGTCATCATCTATTCAATTTTGCCAGATGGGCAACTGTCTTATCAGGGCGGAGTCTCGACCGTATGAGATTGGCGGGTCCTTTTCCTGGAAACCTTTTATCTCCATATGGTCTATTGATCAACTAGAGTCGAGTATTGGAACGAACCCAGAGAGCCCACCTTTCTGCAAAGTTCTTGGAGAAGGCAGCCTTCAGGGAGAAGAATTTAGGTTAGAGCCTTCTCATTCACTCCCCAAGTCGGACAATGGAGTGGAAACGAGTTCGCAGATGTGCTCATCCGACAATGGGTTGGGGAGGTATGGAAGGACAGTGTCCTCTTCGATGGTACTTTCCGAGGATTCTTACGCTCCGTATGCTATAGTTTATGGTTTCCATAATGGTGACATAGAAGTTATCCGATTTCTCAACCTGATGCCAGCTGCACAATTCGGTGGTGGAGGAGGGGTTTACCCACACATCTCTGAAAGATTTTTTGTGGGGCACAAGGGAGCAATTCTTTGCTTGGCTGCACACCACATGCATGCCCACTCTGACTCCAGAAGCTTTCAACGAGCACTCATATCTGGGAGCTTGGATTGTACGATTCGTGTCTGGGATCTAGATGCCGGCACCCTCCTTTCTGTGATGCATCATCATGTTGCGTCGGTTAAGCAAATAATACTACCACCAGCTTCTAGTCATCATCCCTGGAATGATTGTTTTGTTTCTGTTGGAGATGATGGCCTTGTAGCGCTTGTTTCTCTTCAAACCATGCGTGTTGAGAGGATGTTTCCTGGGCATTCTTGTTACCCATCAATGGTTGCTTGGGATGGAGTAAAAGGGTACATTGCTTGTTTTTGTCGTAGTCTGCACTCTACTAATGATGTGGGTAGCATACTGTATATCTGGGATATGAAATCAGGCGCTCGAGACCGAATTATTAGGGGGACAACATCTCAATCAGTGTTTGAACACTTCTGTAGGGGCATTTCCAAAAATGCAGTTACTGGCGGCATATTGGGAGGGACAACTTCAGCATCGTCCTTACTTGTTCCAGTTCTGAAAGACACTGCCCTCCTTCAGTCTCGTGCAAACAGAAATGGGCTTAACGTTTCACCTGTATCAAAGAACCATCACACTGCTGCAGATTCTTTAGCTTTGGGTGCCCTTACTGCACATGATGTGAAGGGGAAGACACCGGCTCCAGATGATAGACATAATTCTGCATATAATTCAGGAAAGGTTGGCTCTGCCAAGATCATAAACAAAAGAAGAAAATATCCCATAAAATGCTCCTGTCCATATCCCGGCATTGCAAGTCTGAGATTTGACCTCTCAGAAATCATGTCCACACAGGGCAGTTTTAGTGATAGGCAGTTTAGAGATCATCTTCATGGTGATGATACCAAAGAAACTATACAGCCTGGAGTTTTAGAAAATACTTCTGGGATCCAAGAAATGGATAGCCCATCTAGAGAATCGTTGGAAGGGCAATTACTTCGATTTAGTCTCTGTTTTCTGCACTTGTGGGGTGTTGATTGTGAGCTGGACAAATTACTTGTAGATGAGATGCAAGTTTGCAAGCCAGAAGACTGTCATATAGCTACAGGGGTGGTAGGGGATAGAGGTTCGATAACATTGATGTTCCCAGGGAAAGGAGCCACTCTTGAGGTAAGCTGTTTACTGCATATGCAGATTCATTGTGTTTAAGCACACCTGAAGTCTAAACATGATATTTTTTCTGCTTCAGCTTTGGAAGTCGTCTGCTGAATTTTGTGCTATGAGATCTCTGTCAATAGTTTCTCTTGCCCAACGCATGATCACGTTATCTCGTTCTTGTACACATGCTAGCAGGTACTGGGTCATCTTTTTCTTTCCATTTCATGCGGGTTCATATTCTGCATAGCGTGAAACTGGCATCCATGGGCAGATTGAGCATCCCTCCAGCTGCCCAGGCTTGCCGGATGCACGCTGCCTTATGTTACTGTATCTTCATGGTAATTTGAACAAAAATTAGTATCTTAAGCCTTTAAATTTGTAGTTTGCCCAGAATTTCAAAATGTTCCTAGGTTGCTGGCATCTTTCATTTGGTTTCTTGGAATGTTGCAGAAAAGAACTTGCACAGAAAACATTGCAACAAAAAAAAGTGCCATAATCTTGAACGTGTTTGGGTTTGTTTTGAGCATATCTGTACTGCACTAGCAATTTAACCATGGATTCTTAAGCTCTACCCATGAGCACCACCTATTTGGGTAATTTTCTATATTAATAACCTTGTGCTGCATCCTGGTTGGCTTTGCCTTAACAAATCTGGTATTGTGGCACTATTTAGGTATTCTTTACAATTGTGACAAATATAGCCTTTGCTGCTTTCAGTATAGGAGTATCAAATTCATGTCTTCTTTTTTCTCATCTACACTGTCTTGTTGCAGTGCCTTGGCAGCTTTTTATACAAGACACTTTGCTGAGAAAGTTCCAGATATAAAGCCCCCATCCCTCCAGGTTCTACTATATTTGCTGCGCACATAATTTCTTGCAGTTTGGGATTTCTTTCTTTACTGAAACCAATGTCTTTGGCGATCTTTATCATGTGGATAAAATACAGAAACTGGTGTCTGTTCTTGCAGTGTAAGGCAAGTGACAATAGGTGAAGGCTTAGTTCATATCTGTGATACTCCCAGCCTAGTTGACTTAGTTTAGGTGGTCCTTTTAGTGTTACTTCATTAAGAATTTAAGATATTTCCCTAGTTTCTTGTGTTTAACGTGGGTTAGGTCTGCGGTAACTAAACACAAGACAGAACAAAATAGGTTGGCTCTGGATGTACAAAATATGGTTATGAGCAGTTACAACTAGGTCCCAATCAGCCCCTAAGGGTGTATGTCTATCTAGAGTTGAATTGGTCTAGTACATAACCCTATGGGAACAAGAATAGGGACGGACCAACCCTTTGGACGTAAGCAGCAAAGACAAAAGTTTTACGTACTGGTGCATATCTTTGGGCCTTGGCGGCTTGGCGCATCACAATTCATTACCGCATTGTATTCATGCATAAATGGTGATGAACTGTATTCACATAAGTGATACCTCAGTAACAATTAGTTGTACTCAGGTCCATTCCAGATAGTCTGCTTTGTCCTTTTACTTAGTGCTTACTAGCGACACCTTACTAGTGGCATGTATTTGTTAATGAATCTGCAACTGTCATGTTCTGAGGACCTGGTTAAGATGGCATTATATGTTATCTTTGAAAAGCACATATATATTTTTAAATTTTGCTGGTAAATCATATTTTTTATGGTATATAATCTGCAATGCTGAATTTGTTACAGCATAACTTTTTGATTAATGCTAGCTTCTGATTTGAATCACTTATATTATTGCTATATGACTACGTAATCTTTTCTAATTGTATGTTCAGATTTGCATCCATATTCCTCATATACCAGTTTTACAATCTGTACGCATCAGTTTGCAGATTAATTTGGAGCACAACATGTCCATATTCGATAATTTTCATCCCTGTAGGTTAATAAAACTTGTTAGCTTTGAGGTGGAAAAGAAAGTGTAAGGAGAATTTTTTTTTGTGTTTGACCTGCAAATTAGCTTCTTCTTGGCTGACCTTGGCATTCATCATTGTTGGGAAGATCTGATGGATGGGGTCAACATATTTTGGAACTCCTCCTTGATTGGAAGTTATTGATCACTTGGTTAATAAACTGTGTCTGCTTTGCTTCTATTCTGGAAAGGCGTTGATTTTTTGGTGAACGTAAAGCCTCATCTCCGTGAATTGATTGAGAAGTTCTTTTCAAGCCCTAATAACTTCTGCACCCCAAATTCACAATGCTATACCCCTAAGTGTCACGCACCGCCGGGAGAAGCCCACCAAGCCAACCACCCCTACTTTTGCCCATTATTGGGCCTCTGCCATGCCAAGCAAGTGTGCAATGTCAGGTCTCTCATTGTCAAAAATGGCCGCATTACGGTGCATCCAGATCCACCATGCCATGAACATGATCACCAAAAGGTGCCCTTTTGCACTGTCAGGGGGTTGGAGAGGATGGCCTGATGTCTCCATTCCATGAACTGCTCTCCGACCATCGGAGGTGGATGAATCCACGAGACCACCTCATCCCCTGCTAGGAGTTGGGTCATGCTCTCCTCAGACCGGTCACAAAGAATACAGGTCGGTGGGTGCTGCAGCCACTACCTAGCAAGTCTCTCAGCCGCCCAACAACGGTCTTGGCAAGTCAACCAAATAAAGAATTTCACCAGCGGAGGGGCTTAAAGTTTCGAGTTAAGTTCCATGACGTCGATTCAACTGCTTCCGGAAATGGAGGTTGTGACAAGACTTGGAAGAGTACCGGGAGTGACCATCCAAGGGAAAATGAGGTTGTCTAGGGTCACCGTGAGCTGCACCGCATGGACGATAAGCTAGATTTGGAAATACTGCCAAAGAGCGTGTTAAGCACTCCCCAGATGTCAGCGATTCATCACCTCTACTGCAATGTCTCCTGCACTGTACGACTTCCTGGTGCGCCTAGAGATGAGACTGGAGCCCATGGCTATTTCAATGATGGATCTATTGTGCAATCTTCGATCCTCCCAGAAGAGTTGGTTGTTCCATCATCAACTACCATCTTGATGGATGGAACAAACACACACCCCTCATCTCGGTAGAAATGCTTGTCTGCATCCTCCAAATCTGAGGCACCCTCAATCGCAGTCTTCGATAGGTCGTGGATGCTGAGGCCACCATACTTCACCTAACTACAAACCTTGCTCCAGTTGACGATGCAGTTGCTGCCCTGGGTGGCCACTCTGCCTATCCAAAGGAACCCCTGAAGAATCTTATTCACCTACTTCTGCACCTTCTTGTAAAGCCCCATCACCATAAGGTGGTGCAGCGGCATCGTTGGAAGCACCGACTTGGTAAGGGTAATACACACCTCCTTCCGCATCATAGTTGTCCTCCAAGCAGGCAACTGCTACGCGAACTGGTACACAATGGGTTGGAAGGCCTCGCTGGAGGAGGATTGAGAAAAGGGATACCAAGGTACATGGCCAGGAATAGTGCCAGCTGGCACCCGATGGCTGTTGCCACCTCGAGATTTCCTCATCCGAGCAAGCAATAGAAGAGGTCGAGCATTTTGCAATGTTGCCGTGCAGTCTGGATGCCTGAACAGAGAACGCGAGTAAACTGTGAACTAAGAGTAGCTCTGTCCTATGTTGTGGCAAATGACGAAAAACATCATTTACACATAATGAGATGCTCGCTGGTAAGTCATGTAGAACAGGCTGACTGACCCAGAGCCGGTTCATGGTATCGATGACTATAGCGAACAACATTGGTGCAAGCGGGTTGTGGCGAAGCCTCTTGCGGTGCCACACTGGAGCGGGCTCCCCATTGAGCAACACATTTGTGCTTGCCGAGAAGAGGAGGATGGCAATCCACTTGTGGAAGTGCACCCCTAATCGAACATTCAAACTCTCTGCAACGCCTCAAATAGCAGTGCCCAAAGCATTGTGCAATGTCTAGTTTAAGCATGGTCCAAGGCTCCTTGAGCCGATGTAGGTATCTCGCTCTCTGCAGCACCAACATGAAGTTGTTGTGGGTGCACCACTTCTGAATGAACACGCATTGATTCTCCATGAGGCTCCCCACTCTCGGTGACAACACTTCTTAATGTTGCCGAAGTCTTTGCCACTAGCTTGGCGAAGATGTGAATGAGACTCATGGGCGATAATCCCGCAGAGTTGTGGAGTAGACTGTTTAGGGAGTGGGATCAAGTGGGCTTGGAACATGCGCCCGCTAAGGGAGTGCAACTTTGAAAAAAACGTCATCACATCGGTCTTAACAACATCCCAACAAATCTACAAGAATTCCACCGTGAACCCATCCGGTCCGGTTGCCTTGCTGCGTGGAAGAAGCCTTACGACCTCCCGCACCTCCTCTTTAAAGTCTAGGTCAAGAGAGAAGTCTGCTGCTCAGCCGTACCAAGGAGGCATGGCCGTGTATTACGTGACCCCCACGCCATCGACCATAATGTTATGTATCACGTTCTTCTGTCTCCTGTATGAAGCATGCTGGTGAAAAAACACCATTTTCGTGTCCCCTTCACACTGCCATGCGATCCTTGAGCGCTGTTGAGACAGTGATCTCAGGCGAAGCCAACCCGAGGCAAGGGCTTGAATGACCATCTGCTGTCGTTCTACCTAGTAATACTGTGACTTCTGGTAATACTGTGACTTCTGGAAGTTCATTTATCATAGAAATAAAATTGTATCTTGGTACTTTTTGCACTGCTGCATACTTGTCTTTTCTTGCTAAATACGGGGGGATTTGCACATTTGCCACACTTTATTTTGCAAATTTCAAAGTAAAGTGTGGCAAATGTGTAAATGTACATGAAAAGGACTACCATCTGCTCGCAAATATGATTTCCTAACCGAGTGGTGTGTATATTTGCAGCTTCTGGTGAGCTTTTGGCAACATCCTTCTGAACATGTACGAATGGCTGCTCGCTCCTTATTTCACTGCTCAGCTCCTCGTTCTGTTCCACAACCCCTCCGTATAGAGAGAAACAAAATTCCTGATGCCCACTTGTCTTCATCTGATCTTGTGGACAAGCTTATACCAGCGATGCAGAATGCCTCAGTATCTTGTCATGGACAGTTGAAGACAGATGGTGAAATTGTTGATAGAGATGATGATGACGATACTTCTCAGATAAGCTCATGGTTGGAGTCATTAGAGAATCAGGAGTGGCTATCTTGGATTGGAGGAACAAGCCAGGATGCAGTGGCATCAAATATCATTGTTGCAGCTGCTTTCGTTGTTTGGTACCCAAGCATTGTGAAAGTTAAGCTTGCAAAGTTGGTTGTTAATCAACTAATCAAGTTGGTTATGTCAATGAATGATCGTTACAGTTCAACTGCAGCTGAACTTCTAGCAGAGGGAATGGAAAGCACATGGAAAGCATGTTTGGGCACTGACATTGCTCATTTCTTGAGTGACGTCCTTTTCCAAATTGAGTGCCTAAGCAGTGCACCTTCCAGCAATGCCATCTATAAAACTGCAGTTGCCGTTACAATGAGGGAAGCATTGGTTGGTACCCTTCTACCAAGCTTGGCTATGGCTGACATAATGGGATTTTTTGGTGTAATAGAAAGTCAAATTTGGGCTACTTCATCTGATTCTCCAGTCCACGTAGTTTCACTCAAAACTCTCATTCGAGTAGTTCGAGGCTCTCCAAAGGCCCTGGCTCCTTATCTTGACAAGGTATGCACTGTATCCTCATTGACTCATTGTACAAATTGTAAATTTATATATCCTCATTGTACGCGTTGTAAATTTCTTAAGGGCTGCTGTAATCACTGCACTGTGGCTTCCAGCCTTATAACAAAAAAATATTTTTATTTTGCCCTATCTTCTGTTTTTTAAAAATCGATGTCCGTAAAGTCTACTGTGTGTTCTCATTGAAGGTTCATGCAGTAGAACATTAGCACAGCAGTCAAAATGCATTTGGTACAACACGGGAATCACTGGGTACCTCAATGGTTTGACATATGGTTTTGTCGCCAAGCACCCTTGTTCGAGTCCCATCTCCCCTCTTAATGAAAAAAGTGTTGGGATAAACAAGTAGGACCTGTTTCAGTCAAGCTAAAATATCTTTGATAAATGTTTACATGACTAACCATTTTAGTTTTGTTTTTAAGAGTTGGAACATTTGTCTAGTGTAGTCATTTTAAGGTTCACAGGCTTGTCACACGTTTCTATCCTGGGATCATAGATTCATATTAACTTCCAATATACAGTTGGTGGAGCTAAGGCATTTTGGTACTTACTACTCCCTCCGTCCTAGTTTGTAAGTCATAATTTTTGAATATATTGGCCCAAGGTACTAACTGATTGGGTCTCATTTTCTCTCTCTCATTGGTGCATGCAGCTTCTTTCTCTCTCTCATTGGTGCATGCATTCTCTTTCTCTCCTTCATTGGTGCATGCAACCCCTTTCTCTCCCTCATTAAATAAAATTATGCCTTAGAGGTGGGGGTTATGGGACAAATAGTTTTTGGGAATATGACTTACACTCTAGGACGGAGGGAGTAGTTCCTAGTTACTACTACTACCTTGGTAGTTGTTAAGGGTTTCTCCAAGTTAGAAGCTTTCCATAGTTGCAGCACAATGGATAGTATGTGAGTTGTACACAAAGGGAAGATCTCCAATATTCTTTTAGATTTTCTCTATTTTATCCAGCTATATGTTTAGTTTGAGCTTTTCTGTACCAAGTTGTCTAGTACCACAGCCACATGTCATAACCAAACAGTATATATATGTATAAGAATATGTTATCACAAAAGGAAAACCTTTTTGTGTTGTGCAGGCAATCAGCTATATCCTACACACCATGGATCCAAGCAATTTAATAATGCGTAAAGCTTGCATTATTAGCTCAATGATGGCTCTAAGAGAAATTGCGCGTGTTTTTCCGATGGTTGCTCTCAATGAATCAATGACTAGATTAGCTGTTGGTGATGCTATTGGAGAGATTCATAGTGCCACAATTCGTGTCTATGACATAGAAAGGTACATATTCGTTCAAGTTGTATAAAGTTGTACCCATTGAGCTATTAAATTATGCACCACCAATGGCATATATGGCTTCGGAGTTGTCATGGTAACTATGCGTTGACACTTGCACTTTGGTAGAGAATACAATATGGAAGTTCTTTTGGAATGTGTTTTGGTTCTGTTGGCCCAAATGATATGATAACTATTCTGTGGAACTGGTTTTGAATAAAAAATATGATCTTAATTTTCTGTAGCACTCTTCTTGATCTATGATGATACAGTTGAACTGTAGTTCTCACAAAAAATGAAGCTTCAACTAGGAGCTGCTATACTTTGTTCATCTCAATTTTCCATCTTTTTTCTTTGCAGTGTCACAAAAATAAGGATTCTCGATGCATGCGGACCACCAGGTCTTCCAAGCTTTCTTGAAGGACCATCGGATACAACAACATCCATACTGATTACAGCTTTGAGTTTCTCACCGGATGGAGAGGTTTGATATTGCTATCTGCATACCAGAATCAGAATACCTTTAATGAAAGATATATGTGTACATATGGCTTGTGTTAGCTTAAGATTACCTCCCATGTGTATCTAAATATTTATCCAGGGAATTGGTACATAGAAATTATATCACACATGCCACAGTTAAGTAATTTTTCACACGAGTTTTTATGAATCTTACATTCCATGCTATCATTCTTGGCATCTTTGATACTCCCTCTGGGCCAAAATAGTCAACTGGATGCTGATGAGATCTAAGATCCCGGGAGTGGCCCGATCTCGCGATTTGACCCCGAAGACCAAGGGAAGAGGTGGGAGAACGCGAGGAACACGAAGAACACGAAGAACGCCGGTACTCACGCACGCACACCAACCCGATACACCCGATACACCCGATACTTACCCCCCGTGGCTCGATGGACCACGCCAATAGAATCTCCTGGAAGAGGCACGCGGCAGAATTCCCGGAGAGAGATTGGGGTTGGAGAAGAAGAGATTGATGAGGGAGAGAGAGTAGCTTGTACTAGAATCTCACTCAACAATATCCAAATCAACAACCAGGGTGCCTTGATTACAGAGGGATGATAACCCTAGGGAGACTAAGCTCAAAGGTAGGTTTGAGTTCAAAACAAGTCTAAGGGGTAAAGGAGGGGTCCAGGCTACTTATATAGGCATACATGGCCAGCAAGGGCGAACAGGTACGCGAATGGATAACTTAGGCAGTTTGGTGGGTCATTACCGTCAAACCCGGTTTGGAATCCGGTCTGACCGGGCCTATGACCGGGTGATCCGGTCCTGGGTCCGATCGACCGGGCGCCAACCGGGAATTTGCGAGGTTTCCGGTTTCCTTCCGGTACGAGGGAGCTGCGCCCGGTTGGGCGCCCGGTTGACCGGGCCTGGGACCGGAGCGTCCGGTTGTGGGGCCGGCTCGGCCGGGTCCCGGACCGGCCAGCTCTCTTCTCTTCCTTGGAGCGCTTCGAGCGACGTCGGGTTCGGCTTCGTGATCATCTCCATGTCCAGCTGCTTCTCTCCCTCCCTTGACCTTGGCGTCTCCTCTCCGGGGTCTTGATGCGCCTTGTACCTAATGACACATAGCACGTCGGCATGAGGTAGCAATCCATCCAAAGGGGTACCGAGATCAAGGGTGGTGAGGAGTGAGTTCACCTCATCATGTAGGGCTTTAACTCGGGCTCGCGTCATTGGTCCGCTTGGGGGACTTGTTGGTCTTGGTGTGGAGGTGACCGAAGGCCACCCCGCATCATCTCCCCCCCCTTGTGAAAGAGTCGCCCTCGACTCTTGTGCCTCCTCATCTTCATGATATGGCGATAAGTCCGCAACGTTGAACGTGTTGCTCACCAAGTACTTGGAGGTCGGGATGTCGATGACGTAAGCGTTGTTGTTGATGCGTTTGAGGACCTTGAAGGGGCCATCTCCTCTTGGCTCGAGCTTCGAGTTGCGTTCATGAGGGAATCTTTCCTTCCGGAGGTGGATCCAAACGAGGTCGCCTTCTTGAAATATGCGTTCCTTCTTCTTGGCGTTGAGGCGGGTAGCTTGACGAAGCACATGTTCTTGAATGGTAGCTCTTGTTTCTTCATGTAGTTTCTTCACGGCGGCGGTGCGCTTGTCGAAGTCCATGTTCGTCCGCTCATGAAGGGGAAGTGGTAGTATGTCGAGTGCCGTGAGCGGTTCGAAACCGTAGACGACCATGAAGGGACTCCTTGATGTTGTCGAGTGCTTGGCGCGGTTGTAGGCGAACTCCGCGTGTGGAAGGCACTCCTCCCATGACTTCAAGTTCTTCACGAGGATGCGTAGGAGAGTGGAGAGGTTTCGATTGACCACTTCCGTTTGGCCGTCCGTTTGCGGGTGCGAGGATGATGAGAATAAAAGCTTCACTCCAAACTTTGCCATGAGCGACTTCCAAAGATAACTCATGAACTTGACGTCTCGATCCGACACAATGCTTTGCGGCACTCCATGTAGGCGAACAATTTTCCTGAAAAACAATGAAGCAATGTGTGAAGCATCGTCGCTCTTATGGCAAGGTATGAAATGAGCCATCTTAGAGAATCTATCCACTACCACAAATATGGAATCATGACCATGCTTAGTGCGAGGCAATCCTAGAACAAAATCCATGCTAATATCGGTCCATGGTGCATATGGAATAGGCCATGGGGTGTAAAGACCATAAGGGTTGGAGGTAGACTTAGCTTGTAAGCACGTTGTGCACCGGCGGCAAAGGCGTTCCACGTCGCGGTACATTCTTGGCCAATAGTAGTGGGTTGAGAGCATGGCATATGTCTTCTCTCGACCAAAGTGTCCCATAAGACCACCTCCATGTGACTCTTGTAAAAGCAATTTTCGAAGGGAAGACTCGGGAATGCAAATCTTGTTAGCTTTAAACAAGTAGCCATCATGCAAATAGAAATCATCCACTCCTCGTTGAACGGAGCACTTCTCAAATATGGGAGCAAAGAAAGAATCGGAAGGATAGAGTTCTTTGATCTCTTCAAGGCCCAAGACATGAAAATCCAAACGAGTAAGCAAAAGGGTGTTTTTGCGGGAAAGAGCATCCGCCACAACGTTGTCCTTGCCCTTCTTGTATTTGATCACATATGGGAAGGACTCAATGAACTTGACCCATTTTGCATGTCGTTTGTTCAAGTTGTGTTGGCTTTTCAAATATTTCAAGGACTCATGGTCGGAATGAATGATAAACTCTTTTGGCCAAAGGTAGTGTTGCCAAACTTCAAGAACACGAACCAAAGCGTAGAGCTCCTTGTCATATATAGGATAGTTGAGGCGTGCGCCATCTAACTTCTCACTATAATATGCCACGGGTTTGCCCTCTTGCATAAGAACGCCACCAATACCAAGCCCACTTGCATCACACTCAATCTCAAATGTTTTTGCAAAATTTGGAAGGACAAGAAGAGGAGCTTCAGTAAGGCGTTTCTTCAACTCATCAAAAGCATTTTGTTGGGCCTTGCCCCAAACAAACGGAACATTCTTTTTGGTAAGCTCATTCAAAGGGCAAGCAATGGTGCTAAAATCTTTGACAAAGCGGCGGTAGAAACCGGCAAGTCCATGAAAACTTCGGACTTGACCAACATTTGTAGGAGTAGGCCAATTGTGGATGGCCTCCACCTTGGAAGAATCAACTTCAATCCCATTAGCGGAAACCACAAAGCCAAGGAAAACCAATTTGTTTTGAGCAAATGTGCATTTAGGGAGGTTGGCATAAAGCTTCTCAAGACGCAAGATGCATAAGACCTCTCTCACATGTTGCACATGGTCCTCGAGATTTTTGCTATAAATGAGAATATCATCGAAATAGACAACCACACTCTTGCCAATGAGAGGACGCAAGATGTGATTCATGAGACGCATGAAAGTTGATGGAGCATTGGAAAGACCAAAAGGCATAACGAGCCATTCATAGAGACCAAGTTTGGTCTTGAATGTCGTTTTCCATTCATCACCAATGGCCATGCGGATTTGGTGGTAGCCACTACGCAAATCGACTTTAGAGAAAATCGTGGCACCACTCAATTCATCAATCATGTCATCTAAACGCGGAATGGGATGGCGGTAACGGACGGTAATGGCATTGATGGGGCGACAATCCATACACATCCGTTGTGTCGCATCCGGTTTAGGCACAAGAATCACGGGAACCGCACAAGGGCTAAGGCTTTCGCGAACGTACCCTTCGGCGAGGAGATCTTGAATTTGGCGTTGGATCTCCTTTGTATCCTCGGGGTTGGTGCGGTAGGCGGCACGGTTTGGAAGCGGAGCGCCGGGTATGAGGTCGATGCGGTGTTCTATGCCTCGAAGTGGTGGTAGTCCATGAGGGAGTTCGTCGGGGAAGACGTCTTGAAACTCCTTCAAAAGAGACAACAAAGACGAAGAAATGTTGGTTAAGTCGTTAGTCGCCGACGATGGTCCCTTGCATATGAGCACATAGTGCAATATGGTGGATGGGTTATCTTGGACCTCTCTCCACTCACTCTTGGTGGCTAGAAGGACACTCTTAGACTCACTCATATATGGCTTGTGGCACTCACTATCTTTGTGGTGGGTCGCTCCCTCTCCTCTCAACTCACTATGGTGGGTGCGGAGTTGTGCCCTCGCTAAAGCCTTCGCATTATCCGCGATGATTTGGCTAGGAGTCATCGGGCGCAACTCGAACTTTTTGTCGTTGACCTTGAAGGTGTATGTGTTGGAGAGTCCGTCATGTATAGCCTTCTTGTAAAATTGCCAAGGGCGGCCAAGCAACATGTGGCACACCGTCATGGGTACCACGTCACACTCAATAGTATCCTCATAAGGTCCAATCTTGAAGGTGACGGTGACGGTATGTTGTATCTTGACGTTGCCCTTGTCGCTCAACCATTGGATATGGTAAGGGTGAGGATGCTTGCGGAGAGTGAGGTTGAGCTTCTCACACAACTCGGTGCTTGCAAGGTTATGGCAACTTCCACCATCGATGATGACCTTGATCGATTTGCCACCAATTCCGGCACGGGTTTGGAAAATGTTGCACCGTTGTTCTTCCATAGCTTGAGGTTGCGTTGTTAGCACCCTTGTGACCACAAGTGAGAGACTTGGGTCATGCTCACATAAGAGAGGATCTTCTCCACTTTCTTGCTCATAAGCTTCTTCACTTTCCACGGCGGCTTGCACAAGGGCCTCGTATTCATCTTCATCTAGCGTCTCAATGTCACCATTCTACATAGTGATCATAACCTTGGTGTTCTTGCACTCAAACGATTTGTGGCCTTGGGTGCCACACTTGAAACAAGTGACCTTAGAGGGTCCCGTAGATGCCTTAGAGGAGGCGGTGGAGGAGACCGTTTGCTTCATGCGACTTTGGATAGTCGATTTCTTGGATGGTGTAGAGGATGCTTCGGGCTTGACACTTGTAGTAGGAGGAGTTGAGGTCGCGATCTTGGATGCGAAGTACGTCTTGGACTTGGAGTACTTGGTGTCCTCAATCACTTGGCGCTCGGCCTTGGTTGCTTGGTGGACCAACTCAACCAAGTTGGAGTATGGTTGGAACTCCACAATTCTCTTGATGGGGTAGTTGAGGCCATTGAAGAAACGAGCAATGGTTTGTTCCTCGGACTCTTGGATGTTGGCTCGCATCATAGTGAGCTCCATCTCCTTGAAGAACTCCTCAACGGTCTTGGTGCGTTGCTTCAATTGTTGTAACTTGTTGAAGAGGTCGGTCATGTAGTGCGTTGGGACAAAGCGAGCATGCATCTCTTTCTTCATCTCTTCCCAAGTGTCAATTGGGGGTTCACCCTTCTCTTCCCTAAGAGTGAGGACTTGCTCCCACCAAGTGTTGGCGTAATCCTCAAACTCAAGAGACGCCATAGCCACCTTCTTGGCACCGGAGTAGTTGTGGATGCGGAATATCTTGTCAACCTTGAGTGCCCATGAGAGGTAGGCCTCGGCATCTTCTTCACCTTTGAACTTTGGCATGGTGAACTTGAGCCTTCCAAACATGTTCTCTTCATCCTCTAAGTTTCTTCGGCGAGGACGGATGCCTTCATCTCTTGCGGCTTGAGGTGGAATAGGAAGTCTTGCACGACCAACCATAGCATTGGGTTGGCGTTGAAGGTGGACACTAGCTTCACTTGGTTCACGGTGAGGTTGTTGTTGAAGATCATGTCGAGGTTGTTGTTGAAGATCTTGTCGAGGTTGTTGACGATGCTCATTGTTGGCCCTTTCATCTTGATCATGTTGTGGGTCTCCTCTTCCACGTTGATCATGGCGAGGATGGCGTCGAAGATCTCGCCGAGGTGGATCTTGAGGACCTTGGTCTTGGGGTTGGCCGTCACGCCCATGGTGGGCATGACGATCCACTTGATGACGATCTTGTTGTAGGCCTTGGTCTTGTGGAGGTCGCTCAAATGGACGAGCATGGCGATGGATTTCTCCTCGCCTAGAGTTGGAGCGGGAGTCTTCATGACGAGCTTGCGGGCGATGAGGTCGATGATGGTCTTCATGCCTTGAGGAAGAGCTTGAGGACGAAAGGCCACCATGAGAGTAGTAATCTTGTGGCGAGCTTGAAGATGATGAAGTAGAGCGGTGTCGGCGATGGCGACCCAAGTTGGTGATGGCGCGCTCGAGGCTATCCATGCGCCGCTCCATGTTCGCATCATTGGTCGCCATTTGGCCATTCAAGTTGTCCGTAGCTTCACGAAGGAGAGCCAAGTCTTGGTTCACGACGGAGAAGTTGTGAGCCACCTCATCGTATTGCTCATCGATGCGCGTCTCGAAGAGGGTGAGTTGCTCCTTGAACTCTTATCGTTGCGTCCATAGGTTGTGTTGAGTAGCCAACCTCTCGGTGTTGCGGATGATTTCTTCATCCCTTGGGGTATCTCCGTTCCTATCCATGATGGAAAGACAAGAACTATGTTGTGTATGTTAGTGGAAGGAGACTACCTCGCACTCTTACCGAGGTAAGATAGTATTGAGGCAATCAACCAAGCCAAAAGCAAGATCAAGTGTATCGGGACACACGCAAAACCACACGCAAAAGCTAGCAAATATGGTGTTAGGCGAGTGTTGTGGAAAGCCAAAAGACAAATCCAAGATCGAGTATGTTGTTAAAAGTGGGTAAGGTCCAAAAATCCAAATGTCAATGTGAAGATCACTATAAACACGGAAAAGTTGTGGAACACACACACGGGATAAGCGGGGTTAGTGCAACCAAAAGTGAGCGGAAAAGTGTATGTATAAGTGCTCGGTGTCACACTAACACAAGGAGAGCCAAAGCTTCGGTTGCAAAGGAAGAGACAACAAGATTCACACGCGGCCTCTCTTCTCTTATCTCTCTTTTGCTTAAAAGCTTTTTCTCTTTTGTATATGGTGGCACTTGCACTCGTTTGTATCTATGGTGGCACTTTCACTCTTTGGTATGTATGGATGTATGGTGCGACTTGCACTCTTTTTGTGTTTTGGGGGCTTTTTCACGCACTATGTTAGCGTTAGCCTCGCTTTTGTTATCTTGCCACACGAGTGTTTGCTTGGATGCTTTACTCAACACGACACACACACCTCACAATGCGGGGCCACGTGCAATATCTCGCAACACTAAACAAGCAATGCTCGATGGGATAGATCGCAAAAGGAAGAGGGTTACAAGGGAAAACTGCAAGTTATACCTGCGATGATGGTGGTGGTGGTGGTGGTGGTGGATGTCGCCGGAAATCGAGCTCGGAGAAGGGCGCGGAGCTGCGCCCGGTCTGGGGCCGGTTGGACCGGACTGAGGGCTGGCGGATCCGGTTGCCGCCCGGTCGACCGGGTTCTGGGCCGGCTCGTCCGGTCGGGGATCCGGTTGACCGGGTTTCTCAACCGGGTTCGTCGTTTCTCTCTCCTGTTCTTCCCCAAACCAAATCCAAAAGAGCCAATCACAGATCGGTCAAGAGGCAATTTGGGGCTATTTTTGGGGATTTTTTGGAAAATTTTCTAGAAACGAAATCGGGTGGGTGGAGGGTCAAATCCGCGGTAACCAAGAGCTGCTGATACCATATGATGAGATCTAAGATCCCGGGAGTGGCCCGATCTCGCGATTTGACCCCGAAGACCAAGGGAAGAGGTGGGAGAACGCGAGGAACACAAAGAACACGAAGAACGCCGGTACTCACGCACGCACACCAACCCGATACACCCGATACTTACCCCCCGTGGCTCGATGGACCACGCCAATAGAATCTCGTGGAAGAGGCACGCGGCAGAATTCCCGGAGGGAGATTGGGGTTGGAGAAGAAGAGATTGATGAGGGAGAGAGAGTAGCTTGTACTAGAATCTCACTCAACAATATCCAAATCAACAACCAGGGTGCCTTGATTACAGAGGGATGATAACCCTAGGGAGACTAAGCTCAAAGGTAGGTTTGAGTTCAAAACAAGTCTTAAGGGGTAAAGGAGGGGTCCAGGCTACTTATATAGGCATACATGGCCAGCAAGGGCGAACAGGTACGCGAATGGATAACTTAGGCAGTTTGGTGGGTCATTCCCGTCAAACCCGGTTTGGAATCCGGTCTGACCGGGCCTATGACCGGGTGATCCGGTCCTGGGTCCGGTCGACCGGGCGCCAACCGGAAATTTGCGAGGTTTCCGGTTTCCTTCCGGTACGAGGGAGCTGCGCCCGGTTGGGCGCCCGGTTGACCGGGCCTGGGACCGGAGCGTCCGGTTGTGGGGCCGGTCTGACCGGGTCCTGGACCGGCCAGCTCTCTTCTCTTCCTTGGAGCGCTTCGAGCGACGTCGGGTTCGGCTTCGTGATCATCTCCATGTCCAGCTGCTTCTCTCCCTCCCTTGACCTTGGCGTCTCCTCCTCTCCGGGGTCTTGATGCGCCTTGTACCTAATGACACATAGCACGTCAGCATGAGGTAGCAATCCATCCAAAGGGGTACCGAGATCAAGGGTGGTGAGGAGCGAGTTCACCTCATCATGTAGAGCTTTAACTCGGGCTCGCGTCATTGGTCCGCTTGGGGGACTTGTTGGTCTTGGTGTGGAGGTGACCGAAGGCCACCCCGCATCAGATGCGCTACATCTGCATGCATTTCTTCTGACATTAGCTTCATAAGAATGTCATGAGCATTTTGTTATTGGATTTTTATTTCCCATAAATTATCATATCCCTCTCATTTCTATTACTCCCACCGCTCCATATCAAATGTCGCTGATTTACAATTTTGTACTAAATCAATGGCAGTTATTATGGATCGGGGGCAGTAACATATTAGATAAGAATCCGAGATTAAATTTGTGTTTTTACCATACAAAATAAAAACAGCATAAATAAAAAAGTAAAATGCTCATACTCCTTGTGGATCTGTAGAATGTCTAGTCTATGGTAGAGTTTTCTCATTTAATATTTGCTACACCAGAAGATTGAGTTATATGACAAATATAATCTGCTTTTTAGCTATAGTTTGTTTTGAGCTGTAAATCTGATAGGGAATTTGGGTTATGTTTTGACAGTATCTTGGTCTCCTTTTTTACCTAGGGCCTTGTTGCTTTCTCCGAGAATGGATTGATGATTAGATGGTGGTCTCTAGGTTCAGCCTGGTGGGAGAGGCTAAGCAGAAGCCTTACTCCTATCCAATGCACAAAGCTTATCTATGTTCCTCCATGGGAAGGATTTTCACCCAACTCAGCTCGTCTTAGTATAATCTCTAACATCTTGGGGCATGATAAACATGTAAATCCAGAGGTATATTTTCTACTTGTTTCGTCTCATTGTACTTGTCAATCTTGCAAGTGAATGTACACTGGTACAACCATACAAGTGACCAAACATGCCATTGCCAATTTGCCATCATTTATTAATGTCATTTGTGTGTTGCTTATATTAGTAGGGGGTAAGGATTTGTGTGATGTATTGACTAAGCTCAGTGGAGCTGCAAAGAAATGCATGCGAATGATTAAGGTCATGAACAAATTAAGTCCATAGACATATAGTACTTAGAACTGCCTGAGTCTCACTTAGTCCATCAGTACAATTCGTAAAGCCTATTGCTTGTCTGTGCTGATTGGTTAGTTTTGGAACCCTGATCTCTAATCCCATGTCGTTATAATTTAGATGATATAATTATGGACAAGGTGGTCAGAATCACAATCATGTCGTATGATTCCACGACTATACAATCTAAATTGGCTGAACAAGTTCTAAACGATTACAATTGGTGATCTTACAGTAAAGGCACGATCCGATTCCGAATCGCGATTCTGAATACTTCTACTTATAAAATCGCACCCCCTTGCAATATATCTTGCCACCTGGTTTGAATGATCTGATTCTGGTCATTAGTAGGTTCTGCCATTCTGTGGTCCAGCCTCAGATGCACCGGGTTTTGAAAACATAAACTGGCCCTAAAACTGAACAGACGTGACGTGATGGCTCCACAACTTGCCCATTTTGTAGCAAAAAAGGCAGTCTTTTCCAGTTTAAGTTGGATTTGTTTCTCAAGATCTATTGGATGTAAGTTGGAATATTGGCACTAAGGCATGTTTCTACAGAATTTGTGATAAAAGGCGGGGTTTAGGCATATGAACGGTCTGTTTTTGAACATGTTATTGCTGGTTTCTCAAACCGGTGTTGACAGTCTTATTGAAATCTTACATCTAAAATATTGGTAAGAAGTTGAATTGAACAAACTGGACATAAACTGCACTTGTGTAAACAATAATTTGAGCATGAGTGAAGTTGGAACAAATGTATTTATTAGAGAAATAGTTGGCACCATGTATTTATATCTTTCTAAGTTGCTTATTTGTACTACAACTGATAGGAAGGGCAAGGATGCTGTTAAGACTGTCTTAAGGATACTTTGTTTCTGTATCACATATTATGTTCTCTTTCTATCTGTTATTTTTTCTTTTTTATGTGAAAATATCGTCTTCAGCTCTTCTATCATCTGTAGTATGTTGAGAACACATAATACTGGTTATATTTGAGCAGAACTTGCTAATT
This sequence comes from Lolium rigidum, assembly GCF_022539505.1. Taxonomy (NCBI): domain Eukaryota; kingdom Viridiplantae; phylum Streptophyta; class Magnoliopsida; order Poales; family Poaceae; genus Lolium; species Lolium rigidum. The sequence continues at coordinate 237,561,585 of NC_061508.1, read as the reverse complement.
ATATTATTCTATCCAGTTTTCTTCATATTGATAGTCTGAAGTGCTGACATGTAATTCTCACTTGTCATTGGAGAATCATATCCCTATTGTTATTGATATATGAAATGTATGATTCTGGGCTTTGCAGACTAAGACGAGGGAACTAGATGACGCTGATAATCTAAAACTGTTGCTACATAATCTTGACCTTTCTTACCGCCTTCACTGGGTTAGTGGAAAGACCATTAAACTTACAAGGCATGGTCAGGAGTTGGGTACATTTCAGTTGTGATTAAATGATGAGTTATGCGTTATTGATGACTTGGATTTTGTTGAGTCGTCTTGGAGATAGTAGGCAGATGCACTGAAGCGTGATCAGAGTGGCCCAATGTTTTAGCCAAACCGGAGACAGTAATTTATATCATGTAAGACACTTCTCTTTGTTGTCAATTATGAAAGATATACTTGTGCATATAAATGTATAAACAGTGCATTATGTGTTTCCTAATGTACTATTGGAAAAACTCGAACCCAAACGCAGTACCAACAGGATTGTTGATTATATGGATGTCTCTGGGAGGGGCACTTCTGTTTCACCATCAGGCTACAAATGCAGCATGCTTTCTGGTTGGCAGATCAGAGACACTTTGGAGTTGGTGCCAACCTAAGGTAGAGTCTCTTGTTTGAGAGGTCTAAAATGATACTGCCTCCATTCCAAATTAGTTGACGCAGTTTTGGTCTAGATACACATGTATCTAGATTTGTTTTAGTGTGTAGGTTTGCTTATTTTGGAAAAAAGCTGCGCCAACTAATTTGGAACGAACGGAGTATTTGATTTGGTTCCCCATTTAAACCTGCTGGTCTTCCAGCACTGACCGTTCAGTGATCATTCTTGATGCTAAGACACAAGATAAGAATTTTGAGAAAAAAGGTCTAGTCAAAATTAGGTTTAAATATTACCTGCCATTTAGTTGTGTAAAAACCCATAGTCATGTATACTACCTCTGTCCCATAATATAAGATGTTATTACAACCAATGTAGGAGTATATTTATTGTAATATTAACTTATATTTTGGAACGGAGGTAGTAACATCTTATATTATGGGATGAAGGGAGTATTAATTACTATTTTTTATTACCATTTTTACTTAATTTTAAGTGAACTAGGAGGCAGTCGCCGTAGACAGTTCAGTCTTTGCTGAGTTGCTTTTGCAGATTTTTCTTCTTCTGAAATATAGCTGATAATGCAATCATTCTGCAGTCTAGTTCATGTGAAATACCAAGAGTCGGGGAGCTTCTCTCAGTTAACTATCAGCTGACGGTCTGAAGATCTGAAGGATATCAGATCTGGTAGTAACTTGTTTGAGTTGCAGGCACACATCTTTCTTCATTCATCTGCCTGCCATCGGTGTGTACTACTGCTACAGATACCACCTGAAGAGATGGACCTGTAATGTTGTGATGACTGGAACCAAAGTTATATTTCACTTTCACTAAACCAATATAATCTTATAACTGAGTATAGTTAACTCATGTTTTATCGGCAAGGCAGATTGGCAAGGCAGAGTCCGTGTTCTGTACTGAAAATATATGACTGAGATTGGTCTAATGTGTGAATTTGCATCACAAGAGCGATATATATGTAGAAAATAAATGAATGTGCCTGTACAAGCAGTTTTTCTGGGGAGCATTTACGCCCATGGAAGATTAATTATGGCGAACTCTAGTGATTATTGTACAAAATTCCTGTCAATGGTATTTTTTTTTGCTGAATGTAACATTTTTTATGTGTGTGTAACATTTTCGAAAATGTTAGATCATTTTGCAACATCTCTCCTACCTTATCCAACATTAAAGGAACACATATGTAACATTGATGCAATCTCTCTGTATCATGTACATAGAAATCATTGTATCAGTTCACACATTCTTACGTTATCGAAAACGGGTAACACATGTATCAGATCCTGACAGTATGTAACATTGAAAACGTTCCCTGAACCTTGACCTTCCCAACGACAATGGAGGCACCGCCATGCCTGAATTCGAGCTGTTGTTGACAAATCTGCCACGCTGAAGATTTATCTGAGAAAGACCCATCTTCCTAGAGTTCAGACCACTGTCCATGGTGGCACGGGCGAGCTTGGCGATGGCCGACGTCCGTCTGTGGGAGAGGAGCAGTCGCAGTGCCCCTCAAAAAAGAGGAGGGATGGAGGCAGCCGGCTACCGGCAGCGGGGGTGCACGACGGCGACCAACAAGCAGCGGGAGCGGGAGAGGAGTAGTCGCAATGCCCCTCAAAAAAGAGGAGGGATGTAGGAGAGGAATGGTGGCAGCCGACTACCGGGAGGGGGCGCATGGCGGCGGCCGGCAAGCAGAGGGAGGCGTGCCGCGATAGCTAGCAGCAGCTAGGGAGGTGCAATCGCTTGCGCGTGCTGCTGGACGAACGAACCGGTTGTTGTTACAACCGGTTGATGGAAAAACTTGGGGCCTACATAGAAGTTTTTTTCCACATAAACGCAAAAAGCTTAGCATTTCGATTTATTGAGAAAAAGAAATTTACATTACAAGCAAGCCTAAGACAAGAACGGGACACCCACATACACACCCAACACTCAAAACGAAACTACGACAAAAAGGTCAAAATCTATCGAGTGCTCCTCTAAGATGCTACCGAGTGAGCTCCTCCGCAAAACAAAACTCACGCCGATGAAAGTCGCACGGCTTGTGAACCATCGAAATTACCAAGAACCTGCTAGCCGCAACCAAGATGCGTACCACCCAGATAACGGGAGCCCACCATGGCTCAGTTGGGAGTATTGCTGCTCCGGCCTCAGCCTAAATCCGGTAACACCGTCGGCGCAACGGCTACCTCCCAACAACCTCAACGGACGTGCTCGTTACCGGTCACTCACTCACTCCGCCGCCGCTCGTCACCCACCTCGTTGTAATAGAGAAGATATAGCGATTTCCTGTTCTAATTTAGGGAAGGGGAGCTTAGAAATAAACCCAAGTTTTCCAGCTAAATGTTCGCTGTTGGTCCCATAGCTTTTTCTAGCCTGGCAACCCCAAGTGTCGGTTTGGCAGCGTTTGTGTATGAAATTGCACCTAAAATACAAATTTATGTACCACAGGAACACGCTTTACTAGTTCTTGTATAAAAATGCACCTAATAGACAAGTTGTTGTATGAGTGGTGCAATTACCTCTTCACAAAGACATCCCGTTTCGGTATTTGCATGTTGAAGTATTCAACAGTAATTAGTTATATCCATTGGTGGTAACTACGATTTCCTCTCGCGAGAAGGAAAAGCGGCGTTCTAGGGCTCAACCCTAGCCGCCGCTGCCATCTACCCCGTCTCTGCCATCTTCAACCCGGAGTCGACGGGCCCCACCTCCTCTGCTTGCCGCTCCGGTGGAGGGAGGGGCGGGGATATGGACCTGCGGCGTTGTAGTAAGGTCTCAAAGAGTTAGAGTTTAGTTAACCGACAACGACGCTATGGTGGCTATGGCCGTGTTGTGTGGGCCAAGAATAAGACACAACCATCTCCTCGTCCACCTCGCCGACGGCGTTGAGGAGAGCAGAGAATCGTCTAGTCGTTGATCCCATAGAGTGGTGGATCTCATCCGGTCTTCGTTCGTTACAGGTAAGGCTGGACACGAGCCATCTCGGGCTGGGCTCGGTCCGAGCCTGCGTTTAGCTCGTTCCAAATGGGCTCGGCTCGGGCTGGCTCGTTTGTGCAGCGAGCTAGAAAAATGGGATCGGCTTGAGCTCGACTATAACTCGGTGTGGCTCGGGCTGGCTCGCGAGCCATGAGCGACTAGTCACTGCCAGGTGGGCCCATGCTAGCGGTAGGGATGGAGACGATGCGCTGAGGTAAATCGGTGATGCGCCGGCGACCAAGCGAGCTTGGCGGAGCTTCTGCATGACAAGGAAACCATGGCAGCTTGGGAGAGCTTCTGAGTAGCAGCCATGGCGGTTTGGGTGAGCTTCGGAGTGGCCGCCATGGCGGTTTGGCGGAGCTTCCAAGTGGCCGCCGTGGCGTCGAGGCCCTGGATGGTGGTGTGGTTGATCGCCGTGCGCTGGATGGCGACGGAAACGACGGCGGCGGTGTCACCCTGGGGAAACGGCGGCGACATCATTTGAAGGCAGAGGCAGGGCATGGGTCTTTTCCTTCGCTGGTACTAACTCTCGAACAAATTGATGCCCTACCATGTGGCTCCCTCTCATCACAGGTCAGAAATCAGCCCAATATCCCCTTTGGCCTTCTCCGATTTTGCAACAAAAAAAAGACGCGAGCTAACGGGCTAGCCCGAGCTGAGCCTGGCGAGCCAAAAGCTCACAGCGGTCCAGAAAAATGGGCTCGGCTCGGTCTGGCTTTTTCACGGGCCGAGCTCAACTCGGACCGAGCCGCGAAAAGCTCGGGCCGAGCCAAAAACTCGGCCCGTATGTCCAGCCTTAGTTACAGATATGGTGTTAGAAGATTCAAATGAATTGAAGGTTTCAATGACGGCTACTCCGGCTCTAGGTTGTTAGGGGCATGTGCACAAAGATTTTCCGTATATCATCAACAATGTCAAGCTGGCTCCGGTAGGCCAGTGACGACATCGTCACGTTCGTGGCTCGCTTTCGCGGTAGTGATCGTTAGGTGATTCAAGAATCTCGATGTAATTTTTTTTTATGTTTGGGATGCTTTATACTTCTTGTGAACTTCTATAATAGATCTAATATTTCTTGCAATTTTTTTATAGTTAGAGCATGTCCACTCGTGCCCCCGACGAGGCCCCCGAGCGACGTTTTTTCCATCCGGACGGCGAAATTCGGCCCAGTCGCGCCCCCGGTTCCTCGTTTTCGTCCGGATTTGGCCCTTCATCCATCCGGCGAGCCCACGCCATCCCCGGCCCCCCGGGGCGCGCTCGGGGACTCCGGACGAAAGATTTTGGCGCGAAACGTCGTGTGGACCCGCGTAGTCGGCGACTGGAAAACAAAATCCTGTCGATTTTTCCTCCAATTTGCTTGCATATCCCCATTCCCTCCAATTTGCTTGCATATCCCCATTCTCTCCCGCCGAAATTCCCCAATCTCCTCGTCTTCCAGCTCCAGTTCCCGGCGGCGTCTTCTCGTCCACCACCACTCTCCTCCTCGTCCTCTCGTCCACCAAAATGCCGCCGAAGGCGCCGGCGAGGAAGATGTGGGCGAAGAAGACGAAGCCGCCGAGCATGTCGAACGCCGAGTGGGCGGCGGACGAGAAACGGCGCGAGGTGGAAACAAGCGGCAGGGCGGAGAGGGTGAAAAAAGCCGCCGCCAAGAGGGCGGCGGCGGCGGCCCAGGACGAACAAGCGAGGATGGTCAGCATGGCCATGGGCGGCGGCAGCATGTTCCCCGGCCAATGGCCGACGCAAGGTACAACCAGTTCCCCGTCGTCCTTCTCCCCTTCGCTGTACTCGCCGTCGCCGACTGCCGTGTTCCAAGAGGGCGCCTACGTCCAACCGTCCAGTGTCCACGCCGTCGCCGCCCGAGCTTGACGCTCGGCGGCGGCCGCTCGAGGACACCTCGCCGGCCATGCGACGAGGGCCGCTCGCGTTCGGTGCGATGGCGGCGCCGAACGAAGAGGAGATCCACGAGATGATCACCTCCGGCTCCGCCGCCGCCGCTGCGAGCCCGGGGTTTTTCATGGCCGCCGCCGCTGCGTGCCCGGGGTTCTTCACGCAAGAGGAGCAGAGGGCGACGGCCGCTGTGGCGGCACGCAACGAGCATCGGGAGGATGTTGCCGACGGAAGCCAAGCCGTCGAAGAAGAAGACGAGGAAGAAGAAGAGCCAACACAAGCCGCCGCCAACCCGTCGAAGGGGAAGAAGAAGAGGAAGAAGGACTCGCCGCCTGCCGAACCGCGTATCAAATGGACGCCGAAGGAAGAGGAGTGCCTCGCCGAAGCTTGGAAGGCCGTGTCCATGAACGGCATAATCGGGGCCAATCAGGCGTACGAGGAGCGCAAACTCGTCGATCCCTACTTCAACAAGACGAACATGAACGTGTTCCGGGGAGACAAGGCAATGGCCACCCATTGGGGGCTCATGCAGACGGCGTGCAGCAAATGGCACGGCATACAGGAGGAGTGCGACAAACGGCCGATCAGCGGCCACGACTTGGAGCAAAAGGTATGCTCCGTCGACCCTGCATCACCGAGGTACATCGTCGTTAGCTGACCCGTATCGCCGTGCTCTTTTTTCCCCAGCTGCGCCGAGCTTTGGACATGTACACGGACGACACCGGCCTGCAGTTCATCGTCGTCTCCGCCAGCTCCTACCTCGTCTGCCTCACCATCTACCTCGTCGACTGCGGCTGCTTCGACGTCCACTGCCGCTGCTTCATCGTCGTTAGCTGACCGGCCAGTCCTTCGTCGTCTCCGCCGGCTCCTACCTCGTCTGCCTCACCATCTACCTCGTCGACTGCGGCTGCTTCGACGTCCACTGCCGCTGCTTCATCGTCGGCCGCCGCAGCCGCTTCGGCCACGACGTGTGAGGAAACTGGTCCGTCGGACACCGCCGTGCCGGCCGGGACTGCCGACGAGCCTCGTCTCCGTGTAATTTCCCTCCGATCGCCGATCCGTGGCTGATCCTTTTGCTCCTTTTGCCGATCAACCGGCCGTACTTGTAGCGCGGGACGGCGATTTGTTTGAATTTAAACTCTATCCGCCGAACTCCGGGTGGACGACTGGAAATACGGTACTCCCCACGACTTATTTTCGTCCAATCCGGCGGTTGTTTCGTCCGGATTTGGGCGTGGGGAGCGCCAACGAGTGGGGATGCTCTTATATACAGTTTGTGAAATGAAAGAGTGTAGAGTTGCTCTTATGCTGTCAAGTCCAAAGTAAGCTCCTATTTGTACACCGCGTGGTAAAGCGGACATACCGGCAATGCTTAAAGCATGTCTGACAGACCCCTTAAAAGGGCCAAACCCGTATAATAACCGCCAAAATAAGGGGTTGGACGCTACCCGGCCGTCTAGCAGACCCCGTAAAAACAGGGCCCCGTGTCGATTTTTTATAGTTTTGGTTACGGGGCGGCTCTTCGCCCCTTACTTGTACGGGGCGGGAGGCTGAATACAGGGCCAACCCCTCATCCCATTTCACTAGGGCGCGCGGACATTTCAGAATTCCCAACCGTTTTCCCTGCGCCGCCGCCATAGCCACCCGCGTGACGCCGCTGAAAACAGAATATTCCGTAGGATTCTGTTTTACGGGGTGGGGATACGGGGTCTGCTAGCTCTCGGACGAATTTTCGGCCATTGAAAAGTGAATACAGGGCCCTCTACTCGTGTTTTAAGGGGTAGAAAAATAAGAGATATTTAGTATTACTACTACTTCCGATCAAGTCAAATTTCCCCGAGTTAAAAAAAGGTCAAATTTCCATAAATAACTCACCTTCCAAATTTCTTTCCATATGGTAACTGCTGCACACGCTGTCTTGGTAAAAAAGAAACGCGGTGCTGCGCCTTGCCATATGGTAACTACTGCACACGGTGATTTCTTTCCAAAATTGCGGCGTTGATCAGATCCAAATTTAACACGGATTCAGTAAAAAGTTGGAACTCTGCCGCCATTTATGGCAGCGCCTCTTTCTCCTTATATACCCCGGCCAGCCCCTTGCCTTGCATCTCCATCGCATCGCATCGCGGAGACAGACGCACGAAGCAGCGCAAACAGCACCCGCCGCAGCCGCGCTTTAGCTTTAGCTTCCTCCCACTCCCATACCATGGCGCGGCCACCGCTCCTCGAGAACGGCAAGAAGACCAAGGGGCGGCAGCGCAGGGAGCTCCGCCTGGTCGAGAACAGGGAGTCCCGCCAGGTCACCTTCTCCAAGCGCAAGGCCGGCCTCTGGAAGAAGGCCTCCGAGCTCGCGCTGCTCTGCCACGCCCGCGTCGCCGTCGTCGTCGTCTCCGAGGCCGGCAGGGCCTTCGCCTTCGGCAGCCCCTCCGCCGACGCCGTCCTGGGCGGCGACACCGACGACGCCCCCGAGGACTGGGAGGAGATGGAGGCGTTGTGCCGGGAGACCAGGGAGAGAGCCGTGGAGGTCGAGAAGGAGGCCGAGCGGATGAGCGCCGTGGGGAACAAGGTGCTGGAGCTGCAGAGGCAGACGGGCAAGCGCTTCTGGTTCGAGGTTGATACGGCCGCGCTCGGGGAGGAGGAGCTGCCGGTGTTCGTCAGGGCGCTCCGACGCCTCAGGGATAACGTCGGCCGCCGCGCCGATAAGAAGTAGCCAACTCCACGGTCCACCGCCGCAGTAGACAAGCCCGAGTATTAGGGTAATGCTTGCTTAGTTAGCTAATTTACGTGCCACTAGTAATCATTTAGTTCTACTTACTCGCGTTTTGGTAGTAAGTACCTGTAAGTTTTGTCTCCGCTCCTACATTCTTTATCCCAATTCTGAAAGTTTTTTAGCGGGGAATTCAGTTGATCAATCTGATAGCACTCTTCATGTAAGTATATAGATCTTTAACTCAACTTTTGCCACACATCATGCCTTATTAGATCAACTTGATGAATATAAGATTTGATGCCAAATTAATTGTTGACTAAAGTACACAACCCATAGCCAATATAATAGCCACGTTGTGTGTTGCTAGGCATCGCACGGCCGCTTTGGAATAACTCAGTCACCTCACTAGTCGTCACCTAAAAGTTTGCAACATTTTGAAAATTGACGCAACAAAGAAGTGATTTTCGGGAAGATGTTACAAACCTGCAAAATATATTCATGTGAAAAATAGTAATGCAACAAAAAGTTGTTATGCAATAATTTCCGCTCCTTGCAAAAATCATCAGACATACCAAATCTTGCAAAAAAAAGTCAACAAAAAATTGTAGCAATGGGAGGCCAATGCTTGCAGCACCTTGCGAGAACCTTCAAAACATTTAAGAAAAAAATTGTGGGAAAGCCTAGAATCTAGGTAGCATCTTGCCGGTGTGTTCGCACCTAAGTTGGAGGGACTTATGCAACATCAAGCAAAGAAAAATTACTAAACTCGTATGGCCATCTATGGTGGCTCCGGATTCCTTGATCTATCTTTGTTAGAGCCTCGATCACGGGCTCTACTTTAGTTGATCAATTTGATAGCACTCTACCACATGGTATATGTGGCGAGCAATCTACAATTTGATAGCACTATTTTATGTACTAAGTACATATCATTAGCTCAATTTCACCACAAATAATGCATTATTAGATCAATTCGATGAACATAAAATTTGATGCCGAATTAATTATCAATTGAAATGCATAACCCAAAACCAAATAAGTTTCCTTTAGGACATGCTACACCTTTTGTGTAAGACCAAGAAAAAAGCAACAACGCAAATATCCCTACTTACCGCTCCGGTGGCGGGAGGGGGTGGGGACCTCGGACCTGGCTCAACGTTGTAGTAAGGTCCTAAAAGTTAGAGTTTGGTCAGCTGGCAACGACGCTATGGTGGCTATGGCCGTGCTGTGTGGGATAAAAATAAGGTATACCCGCCTCCTGGTCCACCTCTCCGGTGGCATTGAGGAGGGTTGGGAATCGTCTAGTCGCTGCTCCCATGGAGTGGTGGAAATCATCCAGTCCGCTTGTTACATATTTAGTGTTAGAAGATTCAGATGAATTGAAAGGTCCAATGTCAACAACGCCGACTCTAGGGCGCTGGTTCTTAGGGGCACCACTACTAGGAATTAGCTTATAGCCGCACTTCTTAGCGCCGGCGAGTACGATTTAAAGATGCCGGCAGTAAAGCCTTCCAGGGTCGCCTCACCTTACCGCCGGCGAGTTTGCGCCGAAGGTGCCGGAGATACCTACATTATCGCTGGCGAATCGAGCATGTAGGTGCCGACGATCTGTTGGGCCGCGAGGCCACCGTCAGGCCTCGCATTACCGCTGGCGAATGCAGCTCGTGGACGCCGGTGGTAAAAGGCCTTACGGCTGGCGATTAGAGAAGTATACGCCGGGGGTAATGGAAGGCAGGGTGAGCCACCCCGGCCGAAATTACCGCCAGCATCCCCGTTTCATTTTCTCCGGGGGTATTTCGCTGTTTTGCCTTTCTCTCCCCCACCCACCCACACTGAACCGGCTCGCGTGTGCGTTCCCGTGCAGGATAGCTCGAGGCCTAGGCGGAGTTGGGCTCCATCGCGCGGATGCGATTCGCTGGAGCTGAGGAACCGTGACGCCGCCAGGAGGACGACGACCGCTGGAACGATGGAGGGGACCTGCTCCCGCCGCCCGCGCCCGCGCCGCAGCAATGGAAGGACTCGCCCTACGACCCGCCGCCGCCCCCGCCCCTCCGCGACCACGCCCGGCTCTCGCCTCGACGGGCGGCCTTCTTAGGTAGGTTTCTCCCACACAGACTGTCGTTGCCTACTCGACGGTACCTCGGAGGAGGGATCCTCACGAGGGGGAAAAGAAGTAGGGGCCATAGGGCGGAGAGAACTCGGGACGGTGGTACGTGATTTACCCAGCTTCGGAACACCTGCTCGAAGACAGGGCCTACTGCTGCTTGTCTGGAATTATCTAGGCGCTTTCGCGTTGTTACCATGAGTTGCGTTTGTGCCTCTAGGGCTCCCAGGATCCGGCTTATAAAGGCGCACGAATCTAGGGTTACATGGAGAGTCCTAGCCGGATTACAGGTTGCCTAACTACGGTATAAAGTCTTGCCGTGTACGTCAAGGATCCGCCTTCCATCTATGTCGTACTGGATCCGGGTTCCTCATGGGCCTCCACGGATCTGGCCTCCTTCGTAGGTCGGTTGGGATCCGGCTCCCTGATCCTGGGCTGGACTTCATCCTTCACGATCAACAACAACTGGTCCGCCCGATGGGCCACATGCCACATCACCATATGTGGGTCACCCGGGCTTGCCGGATCTAGGCACTATCGATGGTACACCCATGAAGTATACCCACAACAGTAGCCCCCAGAGTTCTTCGAGATTCACCTCTTGTTTCCGCCTTGCTAAAGCTTCGTGGCTTCCGACAATTCTCTTGGTAACATGGGGAAACTTGAAGAACTCCAACTTCATCTTATCTTCTTTCCAACTTTTAGTCAGAAAATAACTTTATCCTGCGGGACTTCATCCATCGACATCATTTTCACAATGCATCTTCGGGTTACTCCCCTGCTGAGATAATAGTTTGTCAGTTTTCAAACTGTTACCCGGAACTTCGAAAAGTTCAAACGGTTTCGCCAATCTTGGCGCCATTTTCGGGCGATTGAGCGGTAACTTATCCTCAGCCATTTTCACCGCTTAGGGTTTTTAACACGTGTCAACCATCCAACGGCGCGACGCTTGCGTTCCGACCACAGGATGCGGAGCATGAATCTCACCCCAGCGCCTATAAATATCACACCGTCCACCATAATCCTTCATTCGCACCCCTTTTCACCTCTCTCACCAGCGCCGCCTCCGAGTTTCTCCTCCGTCGCGCCGGAACCCGCCGGAAGTTCACCGGAGCTCGAGCGCCACCGCGTGCTGTTCATCCAGTTCATTGAGTTCTTAAGTCCGGCGAGCCACCACAGCAGAAACTTCACCGCCGGCGACTCCAACCACCGCAGACTCCATTCCGGTAACTCCATCGAGTTCCATCTTCTAGCCGTACTTGGTAGGCACGACTAGGGTGTTAACGTTGGATCCGGCTAAGTTTAGTCTACTCGCATTTTCTCTGTAGATGTCTTCTTCAACTCCGCCTCCCTCATCTGAGCCGATCATGGCGACGCCAATCTCTTCCACCCCTCCTCCCTTCATCCCAGTTCAGCTGGAACCCTCAAAGGATTCCGGCAAGAACATCGAGGGATCAACCAACCCGGAAGAAACCGCGGGGGCTGAGCAAATTGAAAAGAACGTGGAGGAACAGCCGCCAAGAAATCCAAGGCTCGCACACGAGATAGCGAAGCCAAGTGAAAGTGGTGGCCCTGCACCACCACGGAAACCGAACTCCGCAACCTCGAGGTGGAGGGATTCTTGAGGCTCGGATCCAGGCGTACGATTCCGGGTTCTCTAACTCCTGCTCCCGAAGCCGGAGAGATGGTGGTGACCAAGGCGCTCGTCGAGCGGGGCTTCTCCTTTCCGCCAGCGATTTCTTCACGGAAATCTTGAAGGCGTACGGGCTGCAGCCCCACAACATCTCGCCAAACAGCATACTGGCCATCAGTAACCACGTGACGCTGTGCGAAGGCCACCTCCGGGTAACCTCGGAACTCTCCCTCTTCCAGTACTACTTCTCCGTCAAAAAGGAGAAGGTTCCTCAAACTTCCTCTCTAGCCACCTGCGGAACAATCACATTCAAGCTCCGCCCTGGCCGCATCTACCCGCCAACCGACCGCCACGAATCCGCACGGTACTGGTCCGGAGGCTTCTTCTATTTGAAGGACGTTTCCGACCCGGCCAGCACGAGGACGCTGCCAGCTTTCAAGGATGGCCCCGCCAGCAAGACTCCGGCCTGGACCCAGTGCCCACACCTGTCCGAGTCTACTCAACTGGCTCGAGCAGTAAGGCGGATCTGCAAGCTGACGGAGGATGGCCTGTCAGGGAAGGACCTCACGATGTCCTGGTTCACGAAGCGGATCCAACCTCTGCAGCACCGGGACCGCCTAATGTTCCAGTACACGGGGCGCGGCGATCTCATGCGCACCTCCAAGGACAACCTTTCCTCCGACGCCATGGACAAACGGATCCGAGTGCTAATCAAAATTCCGCGTGATCTTCGGATCCAAGTGTGCAATATGGACATCCACACCAACGGCTCTGGGATCGCGGTATGTTTCTTGACTTAACACCGGTTTCTTTTTTGTTCTTGCAATATTCGTCTAAGTGTTTGCATGTTCAGCTAGAGGATCTAGAGGAGAAGGATCTCGGAACCTTAGTCCGAGTCCCAGCCTCCGGAACCAACGACCTTGAAGCTACTTCCGACATGGAGGTTCTTGAAACCTCAAGCCCCGCCAAGCGTAAAAGAGCTGCTCCCTCCGGCCCTGCCCCGAAGCGTGTTCGCGAAACACCAGGTGCCACGGCTACCCGAAGGGCAGAGAAAGAAAAGCAGCGCCTCACAGATCGACACCATCAAACAATCGCAACCAAACATTGACCAATTTTTCATGACGTCCTCGTAAGTGCCTGTTTTCCGTCTTAGATTCCTTTGCTACCATTTAACAGGCATATGCTAAGTGCTACGCCTTACCTTGCATGCAGCAAAAGTTCCGGAAGCAAGCTCTCCAAGAACCCCAAGAAGAAGGCCAAGCCATCTCCGGCTTCAGTGCCTGTTACACCGGAAGTAGAGGTTCCGCCCAAGGCCTCTTCATCTGCCAAGCCGGATCCCAATGATGTTATCAACCTTGAAGACCTCCCTGAGGAACCAACTGCTGACTCCGGCAAGGGCGCGTCCTCGCCTCCACCTCCGCCTGAACAACCCGACGTTACCTCGGCTGAAGCTCCGGCTGATGATGCCGAAAAGAAGTTACTCCTAAGTCGTGCAACTTCCACGCCCCAGACGCAGCCTCATCTTTTTCCGATCCTGCAGAAAGTCCCCCTCTCACAATGCCACACGGAAATCTCCAGCATGATGGAAAAAGTGTGGGGACCCGCGGAAACCGAACAACAAGAGCTGAATGACCTCGAGAGCGATCTCAAAGTTTTTTTTGCCAAGAACAAGAATGTGCGCCAGGTAACACCAGCCCCCAAGCGTTGGTTTATACATTTTCCGGGTAATATGTGTGAGCCAATGTCTTTAACTGTGCACCTTAGCGGAAACTTAAAATTTTCCCATACTAAAGATTTTATCTTCGCGTCCAGCCCCCAGAATTTTGAATTTCCGGCTAACTCTGACCTGCTTCTCAGAACACGCGGAAGCTGCACGAAGATCTGCGCATCCATGTGCTGGAGCAAAAGACAGAGATCGAAATGCTGCAAAGGAGGGATGCGGAGAACCAAAAGTCCATTGCGACCCTGGAGACCCGCCTCAAGAACTATGAAGGTAATGATTCCGACTTAGCCCCCAGGTTCTGCAATGCAACTATGTTTTCGAGCTAACTGTGTTCTCTTATTTCCGCCTTTCAGAACAACTGGACAAACGGCCTTCCATCGACGAGCTTGCTGCAGATCTTGAAGTGTTGAAAGCCGAGCATGACTCTCTCCAAGAGTTCCTCAAAGAATCCTCCGAGCAAGAAACTAAGAAGAGGAAGGAGCTAGAGGAGAAACATGCTCAGGACATCGCGGATCTTAACGACAAGCTAAAGAAGAACAACACGTGGATAAAGATGTTGGTCTCCAAGACAAAAGCTTACGAGACGGAGGCGAAGGAAATTGACAAGTTGATCTTCCGTAAGGACTTCTTGCTGTACTCCGACTTTTTCATATTGATTGTGCCTCTGTCGCGGAGGAAACTGATCGTACTGTTTCACAACGTCTCTCGGATTCGAATGGACCAAAGAGGCTCCTCTCAGCAGGACAGAGGCCTATGAAGATGCGCGGAACTCCATCAACGATCTCTTCGTAGCCTGCCGCGAAATCGCCAAGTCCTTGAACTTGAAAAGAGCCGGAAGCACCGTGATCGATCGGATGACCAAGCTCATGCGGATGGTGCCGGATCTCATCAAAGATTGGCAAGCATCTTATGCCCGCGGGGTACACGATTTACCCAGCTTCGGAACACCTGCTCGAAGACAGGGCCTACTGCTGCTTGTCTGGAATTATCTGGGCGCTTTCGCGTTGTTACCATGAGTTGTGGTTGTGCCTCTAGGGCTCCCAGGATCCGGCTTATAAAGACGCACAAATCTAGGGTTACATGGAGAGTCCTAGCCGGATTATAGGTTGCCTAACTACGGTACAAAGTCTTTCCGTGTACGTCAAGGATCCGCCTTCCATCTATGTCGTACTAGATCCGGGTTCCTCATGGGCCTCCACGGATCCGGCCTCCTTCGTAGGTCGGTTGGGATCCGGCTCCCTGATCCTGGTCTGGACTTCATCCTTCACGATCAACAGCATCTGGGTCGCCGAATGGGCCACATGCCACATCACCATCTATGGGCCACCCGGGCTTGCCGGATCTAGGCACTGTCGATGGTACACTCATGAAGTATACCCACAACACAGACCCTCAGATCTGATGCTGCCGCCACCTCCCCCTCTCCCGCCCCGCTGATTTCCCCGACCGTCCCTGCCATTTCAGATGCACGCTGGAGGAGGCGACGCGCCGCCCGGGCATGTCATCCAGGCCTCCGACGGAGCGACGCGCGGCGCGGCCGTGGCGTCCGACCCTCGGGTCCCTGCGGCAGTGAGGTGGAGCAAAGGTAGGAGCGGCCGTGGCATCGGCTCCCTGGATCGATTTGCGGCATCGAGTGGGCGGGAGTGGTGGTTGGCTCGCAGCGCCGGCGAGGTGGGGGAAAAGGTAGCAGCAACCATGGGCTTCCTGGACGGTTGCAGCACCAGCACCAGTTGAGGCCGCCCCCGGCGACCACGGTGCTTCACCGTCCGCTGGCTTGGACTCTCGATCCGGCGATTGCGGCTGCTAGCAGTCACCTGCTGATGCACATCGTAGCTGGGAGCTGGGTCAGTTCGGCTTCGGCGGCCATCGCGGTTCAGTCTGGCCGACACCTACCGCATCTGCACCAAGATGCTGAAGGCGACACCGTCGATCCCGGCAAGGCTGCTTGCTGCTTCCCACGACCTATGTCAGTCCAATCCTCCTCCGCCTATGTGTCTACTAGCGATGCACTGCTCAAGACGTCAGTTAGTTGTTCTTCCACAGTCATAATCACAGTGATCTGCTCATTGCTGCCCTGCCCGTAGCATGAAAAATTCCACTAGCTGGCTGATGTCTACGGGAGCTTCTATTCTTGTAGACAGTGTTGGGCCTCCAAGAGCAGAGGTTTGTAGAACAGCAGCAAGTTTCCCTTAAGTGGATCACCCAAGGTTTATCGATCTCAGGGAGGAAGAGGTCAAAGATATCCCTCTCATGCAACCCCTGCAACCACAAAGCAAGAAGTCTCTTGTGTCCCCAACACACCTAATAGGTGCACTAGTTCGGCGAAGAGATAGTGAAATACAGGTGGTATGAATAAGTATGAGCAGTAGTAACGGCACCAGAAAAGTGCTTGCTGGCGTGTGGTTGATGGTGGTAATATTGCGGGCAGTACAGATGCAGTAGAACAGTAAACAAGCAGCGATAGCAGTATTTAGGAACAAGGCCTAGGGATCATACTTTCACTAGTGGACACTCTCAACATTGATCACATAACAGAATAGATAAATGCTAGACTGTACACCCTCTTGTTGGATGATGAACACCACTAACTGTGTAGGATTACACGAACCCTCAATGCCGGAGTTAACAAGCTCCACAATATTCGATGTTCATATTTAAATAACCTTAGAGTGCATGACAGATCAACATAACCAAACCAAGTACTAACATAGCATGCACACTCGTCACCTTCACGCTACGAAAGGAGGCATAGATCACATCAATACCATCATAGCAATAGTTAACTTCATAATCTACAAGAGATCACAATCATAGCCTACGCCAAGTACTAACACGATGCACACACTGTCACCATTACACCGTGCAGGGAGGAATAAACTACTTTAATAACATCACTAGAGTAGCACACGGATAAATTGTGATACAAAACACATTGCAATCATAAAGAGATATAAATAAGCACTTCACTATGCCATTCATAACGAGTGAATAAGTATTCTCGTGAAATATAGCCTAAGAGACCCACACGGTGCACACATCGTCACCTTTACACACGTGGGACAAGGAGTCTCCTGGAGATCACATAAGTAAAATCCACTTGACTAGCATAATGACATCTAGATTACAAGCATCATCATATGAATCTCAATCATGTAAGGAAGCTCATGAGATTATTGTATTGAAGTACATAGGAGAGAGATGAACCACATAGCTACCGGTACAGCCCCGAGCCTCGATGGAGAACTACTCCCTCCTCATGGGAGACAGCAGCGTTGATGAAGATGGCGGTGGTGTCGATGGAGAAGCCTTCCGGGGGCACTTCCCCATCCCGGCGGCGTGCCGGAACAGAGACTCCTGTCCCCCAGATCTTGGCTTCGCGATGGCGGCGGCTCTGGAAGGTTTCTCGTACCGTGGCTTTTCCGTATCGAGGTTTTAGGTCGAGGGGCTTCTTATAGGCGAAGAGGCGGCGTCAGAAGGTCAACGAGGCGACGTCACCACAGGGGGGCGCGGGCCACCCCTGGGTCGCGTCGGCCTATCTCCTGGGGGGCCTGTGTCCCCTCTCTGGCGGCTCTCGGGTGTTCTGGATGCTTCCGGGGATTCTAAGATGCTGGGCGTTGATTTCGTCCGATTCCGAGAATATTTCCTTACTAGGATTTCTGAAACCAAAAACAACAGAAAATAGCAACTGGCCCTTCGGCATCTCGTCAATAGGTTAGTTCCGGAAAACGCATAAAAACGATATAAAGTGTGCATAAAACATGTAGATATCATCAATAATGTGGCATGGAACATAAGAAATTATTGATACGTCGGAGACGTATCAGCATCCCCAAGCTTAGTTTCTGCTCGTCCCGAGCAGGTAAACGATAACAAAGATATTTTCTGGAGTGACATGCCATCATAACCTTGATCATACTATTGTAAGCACGTGTAATGAATGCAGCGATCAAAACAATGGTAAATGACATGAGTAAACAAATGAATCATATAGCAAAGACTTTTCATGAATAGTACTTTCAAGACAAGCATCAATAAGTCTTGCATAAGAGTTAACTCATAAAACAATAATTCAAAGTAAAGGTATTGAAGCAACACAAAGGAAGATTAAGTTTCAGCGGTTGCTTTCAACTTGTAACATGTATATCTCATGGATAGTTGTCAATGCAAAGTAATATAACAAGTGCAACACGCAAGTATGTAGGAATCAATGCACAGTTCACACAAGTGTTTGCTTCTTGAGATAGAGAGAAATAGGTGAACTGACTCAACATAAAAGTAAAAGAAAGGGCCCTTCGCAGAGGGAAGCATTGATTGCTATATTTGTGCTAGAGCATTGGTTTTGAAAACATATAGAGAGTATAAAAGTAAAGTTTTGAGAGGTGTTTGTTGTTGTCAACGAATGGTAGTGGGTACTCTAACCCCCTTGCCAGACAAACCTTCAAAGAGCGGCTCCCATTTTATTTTATTTTTGTGTGGCACTCCTTCCAACCTTTCTTTCACAAACCATGGCTAACCGAATCCTTCGGTGCCCGCCAACAATCTCATACCATGAAGGGGTGCCTTTTTATTTTAGTTTTATTATGATGACACTCCTCCCCACCTTTGCTTTCTCAAGCCATGGCTAACCGAATCCTTCGGGTTCCGTCCAACAATCACATACCATGGAGGAGTGTCTATTTTTTTGTTAATTAATTTGGGACCTGGGAATCCCATTGCCAGCTCTTTTTGCAAAATTATTGGATAAGCGGATGAAGCCACTAGTCCATTGGTGAAAGTTGCCCAACAAGATTGAAAGATAAACACCACATACTTCCTCATGAGCTATAAAACATTGACACAAATCAGAGGTGATAAATTTTGAATTGTTTAAAGGTAGCACTCAAGCAATTTACTTTGGAATGGCGGACAAATACCATGTAGTAGGTAGGTATGGTGGACACAAATGGCATAGTGGTTGGCTCAAGAATTTGGATGCATGAGAAGTATTCCCACTCGATACAAGGCTTAGGCTAGCAAGGTTATTTGAAACAAACACAAGGATGAACCGGTGCAGCAAAACTCGCATAAAAGACATATTATAAACATTATAAGACTCTACACCGTCTTCCTTGTTGTTCAAACTCTATACTAGAAATTATCTAGACCTTAGAGAGACCAATTATGCAAACCAAATTTTAGCAAGCTCTATGTATTTCTTCATTAATGGGTGCAAAATATATGATGTAAGAGCTTAAACATGAGCACAACAATTACCAAGTATCAAATTATTCAAGACATCATACCAATTACTACATGTAGCATTTTCTGTTTCCAACCATATAACAATTAACGAAGCAGTTTCAACCTTCGCCATGAACATTAAAAGCTAAGAACACATGTGTTCATATGAACCAGCGGAGCGTGTCACTCTCCCACACAAGCATTTATTCAAACAAAAACAAAAACAAAAGCACACGAGACGCTCCAAGTAAAGTACATAAGATGTGACCGAATAAAAATATAGTTTCAAGAGAAGGAACCTGATAATTTGTCGATGAAGAAGGGGATGCCTTGGGCATCCCCAAGCTTAGATGCTTGAGTCTTCTTGAAATATGCAGGGATGAACCACCGGGGCATCCCCAAGCTTAGAGCTTTTACTCTCCTTGATCATAGTATATCATCCTCCTCTCTTGACCCTTGAAAACTTCCTCCACACCAAACTCGAAACAAACTCATTAGAGGGTTAGTGCATAATCAAAAACTCACATGTTCAGAGGTGACACAATCATTCTTAACACTTCTGGACATTTCTCAAAGCTACTGGAAGTCAATGGAACAAAGAAATTCATCCAACATAGCAAAAGAAGCAATGCGAAATAAAAGGCAGAATCTGTCAAAACAGAACAGTCCGTAAAGACGAATTTTATTGAGGCACCAGACTTGCTCAAATGAAAATGCTCAAATTGAATGAAAGTTGCGTACATATCTGAGGATCACTCACGTAAATTGGCATAATTTTCTGAGTTACCTACAGAGAATTTTGCCCAGATTCATGACAGCAAGAAATCTGTTTCTGCGCAGTAATCCAAATATAGTATGATCCTTTCTACCAAAGACTTTACTTGGCACAACAATTCAACAAAACTAAGATAAGGAGAGGTTGATATAGTAGTAACAACTTCCAAGACACAAATATAAAACAAAATTACTGTAGCAAAATAAACGCATGGGTTATCTCCCAAGAAGTTCTTTCTTTATAGCCATTAAGATGGGCTCAGCAGTTTTAATGATGCACTCGCAAGAAATAGTATTTGAAGCAAAAAGAGAGCATCAAGAGGAAATTTCAAAACACATTTAAGTCTAACATGCTTCCTATGCATAGGAATCTTGTAAATAAACAAGTTCATGAAGAGCAAAGTAACAAGCATAGGAAGATAAAACAAGTATAGCTTCAAAAATTTCAGCACATAGAGAGGCATTTTAGTAACATGAAAATTTCTACAACCATATTTTCCTCTCTCATAATAACTTTCAGTAGCATCATGAGCAAACTCAACAATATAACTATCAAATGAAACATTCTTATCATGAGTCTCATGCACAAAATTATTACTACTCCCAACATAAGCATAATCAATTTTATTAGTTGTAGTTGGAGCAAATTCAACAAAGTAGCTATCATTAAATATAGGAGGCATATTGTAATCATAATCAAATTTATCCTCCATAACAGGCGGTAACAAAAGGCTACTATCATTATAATCATCATAAATAGGGGGCAAAGTATCATCAAAGAAAATTTTCTCCTCAATGCTTGGTGGACTAAAAAGATCATGCTCATCAAAACCAGCTTCCCCAAGCTTAGAATTTTCCATATCATTAGCAACAATGGTGTTCAAAGTGTTCATACTAATATGTTCCATGGGTTTTTTAATTTTCTGGATCAAACCATCCATGTCTTAAATCAGGAAATAGAATAAGAAGCTCATTGTTGTCCATTATGCCTTACTAGTGTAAACAAGAAACAAAAAGATGCAATTGCAGGATCTAAAGGAAATAGCTTCAAGCACAAACACAATGGCGCCGGAAAAGTACCGTTACTCGGAACCGAAGTATGAGTGCCTTTTACCTTTCCTTCCCGGCAACGGCGCCGTGAAAAGTACTTGATGTCTACGGGAGCTTCTATTCTTGTAGACAGCTTGATGGCGTGTAACTCACACGTTCGTTGGGAACCCCAAGAGGAAGGTATGATGCGCACAGCAGCAAGTTTTCCCTCGAAAGAAACCAAGGTTTATCGAACCAGGAGGAGCCAAGAAGCACGTTGAAGGTTGATGGCGGCGGGATGTAGTGCGGCGCAACACCAGGGATTCCGGCGCCAACGTGGAACCCGCACAACACAACCAAAGTACTTTGCCCCAACTAAACAGATGGAGGTTGTCAATCTCACCGGCTTGCTGTAACAAAGGATTAACCGTATTGTGTGGAAGATGATTATTTGCGAGAAAACGAGAGAACGGTATTGCGTAGATTGTATTTCAGTATAGAGAATTGGACCGGGGTCCACAGTTCACTAGAGGTGTCTCTCCCATAAGATAAACAAGCATGTTGGGTGAACAAATTATAGTTGGGCAATTGACAAATAAAGAGGGCATGACCATGCACATACATATTATGATGAGTATAGTGAGATTTAATTGGGCATTACGACAAAGTACATAGACCGCCATCCAGACATGCATCTATGCCTAAAAAGTCCACCTTCGAAGTTATCATCCGAACCCCTCCGACATTAAGTTGCTAACAACAGACAATTGCATTAAGTATTGCGCGTAATGTAATTAGTGACTACATCCTTGAACATAGCACCAATGTTTTATCCCTAGTGGCAACAACACATCCATAACCTTAGAGGTTCTTGTCACCCCTCCAGATTCACGGAGACATGAACCCACTATCGAGCATAAATACTCCCTCTTGGAGTTACTAGCATCAACTTGGCCGCAGCATCTACTAATAACGGAGAGCATGCAAGATCATAAACAACACATAGACATAACTTTGATAATCAACATAACAAGTATTCTCTATTCATCGGATCCCAACAAACGCAACATATAGAATTACGGATAGATGATCTTGATCATGTTAGGCAGCTCACAAGATCCGACAATGAAGCACAATGGGGAGAAGACAACCATCTAGCTACCGCTATGGACCCATAGTCCAGGGGTAGACTACTCACACATCACTCCGGAGGCGACCATGGCGGCGTAGAGTCCTCCGGGAGATGAATCCTCTCTCCGGCAGGGGTGCCGGAGGCGATCTCCTCGGATCCCCCGAGATGGGATCGGCGGCGGCGGCGTCTCCGGAAGGTTTTCCGTATCGTGGCTCTCGCATCGGGGGTTTCGCAACGGAGGCTTTAAGTAGGTGGAAGGGCAGGTCAGGAGGTGGCACGAGGGCCCCACACCACAGGGCCGCGCGGCCAAGGGGGCGGCCGCGCCGCCCTAGGGTGTGGCCACCTCGTGGCCCCACTTCGTCTCCTCTTCGGACTTCTGGAAGCTTCGTGGCAAAATAGGACCCTGGGCGTTGATTTCGTCCAATTCCGAGAATATTTCGTTACTAGGATTTCTGAAACCAAAAACAGCAGAAAACGAAGAATCGGCACTTCGGCATCTTGTTAATAGGTTAGTTCCAGAAAATGCACAAATATGACATAAAGTGTGCATAAAACATGTAGATAACATCAATAATGTGGCATGTAACATAAGAAATTATCGATACGTCGGAGACGTATCAGCATCCCCAAGCTTAGTTTTGCTCGTCCCGAGCGAGGTAAAACGATAACTACGTATAATTTCCGGAGTGACATGCCATCATAACCTTGATCATACTATTTGTAAAGCATATGTAGTGAATGCAGCGATCAAAACAATGTATATGACATGAGTAAACAAGTGAATCATATAGCAAAGACTTTTCATGAATAGCACTTCGAGACAAGCATCAATAAGTCTTGCATAAGAGTTAACTCATAAAGCAATAATTCAAAGTATAAGCATTGAAGCAACACAAAGGAAGATTAAGTTTCAGCGGTTGCTTTCAACTTATAACATGTATATCTCATGGATATTGTCAACATAGAGTAATATAATAAGTGCAATAAGCAAGTATGTAGGAATCAATGCACAGTTCACACAAGTGTTTGCTTCTTGAGGTGGAGAGAAATAGGTGAACCGACTCAACATTGAAAGTAAAAGAATTGTCCTCCATAGAGGAAAAGCATCGATTGCTATATTTGTGCTAGAGCTTTGATTTTGAAAACATGAAACAATTTTGTCAACGGTAGTAATAAAGCATATGTATCATGTAAATTATATCTTACAAGTTGCAAGCCTCATGCATAGTGTACTAATAGTGCCCGCACCTTGTCCTAATTAGCTTGGACTACCGGATCATCGCAATGCACATGTTTTAACCAAGTGTCACAAAGGGGTACCTCTATGCCGCTTGTACAAAGGTCTAAGGAGAAAGCTCGCATTGGATTTCTCGCTATTGATTATTCTCAACTTAGACATCCATACCGGGACAACATAGACAACAGATAATGGACTCCTCTTTTATGCATAAGCATGTAACAACAATTAATAATTTTCTCATATGAGATTGAGGATATATGTCCAAAACTGAAACTTCCACCATGGATCATGGCTTTAGTTAGCGGCCCAATGTTCTTCTCTAACAATATGCATGCTTAACCATAAGGTGGTAGATCGCTCTTACTTCGGACAAGACGAACATGCATAGCAACTCACATGAAATTCAACAAAGAATAGTTGATGGCGTCCCCGATGAACATGGTTATCGCACAACAAGCAACTTAATAAGAGATAAAGTGCATAATTACATATTCAATACCACAATAGTTTTTAAGCTATTTGTCCCATGAGCTATATATTGCAAAGGTGAATGATGGAATTTTAAAGGTAGCACTCAAGCAATTTACTTTGGAATGGCGGAAAATACCATGTAGTAGGTAGGTATGGTGGACACAAATGGCATAGTGGTTGGCTCAAGTATTTTGGATGCATGAGAAGTATTCCCTCTCGATACAAGGTTTAGGCTAGCAAGGCTTATTTGAAACAAACACAAGGATGAACCGGTGCAGCAAAACTCACATAAAAGACATATTGTAAACATTATAAGACTCTACACCGTCTTCCTTGTTGTTCAAACTCAATACTAGAAATTATCTAGACCTTAGAGAAACCAAATATGCAAGCCAAATTTTAGCATGCTCTATGTATTTCTTCATTAATGGGTGCAAAGCATATGATGCAAGAGCTTAAACATGAGCACAACAATTGCCAAGTATCACATTACCCAAGACATTTATAGCAATTACTACATGTATCATTTTCCAATTCCAACCATATAACAATTTAACGAAGAAGAAACTTCGCCATGAATACTATGAGTAGAAACTAAGGACATACTTGTCCATATGCTACAGCGGAGCGTGTCTCTCTCCCATAAAGTGAATGCTAGGATCCATTTTATTCAAACAAAACAAAAAACAAAAACAAACCGACGCTCCAAGCAAATCACATAAGATGTGATGGAATAAAAATATAGTTTCAGGGGAGGAACCTGATAATGTTGTCGATGAAGAAGGGGATGCCTTGGGCATCCCCAAGCTTAGACACTTGAGTCTTCTTGATATATGCAGGGGTGAACCACCGGGGCATCCCCAAGCTTAGAGCTTTCACTCTCCTTGATCATGTTGCATCATACTCCTCTCTTGATCCTTGAAAACTTCCTCCACACCAAACTTAGAACAACTCATTAGAGGGTTAGCGACAATAAAAATTAACATGTTCAGAGGTGATACAATCATTCTTAATACTTCTGGACATTGCATAAAGCTACTGGACATTAATGGATCAAAGAAATTCATCCAACATAGCAAAAGAGGCAATGCGAAATAAAAGGCAGAATCTGTCAAAACAGAACAGTTCGTATTGACGAATTTTATTGAGGCACCAGACTTGCTCAAATGAAAATGCTCAAATTGAATGAAAGTTGTGTACATATCTGAGGATCACTCACGTAAATTGGCATAATTTTCTGAGTTACCTACAGAGAAAACAGCCCAGATTCGTGACAGCAAAGAAATCTGTTTCTGCGCAGTAATCCAAATCTAGTATGAACTTTTCTATCAACGACTTTACTTGGCACAACAAAACACTAAACTAAGATAAGGAGAGGTTGCTACAGTAGTAAACAACTTCCAAGACACAAAATAAAAACAAAGTGCTGTAGGTAAAAACATGGGTTGTCTCCCATAAGCGCTTTTCTTTAACGCCTTTCAGCTAGGCGCAGAAAGTATGTATCAAGTATTATCAAGAGACGAAGTGTCAACATCATAATTTGTTCTCATAATAGAATCAAAAGGTAACTTCATTCTCTTTCTAGGGAAGTGTTCCATACCTTTCTTGAGAGGAAATTCATATTTTATATTACCTTCCTTCATATCAATGATAGCACCAACAGTTCGAAGAAAAGGTCTTTCCAATATAATGGGACAAGATGCATTGCATTCAATATCCAAGACAACAAAATCAACGGGGACAAGGTTATTGTTAACGGTAATGCGAACATTATCAACTTTCCCCAAAGGTTTCTTTGTAGAATGATCAGCAAGATTAACATCCAAATAACAATTTTTCAGCGGTGGCAAGTCAAGCATATTATAAATTTTCTTAGGCATAACGGAAATACTTGCACCAAGATCACATAAAGCATTACAATCAAAATCTTTAACCTTCATCTTAATGATGGGCTCCCAACCATCCTCTAGCTTTCTAGGAATAGAGGCTTCGCGCTCTAGTTTCTCTTCTCTAGCTTTTATGAGAGCATTTGTAATATGTTGCGTGAAAGCCAAATTTATAGCACTAGCATTAGGACTTTTAGCAAGTTTTTGCAAAAACTTTATAACTTCAGAGATGTGGCAATCATCAAAATTCAAACCATTATAATCTAAAGCAATGGGATCATCATCCCCAATGTTGGAAAAAATTTCAGCAGCTTTATCACAGGCAGTTTCAGCAGTTTTAGCAGTTTCGGGCAGTTTCTCGCGCTTTGCATTAGAAGTGGAAACATTACTAACACCAATTCTTTTATTATTAATAGTAGGAGGTGCAGCAACATGTGTAGCATTAGCATTACAAGTGGTGGTAATAGTCCAAACTTTAGCTACATTCTTCTCTTTAGCTAGTTTTTCATTTTCTTCTCTATCCCACCTAGCACGCAGGTTCAGCCATTAATCTTATATTCTCATTAATTCTAACTTGGATGGCATTTTCTGTAGTAGTAATTTTGTTATGATGATTTTCATTAGGCATAACTTTCGATTTCAAAAGATCAACATCAGCAGCAAGACTATCGACTTTAGAAGCAAGTATATCAATTTTCCCAAGCTTTTCTTCAACAGATTTGTTAAAAGCGAGTTTGTGTACTAATAAATTCTTTAAGCATGGCTTCAAGTCCAGGGGGTGAACTCCTATTATTGTTGTAAGAATTCCCATAAGAATTACCATAGCCGTTGCCATTATTATAAGGATATGGCCTATAGTTGTTACTAGAATTGTTCCGGTAAGCATTGTTGTTGAAATTATTATTTTTAATGAAGTTTACATCAACATGTTCTTCTTGTGCAACCAATGAAGCTAACGGAACATTATTAGGATCAATATTAGTCCTATCATTCACAAGCATAGACATAATAGCATCAATCTTATCACTCAAGGAAGAGGTTTCTTCGACGGAATTTACCTTCTTACCTTGTGGAGCTCTTTCCGTGTGCCATTCAGAGTAGTTGATCATCATATTATCAAGAAGCTTTGTTGCTTCACCAAGAGTGATGGACATAAAGGTACCTCCAGCAGCTGAATCCAATAAATTCCGCGAAGAAAAATTTAGTCCTCGCATAGAAGGTTTGGATGATCATCCAAGTAGTCAGTCCATGGGTTGGGCAATTTTTAACCAGAGATTTCATTCTTTCCCATGCTTGTGCAACATGTTCAGTATCTAATTGTTTAAAATTCATTATGCTACTCCTCAAAGATATAATTTTAGCAGGGGGATAATATCTACCAATAAAAGCATCCTTGCATTTAGTCCATGAATCAATACTATTCTTAGGCAGAGATAGCAACCAATCTTTAGCTCTTCCTCTTAATGAGAAAGGGAACAATTTTAATTTTATAATGTCACCATCTACATCCTTATACTTTTGCATTTCACATAGTTCAACAAAATTATTAAGATGGGCAGCAGCATCATCAGAACAAGGCCTAGGGATCATACTTTCACTAGTGGACACTCCCAACATTGATCACATAACAGAATAGATAAATGCTAGACTCTACACCCTCTTGTTGGATGATGAACACCACTAACTATGTAGGATTACACGAACCCTCAATGCCGGAGTTAACAAGCTCCACAATATTCGATGTTCATATTTAAATAACCTTAGAGTGCATGACGAGATCAACATAACCAAACCAAGTACTAACATAGCATGCACATCTGTCACCTTCACGCTACGAAAGGAGGCATAGATCACATCAATACCATCATAGCAATAGTTAACTTCATAATCTACAAGAGATCACAATCATAGCCTACGCCAAGTACTAACACGATGCACACACTCGTCACCATTACACCGTGCGGGAGGAATAAACTACTTTAATAACATCACTAGAGTAGCACACGAGATAAATTGTGATACAAAACACATTGCAATCATAAAGAGATATAAATAAGCACTTCACTATGCCATTCATAATAGTGAATAAGTATTCTGTGAAATATAGCCTAAGAGACCCACACAGTGCACACACTGTCACCTTTACACACGTGGGACAAGGAGTCTCCGGAGATCACATAAGTAAAATCCACTTGACTAGCATAATGACATCTAGATTACAAGCATCATCGTATGAATCTCAATCATGTAAGGCAGCTCATGAGATTATTGTATTGAAGTACATAGGAGAGAGATGAACCACATAGCTACCGGTACAGCCCCGAGCCTCGATGGAGAACTACTCCCTCCTCATGGGAGACATCAGCGTTGATGAAGATGGCGGTGGTGTCGATGGAGAAGCCTTCCGGGGGCACTTCCCCGTCCCGGCGGCGTGCCGGAACAGAGAGTCCTGTCCCCCAGATCTTGGCTTCGCGATGGCGGCGGCTCTGGAAGGTTTCTCGTACCGTGGCTTTTCCATATCGAGGTTTTAGGTCGAGGGGCTTCTTATAGGCGAAGAGGCGGCGTCAGAAGGTCAACGAGGCGACGTCACCACAGGGGGGCGCGGGCCACCCCTGGGCCGCGCCGGCCTATCTCCTGGGGGGCCTGTGGCCCCCCTCTGGCGACTCTCGGGTGTTCTGGATGCTTCCGGGGATTCTAAGATGCTGGGCGTTGATTTCATCCGATTCCGAGAATATTTCCTTACTAGGATTTCTGAAACCAAAAACAGCAGAAAACAGCAACTGGCCCTTCGGCATCTCGTCAATAGGTTAGTTCCGGAAAACGCATAAAAACGATATAAAGTGTGCATAAAACATCTAGATATCATCAATAATGTGGCATGGAACATAAGAAATTATCGATACGTCGGAGACGTATCACTGGCCTTAATGCAATTAGCTATTTACTCCTTGATTGCTCATTGTAGTAGGATATTTTGTTCATAGATATGCTATTCTCTGCTGTTATTCTAGACATTCTTGATTGCTCTTTTTGTCAGGTACAGTGAACTCAGCTGCCTGCAAAATGGAGTGCTATCATCTGACCCAACTCAAGCAATTGTGGTGGATCCGGCGAGCAGAGGAGGAGCACGGTCAGCTGCCTGCCGAGGAGCACAATGAGGTCAGCTGCCTGCCGGTGGCCGGAATTTTGAATCTTGAAACTAGCTAAATTTGTAACGGATAGAATATATATGGGTTTATTTGTAATTTGTAAAACCTTTTTTTTGTTTCTTAAATTCATTACTGCTGGCGCACAGCCTTGGACGCCAGGGCTAACTAATTTTAATTTTTTTTAGTTTCTTTAAATATGTACCATCGGCGCATACAAATACGGCTTATGTGCTGGCGGTAACAAATACCCCCAGCGAATATGCGAAGGCGCCGGGGATAACGACACGTTACCACCGGCGAAAACGAAGGTGCCTGCGGTAAGGCATTAGCAAATGCATTTGGCGGTAGGACTTTCTGGTGCGCCGGCTGTTGTGGGTATACTTCATGGGTGTACCATCGACAGTGCCTAGATCCGGCAAGCCCGGGTGGCCCACAAATGGTGATGTGGCATGTGGCCCATCGGGCGGCCCAGTTGCTGTTGATCCTGAAGGATGAAGTCCGGCCCAGGAGAAGGGAGCCGGATCCGACCGATCTCAGGAGGAACCCGGATCCATGAAGGCCCATTAAGGAACCCGGATCCGGTACGACGTACAGAGGAAGGCGGATCCTTGACGTGCACGGCAAGACATTGTACCGTAGTTAGGCAAACCTGTATCCGGCTAGGACTCTCCATGTAAACCCTAGATCCGTGCGCCTTTATAAGCCGGATCCCGGGAGCCCTAGAGGCACGAACACAACTCATTGTAACATCGCGAAAGCGCCCAGATAATTCCAGACAAGCAGCAGTAGGCCCTGTCATCGTGCAGGTGTTCCGAAGCTGTGTAAATCGCGTACCACCGTCCCGTGTGCACTCCGCCCTATGGCCCCTTCTTCTTTTCCCCCTCGTGAGGATCCCTCCTCCGAGGTACCGTCGATTAGGCAACGACAGTTGGCGCCCACCGTGGGGCCTGCTGCATCTGGAGGTCGGAACCGGGAGGGTTCCGCCATGGGAAGCTACGACGACACCATCGCTGTGGGGCGCGTCCTTTACGCCGGAAACTTGCCGTTCGTCCCTCCGGATGAGTGCTGGATTCCGGCTAAGACAAACCCCGTCAAGCTCTCCATCGTCCCAGTTGGCGGCATACACATCTTCATCGGGGAAACCGTCGATTCCGACGGAAACCCACTGGTAAGTAACGCTGACGCGACCGCCGCTGAGCAGGACGCAGTCGCGAAGATCTGATCTGAGATGCAGGAGCTTCCTATGGAAGATTCCGCCTTGGATCTGGAAACTTCAAAGCCCACCCAATCCGCCCCTGAGCAGGAAATAACGGTGGAAGACCAATGCAGATCCGCCTGGGTCTCTCAGGTGTTAGAAAAGCAGAGGTGTCACTTCGTACACTTCTTGGCTCATACCGCCGGAACCGCCCCTCAAGAAGCCGGAGCCGCTCCCAAGGAGGTTGGGGCACCGGAAAACAACGCTGCTCCGGATCAGGTCGAGCCTGTCGGAGAAAGTGAAACTCCGGGTGAAGAGTCGATTTTGGGGAACTTAAGCCCAATTTCCGGGGATACCCCCTCCATGGATACTGAAGAGTTCAACCGCAAGCTAGGGGAATACGGATACGGTGATCAGCCTGAAGTTGAATCCGCCCAGCCTAAGCAGGTACTCGCGACCTTGGCGGTGCTGGATCAACGTGAATCAGAAGATGAAAACACCCAATCCGACCCCAGCCATCCCGTCAAGGATCTCCAATGTCGCGGGAACGACCGCATGAGGAATTCCTGTCCCCTGAGGAGATGGTTGAACAAGCAGGCATGGATGCAATTTATCACTCGGGTATCCTCAACAAACCCATTACTCCCGAAGACGCAGAAGCGCTAGAAGCCAAGAGACTGGAAATGCTGGCCACATCCAAGAAGTTCGCCGACACCGCAGCCGCAATGCTTGATGAAAGGAAGCACGCCGCAGTTTTTGTGGAAGGCTTTATCCAGCGCGAGCAGGAGGTGGACGAAGGACTGGTAAAGGTCAAGGAACTCCGGAAGCATTGGGAAGACAAGATTGCTGAGGCTCAACAGGAGGTCGAAAAAATCCGGCGAGAAAATATAGCTCCCCGTAAGATCACCTTCGCAACTCCGACCGAGCAGCAGCCGTACGCCACTCCAAAGGACAATATGAAGAAGGCTGCCGAGATCTTGAAGAAAAAGGACGAGGAGATCGACATCAACTACGTCCGTATGCTTGTCGCTTCAGCAATGAAGCAGCAGAGCAAGGCAGACACTTTGCGCAAGTTGGAATCCAACCCGGAGCATTGCGTCTCCACCGCGCAGAAGGACGCCTACGACAATCGCCATCGAGATGACGAATCGCGAACCGGATCCTCGGAACGCAGAAGGAAAACCAGAGAACACCCAAATCCAATCCCGATACCATCAAAGACGCCTCCATCAGATCCAAGAAAGGGAAAGGACGCAATGTACTCTGGTAGGGACAAGTACCGCAACCCCTCTCCTCGGCCCAATGGATATCCGCGTCCTCCACCCCCTCGTCGCCGTAGTCCAGCGGGAAACACCAGGCCCCATGGACCTGGCGGAATTAATATCCGCGACAACGTGCTACCCTCAAGGAACAGGGCCAGGGAGCGATCGTCGGAAGCTCGCCGGAGCCAGAACAATGACCGCGAGCCGGAGCACAGGAGGAGTCGGGATGAAGACCGCGACCCGGAACCTCGCAGAAGCCGGAACGACCAGGGCAGCCAGCGCCAAGGCGAAGGCAGTCACCGAAGCCGGGGCCAGCATCGCGAGGGGCGAGGAGAGTTAATGGCGGAAGCAAAAAGTCGGATCGGCCCCCTCGCAGGTCTCCCTCACCACCACCAAGCGGTGGAGGCGGAGGTGGTGGCTGAAGATCTCGCTCGCGCTCACAATCTCCCCGCCACGGCTCGCGTGATGCGCGGGAACGCCTCAACGAATACAGAACTGACTACATCGGCCCGAAGTGCTTTGGCAGGATGATTCGAGAGGAACCAAAGCCAAGGATGAACCTCAAGCTACCCGGAAACCTGAAGCATTATGATGGCACCGAAAGGCCGGATACCTGGATAGAGGATTACTACAATGCAGTAACCTTCGCCGGAGGAACCCCTAATATCGCCTGCCGCATGCTTCAGCTGTACCTTGTAGGTCCAGCCCGGATCTGGCTCAGCGACCTCGAGAAGAACTCCATCTTTTGCTGGTTTGACCTGAAGACTGCCTTCGAGAAACAATTCAGGGGCACCTACAAAAGACCTGCCACAGCAAGCGACTTACAAGCATGCATTCAGAAGAAGGGAGAATCCTCAAGACACTTCCTTACACGATGGTTGGCATGCAGGAACGAGTGCGAAAATGTCGACCACACCACCGCTATGTACGCCTTTATTGGTGGACTACAGAGAGGAGGGTTGCTGAGGCATAAGCTCACTTGTTTGGCTAACGCAAATAAACTGACTTTGGATGACATGATCTCCATTGCCAGTGATCATACTGCCGCCGATGACGACGCAGGCGGAGATCTCGCAGCTACAGCAATCCCCCTACACCAACAAAAGAAGAACCGTGATAACGGTAACAGCAGCGGCCACAAGCGGAAGAACCCCCCTGATGACCAGAAGAGTGGTGGATCCGAGATGGTCGCCATAGCATTCCAACGCGGAGGTCCAGGAGACGGAAGAGGACGCGGCCATGGAGGCGGAGCCGGCAGGGGCCGGCAGCATGGCACTGAAGTCACAGCTGCCGGATCCCGCGCCCCGTAAACCTACGAGGAGTACAGAGATATGCCCTGCCTGGCCCACCTAGATCCGGCTACGGGGAAGTCCACTCACACCAACCGCAATTGCAAGTGGGTCAATGATCTGAAAAACGACCCGGAAGCAGGATACAAGCGAGCCCGGAAGCACCGTCCACGCGGCAAAGGAGGCAAGGGCAAGAACAAGGACAAGGAGGAGGACAGTTCCGAGGCGATGGACGAGGATGATAACTCGCCGGATCCCAAAGCAGGGTCCGCAGGTAAATCCAACCCCTTCGAGAAAAAGAGTGTGGGCGCGTACCACACCTTCCTCGGAACCCCAACAGTCCGTGCCACCAAGTCCGCTTTCCGGATCCTGAACGCCACAGTTCCGGCTGTGCCGCAGTATGTCAGGTGGTCAGAAGTCCCGTGCACATTTGATAGGCAGGATCATCCTACCATTGTGCCAAAAGAGTGCTACGCCTTGGTTGTAAGTCCCCGCATAGACGGGTATGATTTCTCCAAGTGCCTCATGGATGGCGGAGCCAGCTTGAACATTGATGGCGTGTAACTCACACGTTCGTTGGGAACCCCAAGAGGAAGGTATGATGCGCACAACAGCAAGTTTTCCCTCAGAAAGAAACCAAGGTTTATCGAACCAGGAGGAGCCAAGAAGCACGTTGAAGGTTGATGGCGGCGGGATGTAATGCGGCGCAACACCAGGGATTCCGGCGCCAACGTGGAACCTGCACAACACAACCAAAGTACTTTGCCCCAACGAAACAGTGAGGTTGTCAATCTCACCGGCTTGCTGTAACAAAGGATTAACCGTATTGTGTGGAAGATGATTGTTTGCGAGAAAACGAGTAGAACAAGTATTGCGGTAGATTGTATTTCGAGTAAAGAGAATTGGACCGGGGTCCACGGTTCACTAGAGGTGTCTCTCCCATAAGACAAACAGCATGTTGGGTGAACAAATTACAGTTGGGCAATTGACAAATAAAGAGAGCATGACCATGCACATACATATCATGATGAGTATAGTGAGATTTAATTGGGCATTACGACAAAGTACATAGACCGCCATCCAAGCTGCATCTATGCCTAAAAAGTCCACCTTCGAGGTTATCATCCGAACCCCCTCCAGTATTAAGTTGCGAAGCAACAGACAATTGCATTAAGTATGGTGCGTAATGTAATCAACAACTACATCCTTAGACATAGCATCAATGTTTTATCCCTAGTGGCAACAGCACAACACAACCTTAGAACTTTCTGTCACTGTCCCGGTGTCAATGCGAGCATGAACCCACTATCGAGCATAAGTACTCCCTCTTGGAGTTACAAGCATCTACTTGGCCAGAGCATCTACTAGTAACGGAAAGCATGCAAGATCATAAACAACACGTAGATTTAACTTTGATAATCAACATAACAAGTATTCTCTATTCATCGGATCCCAACAAACGCAACATATAGAATTACAGATAGATGATCTTGATCATGTTAGGCAGCTCACAAGATCCGACAATGATAGCACAATGGGGAGAAGACAACCATCTAGCTACTGCTATGGACCCATAGTCCAGGGGTAGACTACTCACACATCACACCGGAGGCGACCATGGCGGCGTAGAGTCCTCCGGGAGATGATTCCCCTCTCCGGCGGGGTGCCGGAGGCGATCTCCTGGATCCCCCGAGATGGGATCGGCGTTGGCGGCGTCTGCGGAAGGTTTTCCGTATCGTGGCTCTCGGTGCTGGGGGTTTCGTCACGGAGGCTTTAAGTAGGCGGAAGGGCAAGTCGGGAGGGGGCACGAGGGCCCCACACCACGGGCCGGCGCGGCCAAGGGGGGCCGCGCCGCCCTAGGGTTTGGGCACCCTGTGGCCCCACTTCGTTTCGTCTTCGGACTTCCGGAAGCTTCGTGGAAAAATAGGCCCCGGGCTTTGATTTCGTCCAATTCCGAGAATATTTCCTTACTAGGATTTCTGAAACCAAAAATAGCGAAAACGAGCAATCGACACTTCGGCATCTTGTTAATAGGTTAGTTCCAGAAAATGCACGAATATGACATAAAGTGTGCATAAAACATATAGATAACATCAATAATGTGGCATGGAACATAAGAAATTATCGATACGTCGGAGACGTATCAGCATCCCCAAGCTTAGTTCTGCTCGTCCCGAGCAGGTAAAACGATAACACAGATAATTTCTGGAGTGACATGCCATCATAATCTTGATCATACTATTTGTAAAGCATATGTAGTGAATGCAGCGATCAAAATAATGTATATGACATGAGTAAACAAGTGAATCATATAGCAAAGACTTTTCATGAATAGCACTTCAAGACAAGCATCAATAAGTCTTGCATAAGAGTTAACTCATAAAGCAATAATTCAAAGTAAAGGCATTGAAGCAACACAAAAGAAGATTAAGTTTCAGCGGTTGCTTTCAACTTGTAACATGTATATCTCATGGATATTGTCAACATAGAGTAATATAATAAGTGCAATAAGCAAGTATGTAGGAATCAATGCACAGTTCACACAAGTGTTTGCTTCTTGAGGTGGAGAGAAATAGGTGAACTGACTCAACATTGAAAGTAAAAGAATGGTCCTCCATAGAGGAAAAGCATCGATTGCTATATTTGTGCTAGAGCTTTGATTTTGAAAACATGAAACAATTTTGTCAACGGTAGTAATAAAGCATATGCATCATGTAAATTATATCTTATAAGTTGCAAGCCTCATGCATAGTGTACTAATAGTGCCCGCACCTTGTCCTAATTAGCTTGGACTACCTGGATTATCACCGCAATACATATGCTTTAACCAAGTATCACAAAGGGGTACCTCTATGCCGCTCTGTACAAAGGTCTAAGGAGAAAGCTCGCATTTGGATTTCTCGCTTTTGATTATTCTCAACTTAGACATCCATACCGGGACAACATAGACAATAGATAATGGACTCCTCTTTTAATGCTTTAAGCATTCAACAACAATTAATTCTTTTCTCATTAGAGATTTGAGGATGTTTGTCCAAAACTGAAACTCCCACCATGGACCATGGCTTTAGTTAGCGGCCCAATGTTCTTCTCTAACAATATGCATGCTCAAACCATTCAACTCAGTGTAGATCGCCCTTACTTCAGACAAGACGAACATGCATAGCAACTCACATGAAATTCAACAATGAAAAGTTGATGGCGTCCCCAGTAAACATGGTTATCGCACAACAAGCAACTTAATAAGAGATAAAGTGCATAATTACATATTCAATACCACAATAGTTTTTAAGCTATTTGTCCCATGAGCTATATATTGCAAAGGTGAATGATGGAATTTTAAAGGTAGCACTCAAGCAATTTACTTTGGAATGGCGGAAAATACCATGTAGTAGGTAGGTATGGTGGACACAAATGGCATAGTGGTTGGCTCAAGTATTTTGGATGCATGAGAAGTATTCCCTCTCGATACAAGGTTTAGGCTAGCAAGGCTTATTTGAAACAAACACAAGGATGAACCGGTGCAGAAAAACTCACATAAAAGACATATTGAAAACATTATAAGACTCTACACCGTCTTCCTTGTTGTTCAAACTCAATACTAGAAATTATCTAGACCTTAGAGAAACCAAATATGCAAACCAAATTTTAGCATGCTCTATGTATTTCTTCATTAATGGGTGCAAAGCATATGATGCAAGAGCTTAATCATGAGCACAACAATTGCCAAGTATCACATTACCCAAGACATTTATAGCAATTACTACATGTATCATTTTCCAATTCCAACCATATAACAATTTAACGAAGGAGAAACTTCGCCATGAATACTATGAGTAGAAACCAAGGACATACTTGTCCATATGCTACAGCGGAGCATGTCTCTCTCCCATAAAGTGAATGCTAGGATCCATTTTATTCAAACAAAACAAAAAACAAAAACAAACCGACGCTCCAAGAAAAAGCACATAAGATGTGATGGAATAAAAATATAGTTTCAGGGGAGGAACCTGATAATGTTGTCGATGAAGAAGGGGATGCCTTGGGCATCCCCAAGCTTAGACGCTTGAGTCTTCTTAATATATGCAGGGGTGAACCACCGGGGCATCCCCAAGCTTAGAGCTTTCACTCTCCTTGATCATGTTGCATCATACTCCTCTCTTGATCCTTGAAAACTTCCTCCACACCAAACTCGAAACAACTCATTAGTGGGTTAGTGCACAATATAAATTAACATATTCAGAGGTGACACAATCATTCTTAACACTTCTGGACATTGCATAATGCTACTGGACATTAGTGGATCAAAGAAATTCATCCAACATAGCAAAAGAGGCAATGCGAAATAAAAGGCAGAATCTGTCAAAACAGAACAGTTCGTATTGACGAATTTTAAAATGGCACCAGACTTGCTCAAATGAAAATGCTCAAATTGAATGAAAGTTGCGTACATATCTGAGGATCATGCACGTAAATTGGCTTAATTTTCTGAGCTACCTACAGGGAGGTGGACCCAGATTCGTGACAGCAAAGAAATCTGGAACTGCGCAGTAATCCAAATCTAGTACTTACTTTTCTATCAACGGCTTAACTTGGCACAACAAAACACAAAACTAAGATAAGGAGAGGTTGCTACAGTAGTAAACAACTTCCAAGACACAAAATAAAAACAAAGTACTGTAGGTAAAAACATGGGTTGTCTCCCATAAGCGCTTTTCTTTAACGCCTTTCAGCTAGGCGCAGAAAATGTGTATCAAGTATTATCAAGAGACGAAGTGTCAACATCATAATTTGTTCTCATAATAGAATCAAAAGGGTACTTCATTCTCTTTCTAGGGAAGTGTTCCATACCTTTCTTGAGAGGAAATTGATATTTTATATTACCTTCCTTCATATCAATAATAGCACCAACAGTTCGAAGAAAAGGTCTTCCCAATATAATGGGACAAGATGCATTGCATTCAATATCCAAGACAACAAAATCAACGGGAACAAGATTATTGTTAATGGTAATGCGAACATTATCAACTTACCCAAAGGTTTCTTTGTAGAATGATCAGCAAGATTAACATCCAAATAACAATTTTTCAGCGGTGGCAAGTCAAGCATATTATAAATTTTCTTAGGCATAACGAAATACTTGCACCAAGATCACATAAAGCATTACAATCAAAATCTTTAACCTTCATCTTAATGATGGGCTCCCAACCATCCTCTAGCTTTTTAGGAATAGAGGCTTCGCGCTCTAGTTTCTCTTCTCTAGCTTTTATGAGAGCATTTGTAATATGATGCGTAAAGGCCAAATTTATAGCACTAGCATTAGGACTTTTAGCAAGTTTTTGCAAGAACTTTATAACTTCAGAGATGTGGCAATCATCAAAATTCAAACCATTATAATCTAAAGCAATGGGATCATCATCCCCAATGTTGGAAAAAATTTCAGCGGCTTTATCACGAGGCGGTTTCAGCGGTTTTAGCGGTTTCGGGCGGTTTTCGCGCTTTGCATTAGAAGTGGAAACATTGCTAACACCAATTCTTTTATTATTATTAGTAGGAGGTGCAGCAACATGTGTAGCATTAGCATTACAAGTGGTGGTAATAGTCCAAACTTTAGCTACATTCTTCTCTTTAGCTAGTTTTTCATTTTCTTCTCTATCCCACCTAGCACGCAGTTCAGCCATTAATCTTATATTCTCATTAATTCTAACTTGAATGGCATTTGCTGTAGTAACAATTTTATTATGATGATTCTCATTAGGCAAAACTTTCGATTTCAAAAGATCAACATCAGCAGCAAGACTATCGACTTTAGAAGCAAGTATATCAATTTTCCCAAGCTTTTCTTCAACAGATTTGTTAAAAGCAGTTTGTGTACTAATAAATTCTTTAAGCATGGCTTCAAGTCCAGGGGGTGAACTCCTATTATTGTTGTAAGAATTCCCATAAGAATTACCATAGCCGTTGCCATTATTATAAGGATATGGCCTATAGTTGTTACTAGAATTGTTCCGGTAAGCATTGTTGTTGAAATTATTATTTTTAATGAAGTTTACATCAACATGTTCTTCTTGTGCAACCAATGAAGCTAATGGAACATTATTAGGATCAATATTAGTCCTATCATTCACAAGCATAGACATAATAGCATCAATCTTATCACTCAAGGAAGAGGTTTCTTCGACGGAATTTACCTTCTTACCTTGTGGAGCTCTTTCCGGTGTGCCATTCGAGTAGTTGATCATCATATTATCAAGAAGCTTTGTTGCTTCACCAAGAGTGATGGACATAAAGGTACCTCCAGCAGCTGAATCCAATAAATTCCGTGAAGAAAAATTTAGTCCTGCATAGAAGGTTTGGATGATCATCCAAGTAGTCGAGTCCATGGGTTGGGCAATTTTTAACCGAGAGATTTCATTCTTTCCCAAGCTTGAGCAACATGTTCAGTATCTAATTGTTTAAAATTCATTATACTACTCCTCAAATATATAATTTTAGCAGGGGGATAATATCTACCAATAAAAGCATCCTTGCATTTAGTCCATGAATCAATACTATTCTTAGGCAGAGATAGCAACCAATCTTTAGCTCTTCCTCTTAATGAGAAAGGGAACAATTTTAGTTTAATAATATCACCATCTACATCTTTATATTTTTGCATTTCACATAGTTCAACAAAATTATTAAGATGGGCAACGACATCATCGGAACTACCACCGGAAAATTGCTCTCGCATAACAAGATTCGATAAAGCGAGGTTTAATTTCAAAGAATTCTGCTGTAGTAGCGAGGTGGAGCAATAGGTGTGCATAAGAAATCATTATTATTTGTGGTTGTGAAGTCACACAACTTAGTATTTTCAGCGTTGGCCATTTTAGCAACGATAAATAAAGCAAACTAGATAAAGTAAATGCAAGTAAACTAATTTTTTTGTGTTTTTGATATAGCAAACAAGATAGCAAATAAAGTAAAACTAGCAACTAATTTTTTTGTATTTTGATTTAGTGCAGCAAACAAAGTAGTAAATAAAACCAAGCAAGACAAAAACAAAGTAAAGAGATTGAGAAGTGGAGACTCCCCTTGCAGCGTGTCTTGATCTCCCCGGCAACGGCGCCAGAAAAAGAGCTTGATGGCGTGTAACTCACACGTTCGTTGGGAACCCCAAGAGGAAGGTATGATGCGCACAGCAGCAAGTTTTCCCTCGAGAAAGAAACCAAGGTTTATCGAACCGGGAGGAGCCAAGAAGCACGTTGAAGGTTGATGGCGGCGGGATGTAGTGCGGCGCAACACCGGAGATTCCGGCGCCAACGTGGAACCTGCACAACACAACCAAAGTACTTTGCCCCAACGAAACAGTGAGGTTGTCAATCTCACCGGCTTGTCTGTAACAAAGGATTAACCGTATTGTGTGGAAGATGATTGTTTGCGAGAAAACAGTAGAACAAGTATTGCGGTAGATTGTATTTCGGTAAAGAGAATTGGACCGGGGTCCACGAGTTCACTAGAGGTGTCTCTCCCATAAGACAAACAGCATGTTGGGTGAACAAATTACGGTTGGGCAATTGACAAATAAAGAGAGCATGACCATGCACATACATATCATGATGAGTATAGTGAGATTTAATTGGGCATTACGACAAAGTACATAAACCGCCATCCAAGCTGCATCTATGCCTAAAAAGTCCACCTTCGGGTTATCATCCGAACCCCCTCCAGGTATTAAGTTGCGAAGCAACGAGACAATTGCATTAAGTATGGTGCGTAATGTAATCAACAACTACATCCTTAGACATAGCATCAATGTTTTATCCCTAGTGGCAACGGCACAACACAACCTTAGAACTTTACGTCACTCGTCCCGGTGTCAATGCAGGCATGAACCCACTATCGAGCATAAGTACTCCCTCTTGGAGTTACAAGCATCTACTTGGCCAGAGCATCTACTAGTAACGGAAAGCATGCAAGATCATAAACAACACGTAGATTTAACTTTGATAATCAACATAACAAGTATTCTCTATTCATCGGATCCCAACAAACGCAACATATAGAATTACAGATAGATGACCTTGATCATGTTAGGCAGCTCACAAGATCCGACAATGATAGCACAATGGGGAGAAGACAACCATCTAGCTACTGCTATGGACCCATAGTCCAGGGGTAGACTACTCACACATCACACCGGAGGCGACCATGGCGGCGTAGAGTCCTCCGGGAGATGATTCCCCTCTCCGGCGAGGGTGCCGGAGAGCGATCTCTGGATCCCCCGAGATGGGATCGGCGTTGGCGGCGTCTCCGGAAGGTTTTCCGTATCGTGGCTCTCGGTGCGGGGGTTTCGTCACGGAGGCTTTAAGTAGGCGGAAGGGCAAGTCGGGAGGGGGCACGGGGCCCCACACCACGGGCCGGCGCGGCCAAGGGGGGGCCGCGCCGCCCTAGGGTTTGGGCACCCTGTGGCCCCACTTCGTTTCGTCTTCGGACTTCGGAAGCTTCGTGGAAAAATAGGCCCACTGGGCTTTGATTTCGTCCAATTCCGAGAATATTTCCTTACTAGGATTTCGAAACCAAAAACAGCGAGAAAACGAGCAAGCGGCACTTCGGCATCTTGTTAATAGGTTAGTTCCAGAAAATGCACGAATATGACATAAAGTGTGCATAAAACATATAGATAACATCAATAATGTGGCATGGAACATAAGAAATTATCGATACGTCGGAGACGTATCAAACATCATGTACCTGGAGACTCTGGAGCGGATAAACCTTACCAAGGAACAGCTTAAACACAACAACATTGAGTTTCACGGCGTGGTTCCGGGTAAAAAGGCGAACTCCCTCGGCAGCATCACACTTCCCGTGGCCTTCGGCGATGTTCACAATTTCCGCGAAGAGAAGATCACGTTTGAAGTTGTGCCCTTCAAGAGCTCCTACCACGTCATCTTCGGCAGGCCCACCTACCACAAGTTCCACGGAAGAGCGTGCTACATCTACAGCAAGTTCAAGATTCCGGGTCCCAATGGTATGATTACCGTATCCGGAGACTACAAAAAGGCTCATGAGTGCGAGTTGGGCGAAGCCGCCTTCGCAGAGTCCGTGATATCTGGAGAGGAGCTGAAAGGCTACAGAGCCGCGGTGGATCCGACAGAGATGCAGACCACCAAGAAGCAGATCTCCGAACAGAAAAATTCCTTCAAGGCCGCGATAGAGACCAAGAAAGTCAACTTCAAGGAAGGTGACACCACCAAGCAGGTCTCAGTCGGAGCCAACATGGACCCCAAATAGGAAGACGCGCTCGTCGAGTTCCTCCGCGCTAACATGGATATCTTCGCGTGGCAGCCTTCTGACATGTCCGGAGTACCAAGGGAACTCGCCGAGCACTACCTCAACATAAACCCGGGGGCTAAACCGGTGAAGCAAGCTATGCGACGCTTTGGAGATAAGAAGCACCGCGCCATAGGAATGGAATTAGCAAAATTACTAGAGGCAGGTTTTGTAATAGAAGTTATCCACACTGATTGGGTCGCAAATCCCGTCCTTGTACCCAAAAAGAATTCTGAAATACTAAGAATGTGCATCGATTACTGCGGCTTGAACAAACATTGCCCGAAAGATCCGTTTCCCTGCCGCGCATTGACCAAGTCATTGATTCGACGGAGGGGCGGAACTTCTGTGTTTTCTTGATGCCTATTCCGGGTATCACCAGATCCGGATGAAGGAGTCCGACCAAAAGGCGACCTCATTCATCACCCCATTTGGCACTTACTGCTATGTTACTATGCCTTTTGGCTTGAAAAACGCAGGTGCCACCTACCAACGTACGATGCAGCGGTGCTTGAAGGACCAAATTGGCCGGAACGTGCACGCCTACGTCGACGACATCGCGGTCATGACCCGGAAGGGATCCGACTTGATCAGCGACCTCACAGAAACCTTTGAGAATCTCCGACGGTACAAGATGATGTTGAATCCGCTGAAGTGCGTCTTTGGTGTACCAGCTGGAAAACTCCTTGGCTTCATTGTCTCTAACAGGGGCATTGAAGTTAACCCAGAAAGAATCAAGGCAATCCTGTGCATAAAAAGGCCAACTTGTCTCAAAGATGTGCAACGACTAACTGGTTGTGTCGCAGCAATCAGCAGGTTTGTTAGCCGTCTTGGCGAGAAGGTGCTACCCCTGTACAAGCTATTGAAGAAAACAGACAAATTTGTCTGGGATGAGGCAGCAGGAGCATCCAGTAACGGTCGTGAGCAAGGCTCCGCTGTCAACGATTCTCAACAATGCTGACGCAACAGGACGCACATCAAATTGGGGCATTGAATTATCCGCCTTCGACATCAACTACAAAGCCAGGACTGCGGTCAAGTCCCAGGTCTTGGCAGATTTCGTCGCAGATTGGACAGAAGCTCCGGATATGAATTTAGAGCCGGAACCAGAGACATGGGTTATGCACTTCGATGGATCCAAGCAGCATCAAGGCTCAGGAGCCGGAGTCACCCTGAAGTCCCCTACCGGAGAAGAACTCCAGTACGTTCTGCAGATACACTTCGAAGCTACAAAGAATATGGCGGAATACGAGGCTCTACTACACGGACTGCGCATCGCTAAGGAGATAGGGATCAAGCACATCATATGTTGCGGAGATTCCGACCTGGTGGCACAGCAAGTAGCCGGAACCTGGAACGCCAGAAACTCCGTCATGGCGGCTTACAGAGACGAAGTTGACGAGATCACCAAATGCTTCCTCGAATACGAAGTCAAGTACGTCAGAAGAGACGATAATGCAGCGGCAGACATGCTATCCAAGCTCGGATCCGGCAGGAAACCAATTCCGCCGGGCATTTTCCTAGAGCATCTCCGGATACCCTCGGCAAAGGGCGCTAACCCGGAAAACCTAGAGGTGGCAGTATCTCTGGCTAGAGAAGTGATGGCTATCATTCCAGCTTGGACACAACCTTACCTGGACTATCTCATCGATCAAAAGTTGCCCGAGGACAAGGTCCTCGCACGACAGATCATCAGACGAGCAAAATCCTACACAATTGTTGATGG
Organism: Lolium rigidum; assembly: GCF_022539505.1. NCBI lineage: Eukaryota > Viridiplantae > Streptophyta > Magnoliopsida > Poales > Poaceae > Lolium > Lolium rigidum. Next base: position 237,518,200 of record NC_061508.1, on the reverse strand, counting down.
ACAACTCTACAAACGAAGTGCAACAGGGGTGTTTATCAAATGCGTCTCTAATCAAGATGGCATCGAAATCCTCAGAGAGATCCATGCAGGTGATTGTGGGCATCATGCCGCCTCCAGGTCACTCATTGCAAAAGCTTTTCGGTTAGGTTTTTACTGGCTTACAGCTAAAGAAGATGCTGATAAAATAGTCAAGACCTGCCGAGGTTGTCAGTACTACGCTACTCAACCAAACGCTCCAGCCCAAGAGCTGAAGACCATACCTATCACCTGGCCGTTTGCGGTCTAGGGGCTCGATATGGTTGGTAAGTTAAAAAGATCAGCTCCTGGCGGTTTTGAATACCTCCTGGTTGCTGTTGACAAGTTCAGTAAGTGGATCGAGGCAAAGCCAGTGAGAAAAGCCGACAGTGCTATGTCACTAAAATTTGTCTGCAGCCTCGTGATGAGATTCGGCATCCCACACAGCATAATCACAGATAATGGCACAAACTTCGCACAGGGAGAATTGAAGGATTATTGCGAGACAGTAGGGATTCGACTAGACCTTGCATCTGTGGCTCATCCACAATCCAATGGTTAGGTCGAAAGGGCTAACGGACTCATATTATCAGGAATTAAGCCACACCTTGAAGAACCGCTGCGACGAGCAGCTGGAGCTTGGGCTGACGAGTTGGAAGCTGTCTTGTGGAGTTTGCGAACTACCCCTAACAGGTCAACGGGATTTACCCCTTTCTTCCTGGTATACGGATCCGAAGCCGTGCTCCCCTCCGACATCATCCACGATTCACCGCGAGTTTCCGCCTATGACGAAGAAACAGCTGACGAGGCCAGACAGCTATCTGTGGACCTGATCGAAGAAGCTCGGAACTTAGCTGACCAGCGTTCCGCCATCTATCAGCAGAGCTCCGACGCTATCACAGTCGTCGAGTTCGGAACCGCTCTTTTATGGCCGGAGACCTGGTCCTCCGCCTTCGGCAGGTGAAAGACCATAAGCTGCAATCTCCGTGGGAAGGACCCTTTGTCGTTAGCAAAGTGCTTCATAACGGGTCATACTACCTTGTTGATTTGCGGGAGCTGAAGGACATACCTGCTAACTGGTACCGGAAACGCAAGCGTGAGGATCCGGATGACATCTACGACGAGACAGACCGCCCTTGGAACATTGCGCAGCTACGTCCTTTCTACACTTAGCATAATTTTCCAAGTTACATACTCTGTAATAGTTATACATGATCAATGAAATAAAGCTTTTAGTTCACTCTCTGAGTCTTTTACCTCCTTTACTTGTTCATTTTTAGATCGTGTATGTTTTCCGACTAAAACCACAAAGCTGGATATTTCCGCCTAGGCGTGTATAAAAGTTGTGATTTTCAAAAATCGTCCTTTAGGATGTAAGCTTAAGTTTTCTGATGGAAGTGTTTTTCTGTTGCGAACTCGTGGATTCCTAGTAGCGATTTTCGGCACCTAAGCTGGGGGCTTGTTTCCGCGGTTATTGACGGACTGCCATTGGGCTTCGTCGCCGCTGGCGAGTGTTTCCGGCTAAGGTCTTCTGGCTCGCGGAAGGTCAAGCGAGCAAGCCGGAAAGCAATGAAGTCAGCACTTGCTTTCCGACAAAAAACGAAACATGCAAATAATATTAAAGGATAGCAGGATAAGTGTTTCCGCCCATGCATAATTGTTTCGTTCCTAGCTACTTAAGAATTTAAGTTATATTACAAACCAACTCCGGGGCCAAAATGATGCAACACTGTTTCATTGTTTCACAGGAACTCTACTCGGAGTCCTCCTCTTCAGATTCCACGTAGGCGGAGCCATCACCATCGCCGTCGCCGGAGCCGATGTCGGAGTCTTCGTCGGTGCCTTCTTCGTAAAGCTCCACGCTTGACCCAGAACCTTCTGTATAGTACTCCGGCTCACCTTCCTCCTCTTCCGAATCGGAGAAGCCCTTGGGCAGATCATACTTGTGATACCAGAACGAGTGGTTAACTCGCCTGACAAACAGTTGATCAAATCCTTTCGTTTCCGCAAGGATGGCGCGCATATTGGCACCCTTGGGAGTGTCGCACGCAATATCCGCGAAGTTTAGTGAAGGGAAGTGTGGCTTGCAGGTGGCTAAGACCAGGGAGGCAACTCCGCGAGCAGAAGACTCCTGCCAGTTGATACGTCTCCAACGTATCCATAATTTCTGATGTTCCATGCTTGTTTTATGACAATACTTACATGTTTTGCTTGCACTTTATGATGATTTTATGCATTTTCCGGAACTAACCTATTAACAAGATGCCGAAGTGCCGGTTCTCGTTTTCTGCTGTTTTTGGTTCCGGAAAGGCTGTTCGGGCAATATTCTCGGAATTGGACGAAATCAACGCCAAAGATCTTATTTTTCCCGGGAGGCTCCAGAACACCGAAGGAGAGTCGGAGGCGGGCCAGGGGGCCACCAAATGCCAGGGCCGCGCGGGATCCACCCTGGCCGCGCCGGCCTATGGGGAGGAGGCCCCAGGCGCCCTCCTGCGCCGCCTCTTCGCCTATATAAGCCCTTTCGACCTAAAAACGCGAGACCAATTGACGAAACTCCAGAAAGACTCCAGGGGCGCCGCCGCCATCGTGAAACTCCGATTCGGGGGACAGAAGTCTCTGTTCCGGCACCCTGCCGGGACGGGGAAGTACCCCCGGAAGCCATCTCCATCGACGCCACCGCCTCCATCATGCTCCGTGAGTAGTTCCCCCATGGACTACGGGTTCTAGCTATAGCTAGTTGGTATTCTCTCCTCTATGTACTTCAATACAATGATCTCATGAGCTGCCTTACATGATTGAGATCCATCTGATGTAATCGGTGTTGTGTTTGTTGGGATCCGATGGATGATACATTATGATTAGTCTATCTATAAAGTTTGTGAAGTTATTGTTGCTGCAATCTTGTTATGCTTAATGCTTGTCACTAGGGCCCGAGTGGCATGATCTTAGATTTAAGCTCTATACTTATTGCTTAGATTGTATCTACAAGTTGTATGCACATGTCACTGTCCGGAACCAAAGGCCCCGAAGTGACAGAAATCGGGACAACCGGAGGGGATGGCGGTGATGTGAGGATCACATGTTTTCACCAAGTGTTAATGCTTGCTCCGGTACTCTATTAAAAGGAGTACCTTAATATCCAGTAGATTCCCTTGAGGCTCGGCTGCCACCAGCTGGTAGGACAAAAGATGTTGTACAAGTTTCTCATTGCGAGCACGTATGACTATATATGGAAAACATGCCTACATAATTAATGATCTTGATGTTCTGTCTTAATGCTTTGAATCCTATCAATTGCCCAACTGTAATTTGTTCACCCAACACTTGTTACTTGTTATTGGAGAGTTGCCACTAGTTAGATCGCTGGGAACCCCGGTCCATCTTTCATCATCATATACTTATTCTATATGTCATTGGAAGTAGTATCAACTATTTTCTGGTGCCATTGCCTACTGTATTACTTGCTATCGCTGTCTGTCTTCTTGTTACTATTGCTCTCATATTACTGCTGCTTTCACATCACCCCTGTTACTAGTGCTTTTCCAGGTGCAGCTGAATTGACAACTCAGTTGTTAAGGCTTATAAGTATTCTTTACCTCCCCTTGTGTCGAATCAATAAATTGGGTTTTACTACCCGCGAAGATTGCTGCGATCCCCTATACTTGTGGGTCATCAAGACTGTTTTCTGGCGCCGTTGACGAGGAGGCATAGCTCTACTCATAAGTTCACCTGGGGAGTACACTCTACCTCTCTCTCTGTTTTTATTTTACTTTATTTTGTTTTGCTTAGTTTACTTTTGTTTAGTTTATTTGTGCTTAGTTTATTTCTGTCTAGTATTATTTTTGTTAGTTTACTTTTGCTTAGTTTCTTTTTGTCTTGTTTTATTTTATACCCAAAAATCCATAAAAATTTGAAAAACCAAAAAATAAAAAACTACTATTATGGGAGAACCTACAACCTACTTGGAGCTTATAGAATATTATAATAATTATAGAGAATCAAGAACTGGTAAAGTAATGAGTGATGTGATAGAAAAATTGAATACAATTGCTAAAATCTTGCTTAAATGCCATGATATAAACTGTTGCTCTCAACAGGATACTAAACATCTGAAATTTCAATGTGGCTTTAGTGAGGAATTTTTAATTAAGAACTATAATCGGAATAGCTATATTCATTTTGGGTTTGAAGAGGTAGAACAATTTGTCATATTTATGGGAGCTTCTGAGATCGAATCCTTCATGGTTAAAAATTATGAAACTTGTGTTGTTTGTAAGGACCTTAAAGATTATGTCTCTTCTATCCTTAATTTTTGCAATGAAAGTTACATTGATAATCCTTATATCATTGATTATAAAGAGAGACTCATTAATGCACAAGAATGCACTCACAATTTGCAGGAACCTGTGGAAGAAGAAATTGATGAACCTGAAAGCTCATTGGATGAAAAAGAGGAGGAAATTGATGAACCTGAAAGCTCATTGGATGAAAAAGAAGAGGAGAGTGATGAACAAAAGGAGGAAGAATAGATTAGCTACCCATGCCAACCTTCTAATGAGAGTAACTCTTTATCTCTTACACTATCTGATTGTCCTCCATGCTTACCGAAAGAGGTTGAATGTTATGTTCCTGTGGATTCTCTTGAAATAGTACCTATGAGTAATATTTGTGAGAATAATTATGCTACTGTTATTTATGATAATCCATGCTACTTTGATAAATCTTATGATAATGCTTTGTTTGTGCCTGATGTCGAAATGCATGGAACTAAAGAATTTTGCTTAGCAAATGTTTATGATAAATCTTTAGATAATGGTCCTATGTTACTTGATAATATTAATTGTACTACTAATGAAAATGGGATTGAGTTCTTGACTTCATGTATGAGTCCCATATCTTTTAAGATTGATCAATCATCTTGTTACATTATTGATAAAAGTGGATTTGAAAGTTTTGATCCCACTATGTTTGAGCTTGATAAAAATTATGAGTTTATGGATCATGAAAAGTATGCTGCATGCGATATTTATATTGTTGATTTTATTCATGAAGCTACTGAAAATTATTATGAGAGAGGAAAATATGGTAGTAGAAATTTTCATGGTACTAATACACCTCTCTATATGCTGAAATTGTTGAAGTTACACTTGTTCTATCTTCCTATGCTTGTTACTTTGCTTTTCATGAAGTTTTTTATTTACAAGATTCCTATGCATAGGAAGTGGGTTAGACTTAAATGTGTTTTTAATTTGCTTTTTGATGCTCTCTTTTGCTTCAACTCTTATTTCTTGCGAGTGCATCATTAAAACTGCTGAGCCCATCTTAATGGCTATAAAGAAAGAACTTCTTGGGAGATAACCCATGTGTTTATTTTGCTACTGTTTTGTTGTGTTTTGGAAGTTGTTACTACTGTAGCAACCTCTCCTTATCTTTATTTTATTGCAATGTTGTGCCAAGTGAAGCCTCTAATCGAAGGTTGATACTAGATTTGGATTTCTGCGCAGAAACAGATTTCTATCTGTCACGAATCTGGGCTGTTTTCTCTGTAGGTAACTCAGAAAAATCTGCCAATTTACGTGCGTGTTCCTCAGATATGTACGCAACTTTCATTAGTTTTGAGTTTTCTGATTTGAGCAACGGAAGTACCTCTTTAAAATTCGTCTTTACTGGCTGTTCTATTTTGGCAGATTCTGTCTCTGTTTTTTGCATTGTCTCTTGTGGACTTTAAGCAAGGCTTTCTAGACGTGGAGAGCTGTAGCTAATGTTTTATTGAGTTCTTGCAATGTGTCACTACAGGACCAAGGTGGATTCAAGTTTTTTTTGAGTACTAACCCCTCTAATGAAGTTTATGAGAAGTTTGGTGTGAAGGAAGTTTTCAAGGGTCAAGAGAGGAGGATGATATATGATCAAGAAGAGTGAAAAGTCTAAGCTTGGGGATGCCCCCATGGTTCATCCCTTCATATTTCAAGAAGACTCAAGCGTCTAAGCTTGGGGATGCCCAAGGCATCCCCTTCTTCATCAACTTATCGAGTTTCTTCTATTGAAACTATATTTTTATTCGGTCACATCATATGTGCTTTACTTGGAGCGTCTGTGTGGTTTTATTTTTGTTTTTGTTTGAATAAATTCGGATCCTAGCAATCCTTGTTTGGGAGAGAGACACGCTCCGCTTTTTCATATGAACACTTGTTCTTCGTTTTACTTTTAATGTTCAATGATAAAAGTTGGAAGCTATTGCACTTGTTATTATTTGGTTGGAAACAGAAAATGCCTCATAATGTCTTGGATAATTTGACACTTGGCAATTATTTTGAGCTCTCAAGTAGATCATGATTAAGTTTTTTCATGTAGTTTAAACCTATTAGTGTAGAACTACTGTAGAGCTTGTTAAAATTGGTTTGCATGATTGGTCTCTCTTAAGGTCTAGATATTTTCTGGTAAAAGTGTTTGAGCAACAAGGAAGACAGTGTAGAGTATTATAATGCTTGCAATATGTTCTTATGTAAGTTTTGCTGTATCGGTTCATACTTGTGTTTGCTTCAAATAGCCTTGCTAGCCTAAGCCTTGTATCGAGAGGGAATACTTCTCATGCATCCAAAATCCTTGAGCCAACCACTATGCCATTTGTGTCCACCATACTTACCTACTACATGGTATTTCTCCGCCATTCCAAAGTAAATTGCTTGAGTGCTACCTTTAAACAATTCAAAATTTATCACCTCTGATTTGTGTCAATGTTTTATAGCTCATGAGGAAGTATGTGGTGTTTATCTTTCAATCTTGATTGGGCAACTTTCACCAATGGACTAGTGGCTTCATCCGCTTATCCAATAAATTTGCAAAAAGAGCTGGCAATGGGATTCCCAGTCCCAAATTAATTAACAAAAAAAATAGACACTCCTCCATGGTATGTGATTGTTGGACGGCACCCAAAGGATTCGGTTAGCCATGGCTTGAGAAAGCAAAGGTGGGGAGGAGTGTCATCATAATAAAACTAAAATAAAAGGGCACTCCTTCATGGTATGAGATTGTTGGCGAGCACCCGAGGATTCGGTTAGCCATGGTTTGTGAAAGAAAGGTTGGAAGGAGTGCCACCCAAAAACAAAAATAAAATGGGAGCCGCTCTTTGAAGGTTTGTCTGGCAAGGGGGTTAGAGTGCCCACTACCATTCGTTGACAACAACAAACACCTCTCAAAACTTTACTTTTATGCTCTCTTTATGTTTCCAAAACCAAAGCTCTAGCACAAATATAGCAATCAATGCTTCCCTCTGCGAAGGGCCATTCTTTTACTTTATGTTGAGTCAGTTTACCTACTTCTTTCCATCTTAGAAGCAAACACTTGTGTTAACTGTGCATTGATTCTTACATACTTGCTTATTTGCATTCATCATATTACTTTATGTTGACAATTATCCATGAGATATGCATGTTGAAAGTTGGAAGCAACCGCTAAAACTTATATCTTCCTTTGTGTTGCTTCGATGCCTTTACTTTGAATTTATTGCTTTATGAGTTAACTCTTGTGCAAGACTTTTGATGCTTGTCTTGAAAGTACTCTTCATGAAAAGTTTTGCTATATGTTATCTATTTGTTAGCAACTATAAATCATTGCCTTGAGTTACTTCATTCATTTCATATGCTTTGTAATATTATGATCAAGGTTATGTAAGTAGCATGTCACTACAGAAATTATTCTTTTTATCGTTTACCTACTCGAGGACGAGTAGGAACTAAGCTTGGGGATGCTGATACGTCTCCAACGTATCCATAATTTCTGATGTTCCATGCTTATTTTATGACAATACTTACATGTTTTGCTTGCACTTTATGATGATTTCATGCATTTTCCGAAACTAACCTATTAACAAGATGCCGAAGTGCCAGTTCCTGTTTTCTGCTGTTTTTGGTTCCAGAAAGGCTGTTCGGGCAATATTCTCGGAATTGGACGAAATCAACGCCAAAGATCTTATTTTTCCCGGGAGGCTCCAGAACACCGAAGGAGAGTCGGAGGCGGGCCAGGGGGGCACCAAACACCAGGGCCGCGCGGGCTCCACCCTGGCCGTGCTGACCTATGGGGAGGAGGCCCCAGGCGCCCTCCCGCGCCGCCTCTTCGCCTATATAAGCCTTTTCGACCTAAAAACGCGAGACCAATTGACGAAACTCCAGAAAGACTCCAGGGGCGCCGCCGCCATCGCGAAACTCCGATTCGGGGGACAGAAGTCTCTGTTCCGGCACCCTGTCGGGACGGGGAAGTGCCCCCGGAAGCCATCTCCATCGACGCCACCGCCTCCATCATGCTCCGTGAGTAGTTCCCCCATGGACTACGGGTTCTAGCAGTAGCTAGTTGGTATTCTCTCCTCGATGTACTTCAATACAATGATCTCATGAGCTGCCTTACATGATTGAGATCCATCTGATGTAATCGGTGTTGTGTTTGTTGGGATCCGATGGATGATACATTATGATTAGTCTACCTATAAAGTTTGTGAAGTTATTGTTGCTGCAATCTTGTTATGCTTAATGCTTGTCACTAGGGCCCGAGTGGCATGATCTTAGATTTAAGCTCTATACTTATTGCTTAGATTGTATCTACAAGTTGTATGCACCACTAGTAGGAAAAGGGCTAACTGTGGCGCACCATTTCCTCTTTCTGTGGCGCACGAGGCCGTCGCCACAGTTGCCACGCGACTAGTATTAGAATTCTGTGGCGCAGCACTGGGTGCGCCACAGAAGTTTGGAGTTCTGTGGCGCATGCGCACCAGTGCGCCACAGAATCTTTGAGAATTTTGTGGCGCAACTGCACACATGCGCCACAGAATTTAGCTGTAGATTTTGTGGCGCATCTGCTTTCGTGCGCCACAGAATATTTATAAGTTTTTATGGCGCACTACCATTGCATGCGCCACAGAATGTTAATTTTTGGATTTTCGAATTTTTCCCATTTCTGCAGTATATACTGGTATTTGACAGGAAATATACAGGAAATACATAGCACAATCCAGAAATAACAGAAATACTCACAAATGAACAAATCTTCATCATTACATCATTTAGATCCAAATTATTACACAAGTACAAATGTGTTCATCGTCGCATACACATGCATCGTCACCGGCCACCTAGACTAAAGTAAAGTATAGTACAACCGCGGTGGCGGTGAGTAAGAGGGGGACCAAGAACTTCAGCCGGTTCTTCTTCTTCCCCACGTGTGCCCTCCACTGTGCTACCGCCTCCTCTCTAGTCGCGTATCCCTTGTAGCTGTTCCCGCTGAACTTGTGCACCTGTTCGAGACAGTCCTGCCACTCCTCATAGACACCTGGAACCCGACCCTTGTACACAACGTACGTCGGCATCTGTATTGACAAGGCATATTAGTATATCATATTAGTACATCACGCATATATATATGTTCATAAATATTAGAGCAAAGCATATAGTAAAGTTGAACACGTCAACAATAAGTTTGCGAGGCGCACACACAAGACGACGTCCATCAATATATACAAACTAACCGATGAAGATAGCTAGTACTTAGAGTTTATGATCCACACACACTAAGTCAAGGCTCGCAGGGCTCCGGGAACAACTTGTACAGATCTTTCGTATTCCACGTCCTCCTGTCACCCTGTGCTTTGAGGCGTTGTTCGATGTCCCTCTTGCATAACGCTCTACCCTGGTGTAAGAGCCCTCCCCCTGTGATGACGTCTTCAATGATGATATGTGATAACTTGACCTGGGTAGCATGGAAGTCTTCTCTGAGGTCATCATCATTGATCCGCGCCAACTTTTCGGACCATCCTCGGAGAGCAGATGGCAGCAACAAGTTCTGGCTATCCCGGACAAACCCTTTTAGGTGATGCATGACATAGAAGGCCTCCAGAGTGCTGTTTTCAGGCTGCTTGACACAGGGGAACTCGAACACGTGCTTGAACTTGTGTTTACCATCATCCCTGAAACATTCCGCCTTTTCTTTGAAGGCGCCTCCCTTTTTGAAGTAGCCCTCGAGAGCATCATCTAGCACACCCCTTATTCTACTGTAGTTCTTCTTTTTCGCACTTCCCGAGTCGAAATAGGTGGCAAGAGAATACTTCGGGGCGATGGAGATGAGTACGCAGTACGTGTCTCTGCGCAACACAAATTTGGAACAAGATCGATGTTGGAAATGAGCAATTGAAAAGAAATTTATTACAGGGCTAGCGGGATGTGTACTTACTCGGGAAAGTAAACCAAAGGATGTTGTCCTTCCTCTTGTTGTCCAAGAAGCACTTCTGTAGGTACAACGAAGCCCGGACCCGCACCAGCGATAAGGCCAGCGGCTTTCACGCATGTAGTAGGGATCCGCTATCGCGACGTCCGGGGTACTCTCTCTCTTGATCTTCATCGCGCGATTGAGCGTGAATAGGCGGACCAAGTTATAGTCCAGCCTTCTCGAGTGGAATAGCTTGAAGATGTCCTCGTACGCTATAAAGAATATATCCACGGGGCATCGGTGACAAAGCCCACATCTGTTGGCACCACGACCAGTGAAGACCGGGTAATTTGGATCTTTGTCCTTAAGAAGGACACTCTCTAGGTGAAGGACACCGTCCTGCGGACGCAAGCATATCTCCGGAAGCGAGGTGGCGCAGCTCCGGACCCATTATTGGTTTGCCAGCTTCATGCATTCTGGTCAAGCCATCCTTGCTGGGAGGTACAATGGAGTCCCGATAACGGATCGTCGGAGGTGGCTGGCTCGCAGACTTGTCCTTGTTCTTACTAGGTCTTTTACGGGGCTTCTTCGGAGCAACGGCCCCTGACGCTTCAAACTGCTCGTTGACCTTCTTGATTAGCGTATTAGGGCTGAAGATGTTTGCGGTGGAT
>NC_061508.1:237456177-237507223 GCF_022539505.1 Lolium rigidum | reverse complement strand
TTCAAGAAAAGAAACGGAGGTACATAGAGGATGACATGCGGGTCCCATGAGCCGACGGGTTCCTCAACATTTCAAACGTGGCATGAGATCGAAAGAAAAAGGCAAGTGACCAAATATCGAGAGCCAAAAATAATTCAAGAAAAGAAACTTGATTGTACATAGAGGATGACATGCGGGTCCCATTTAGCAGCTAGCGGTCTCACCGTTTGAGAGGCTGCACGGGATCGAAAGAAAAAGGCAAGTGACCAAATATCATGAGCCAAAAATAATCCAAGAAAAGAAAGTTTTATAGTACATAGAGGATGACATGCGGGTCCCATTTTGCAGCAGCGGTCTCAACGTTTCCAAGGCGGCACAGGACCAAAAGAAAATGAAGTAGCCGTAAATCGGGGGTGAAAAAATCCAAGAAGAAAGATTTCAATTGGGCTGCATCCGGACATCTTGGCCTTCGAACTATCCTCGCTTGGCCTTTTGACTCGTACAATTTCAGCCCACTCCAAAACAGGAAAGTTCGGAATTTTCTAAAAAAACAGGAAAGTCCTATGCTTCGCAAAAACAAAAAAACAAGGAGATTCAACATATAAGTTTGTTTATGTAAAAATAAAGATTTATTTTATCCGTTTGAAATAGCTCAGAGCGCAATACACTGTTTATTGTCTGCAAAATAATCAAGATATCACATGTTTGTTGTACTGGGAGGCCGACATCGGGGACCCATGAGCCAGCAGCGTCGTCAACGTTTTTAAAGGCGGCAGGGGATGGAAAGAAAAAATAAACCAAAAATCTGTTGGTAAAAAATCCAAGAAAAGAAACATTTTCGTTCTAAGAGGATGACATGCGGGACCCATGAGGCAAGCAGCATCCTCGCCGTTTATTGTTCATAGAGGCCGACATATGGGACCCGTGAGCCGCCATCGTCCTCAACGTTTTAAAGGCTGCAAGAGATCGAAAGAAAAAATAAGCCAAAAATCGTTTGGTCAACAAAATCCAAGAAAAGAAAACATTTACCGTTCTGAGAGGATGACATGCGGGACCCATGAGGCAGCAGCATCCTCAGCGATTTCAAGGCGGCAGGGATCAAAAGAAAAAAAAGGAAATATCCGTAAATTGATTAGGGTTCAAAATAAATCCATCAAAGGAAACTTTTATTGTTCATAGAGGATGACATGTGGGACCGACCCGCCAACAGCTTCCTCATCGTTGCAGAGGGGGCAGAGATCAAAAGAAAAAGGCAAATAGCCGAAATTAGGGGTCAAAAATAACTCCAAGAAAGAAAACTTTTATTGTCGTAGAGGATGACATGCGGGACCCATGAGCCAGCAGCTTAGTCAACGTTTCAAAGGCGGCATGAGATCGAAAGAAAAAGGCAAGTGACCAAATATGAGGTGCCAAAAAAATCCAAGAAAAGAAAGTTTTATAGTACATAGAGGATGACATGCGGGTCCCATTTAGCAGCAGCGGTCTCACCGTTTGAGAGGCGGCAGGGGATCGAAAGAAAAAGGTAAGTGACCAAATATTTGGTGCCAAAAATAATCCAAGAAAAGAAAGTTTTATAGTACATAGAGGATGACATGCGGGTCCCATTTAGCAGCAGCGGTCTCACCGTTTGAGAGGCGGCAGGGGATCGAAAGAAAAAGGCAAGTGACCAAATATGAGGTTCCAAAAAAATCCAAGAAAAGAAAGTTTTATAGTACATAGAGGATGACATGCGGGTCCCATTTAGCGAGCAGCGGTATCACCGTTTGAGAGGCGGCAGGGATCGGAAGAAAAAGGCAAGTGACCAAATTTGAGGTGCCAAAAAACTCCAAGAAAAGAAAGTTTTATAGTACATAGAGGATGACATGCGGGTCCCATTTAGCAAGCAGCGGTATCACCGTTTGAGAGGCGGCAGGGATCGAAAGAAAAAGGCAAGTGACCAAATTTGAGGTGCCAAAAAACTCCAAGAAAAGAAAGTTTTATAGTACATAGAGGATGACATGCGGGTCCCATTTAGCGACAGCGGTATCACCGTTTGAGAGGCGACGGGGATCGAAAGAAAAAGGCAAGTGACCAAATTTGAGGTGCCAAAAAAACTCCAAGAAAAGAAAGTTGATTGCTCATAGAGGATGACATGCGGGTCCCAATTAGCAGCAGCGGTCTCAACGTTTCCAAGGCGGCAAGGGATCAAAAGAAAAGGAAGTAGCCGTAAATCAGGGTGTCAAAAAAAATCCAAGAATAGAAAGAATTTTGGTTCATAGAGGATGACATGCGGGACCCATGATCCTGCATCGTAAACGGCTCGATCGGAGAGCGTTGAACGAGATGGCGCGATCGAGAAAAAAACAATGCCAGAGAGGCTGCCATCTGGGCCCTACATCCCTCGGCGGTGCGGATTTGCGTTGACTCGGCCGGCGAACCCGAGAATTCGAGATGCACCACGTCCCGGGCCACCATACGCAATGTTTTGGCCGGTTTCGTCGGGCTAGGTGGCCTCAAAAACGAGAAAAAAACGTTTTTACATGCACAATGGATAGACCCAAAATCGTCGGCCATGGTACACCAGCAACCACGGCGCGACTTCAACTTCGTCGGCCATGGCAACTTTTCTTGTAGTGTAGGTTTGCTAAGCATAGCATAATAATTTACTTTTGAAAACAAAATCCTACCATGCATACTAGTTTCAAAACACTAATGCATAATTAAAATAAGTAGGATTTGAGTGTCACTTGCCTTAATCAAAGCAACCCGCACAAACACAGCAATCACAAGAGTAACCTTGACCTCCTTCACAATCTAAACAAGCAAGCAAAAACAAAAATAAACAAACATTCAATATGAACAATCATAGACATGTATGCATGCATGATATGCACCAATTAATTTCACAAGAAAATTAGTGTGTAAGTGTTGCATTATGTGCTCTCGATATGTGTCATGTTAATAAAATATTCTGGACATTTAATTTGATTTAGAAAAACCATTAATCGAGTATCTACTTAACATACACAATCTTAATAATTAGCTACTGCAAGCATTATGTGTTGTAAAAATTTGAGTTTGACCTCCCTAGATGGGTTACAGTAACACAAGAATAGACCAATTGGAATTATTCGAAAAATAAGTTATAGAATTTGAATTATGCTCGAATTACTGATTCGGATCGATTTTACTAAAGCAAGTTTGTGCACGTATCAAAGTTGTACAACTCCTATACCAAGTTGAAGTACATGTTCTGAGGATTCCAGAAAGTACAAAATCATCAAATTTGGACCAGTAGATTATTTTATACAATTTTTATAGTGTAATATGGTCTATTTCTCTAATTGAAATTTGATGCGAAATCTAACACAGTACATACGCCATATTACTGCATAAACGTGTAGTACATACTGTAAGCTTTCCAAAACTATAAAGTTTACAAAATTTGGCCCTACGGTTGATTTTATACGAATTTTACAAGTTGGACAGCAAATCTGAGATTTGAATTAAATTTTAAAACGATTTGACTCGCGTGGCCGGCGGCGCTGACTGGGATCGCCACGTGGCGCTACGCAATTGGCCCGTACCGGTCGGCCGGATCACTGACGTGATCCGTCGGATCTGATCCTACGGCTCGAGATCTAAAAAGCAAAATTGAAAAGAAAAAATAAAAACAAAAAGAAAAGGGGAGATGCTCACCTTGGCCGGCCGGGGTTGGGGAAGACGGCGGCGGCGGCTCGGGCGGACGGGGCGGCGGCGTTACGGCGGCGTAAGGCGGCGGCGGTGGTGGCTACGGCGTTCGGTGCGGCGCGGCAGAGCGGTTGGTGGCGGCGGCGCGGACAATGGCGGGTGATACGTCTCCGACGTATCGATAATTTCTTATGTTCCATGCCACATTATTGATGATATCTACATGTTTTATGCACACTTTATGTCATATTCGTGCATTTTCCGGAACTAACCTATTAACAAGATGCCGAAGTGCCGATTCGTTGTTCTCGCTGTTTTTGGTTTCAGAAATCCTAGTAAGGAAATATTCTCGGAATTGGACGAAATCAACGCCCAGGGGCCTATTTGCCACGAAGCTTCCAGAAGGCCGAAGAGTCAACGAAGTGGGGCCACGAGGTGGCCAGGAGCTAGGGCGGCGCGGCCCAGCCCTTGGCCGCGCCGACCTGTCTCTGGGCCCCTCGCGACGCCCCCGACCTACCCTTCCGCCTACAAATAGCCTTCGTCGTGAAACCCCCGATGCGAGGGCCACGATACGGAAAACCTTCCAAAGACGCCGCCGCCGCCAATCCCATCTCGGGGGATTCAGGAGATCGCCTCCGGCACCCCGCCGGAGAGGGGAATCATCTCCCGGAGGACTCTACGCCGCCATGGTCGCCTCCGGAGTGATGTGTGAGTAGTCTACCCCTGGACTATGGGTCCATAGCAGTAGCTAGATGGTTGTCTTCTCCTCATTGTGCTTAATTGTCGGGTCTTGTGAGCTGCCGAACATGATCAAGATCATCTATCTGTAATTCTATATGTTGTGTTTGTTGGGATCCGATGAATAGAGAATACCATGTTATGTTGATTATCAATTTATATTTATGTGTTGTTTATGATCTTACATGCTCTCCGTTATTAGTAGAGGCTCTGGCCAAGTTTTACTCTTAACTCCAAGAGGGGGTATTTATGCTCGATAGTGGGTTCATGTCTCTAAGATTATGGATGTGTTGTTGCCACTAGGGATAAAACATTGATGCTATGTCCGAGGATGTAGTTATTGATTACATTACGCGCAATACTTAATGCAATTGTCTGTTGTTAGCAACTTAATACTGGAGGGGGTTCGGATGATAACCTGAAGGTGGACTTTTTAGGCATAGATGCATGCTGGATAGCGGTCCATGTACTTTGTCGTAATGCCCAATTAAATCTCACTATACTCATCATAATATGTATGTGCATGGTCATGCCCTCTTTATTTGTCAATTGCCCAACTGTAATTTGTTCACCCAACATGCTTGTTAATCTTATGGGAGAGACCCCTCTAGTGAGCTGTGGACCCCGGTCCAATTCTCTATACTGAAATACAATCTACTGCAATACTTGTTCTACTTGTTTTCTCGCAAACAATCATCTTCCACACTATACATCTAATCCTTTGTTACAGCAAGCCGGTGAGATTGACAACCTCGCTGTTTCGTTGGGGCAAAGTACTTGGTTTGTGTTGTGCAGGTTCCACGTTGGCGCCGGAATCCCTGGTGTTGCGCCGGAATCCCTGGTGTTCCACTCCTACTGGTTCGATAAACCTTGGTTTCTTACTGAGGGAAACTTGCCGCTGTGCGCATCACACCTTCCTCTTGGGGTTCCCAACGGACGCGTGTCGAACGGAAAGACAACACGTCAACCACGCGCATCAAGCAAAATTTATGGCGCCGTTGCCGGGGAGATCAAGACACGCTGCAAGGGGAGTCTCCACATCCCAATCTCTTTACTTTGTTTTTGTCTTGCTTAGTTTTATTTACTACTTTGTTCGCTCCACTAAATCAAAATACAAAAAAATTAGTTGCTAGTTTTACTTTATTTGCTATCTTGTTTGCTATATCAAAAACACAAAAAAATTAGTTACTCGCATTTACTTTATCTAGTTTGCTTTATTTACTATTGCTAAAATGGCTACTCCTGAAAATACTAAGTTGTGTGACTTCACAACCACAAATAATAATGATTTCTTATGCACACCTATTGCTCCACGTGCTACTACAGCAGAATTCTTTGAAATTAAACCTCCTTTCTTGAATCTTGTTATGCGAGAGCAATTTTCCAGTGTTAGTTCGATGATGTTGCTGCCCATCTCAATAATTTTGTTGAACTATGTGAAATGCAAAAGTATAAAGATGTAGATGGTGACATTATAAAATTAAAATTGTTCCCTTTCTCATTAAGAGGAAGAGCTAAAGATTGGTTGCTATCTCTCGCCTAAGAATAGTATTGATTCATGGACTAAATGCAAGGATGCTTTTATTGGTAGATATTATCCCCCTGCTAAAATTATATCTTTGAGGAGTAGCATAATGAATTTTAAACAATTGGATACTGAGCATGTTGCACAAGCATGGGAAAGAATGAAATCTCTGGTTAAAAATTGCCCAACCCATGGATCGACTACTTGGATGATCATCCAAACCTTTTATGCAGGACTGAATTTTTCTTCGCGGAACCTATTGGATTCAGCTGCTGGAGGTACCTTTATGTCCATCACTCTTGGTGAAGCAACAAAGCTTCTTGATAATATGATGATCAATTACTCCGAATGGCACACGGAAAGAGCTCCGCAAGGTAAGAAGGTAAATTCCGTCGAAGAAACCTCTTCCTTGAGTGATAAGATTGATGCTATTATGTCTATGCTTGTGAATGATAGGACTAATATTGATCCTAATAATGTTCCGTTAGCTTCATTGGTTGCACAAGAAGAACATGTTGATGTAAACTTCATTAAAAATAATAATTTCAACAACAATGTTTACCGGAACAATTCTAGTAACAACTATAGGCCATATCCTTATAATAATGGCAACGGCTATGGTAATTCTTATGGGAATTCTTACAACAATAATAGGAATCCACCCCCTGGACTTGAAGCCATGCTTAAAGAATTTATTAGTACACAAACTGCTTTTAACAAATCTGTTGAAGAAAAGCTTGGGAAAATTGATATACTTGCTTCTAAAGTCGATAGTCTTGCTCTGCGATGTTGATATTTTGAAATCGAAAGTTATGCCTAATTAAAATCATCATAATAAAATTGTTACTACAGCAAATGCCATCCAAGTTAGAATTAACGAGAATATAAGATTGATGGCCGAATTGCGTGCTAGGTGGGAAAAAGAAGAAAATGAAAAAAGAAGATAATATAGCTAAAGTTTGGACTATTACCACCACTAGTAATGCTAATGCTACACAAGTTGCTGCACCTCCTACTATTACTAATAAAAGAATTGGTGTTAGCAATGTTTCCACTTCTAATGCAAAGCGCGAAAAACTACCTGAAACTACTAAAACTGCTGAAACCGCCGGTGATAAACTGCTGAAATTTTTTCCAACATTGGGGATGATGATCCCATTGCTTTAGATTATAATGGTTTGAATTTTGATGATTGCCACATCTCTGAAGTTATAAATTTCTTACAAAAACTTGCTAAAATTCCTAATGCTAGTGCTATAAATTTGGCTTTCACAAAACATATTACAAATACTCTCATAAAAGCTAGAGAAGAGAAACTAGAACGCGAAGCTTCTATTCCTAGGAAGTTCGAAGATGGTTGGGAGCCCATCATTAAGATGAAGGTCAATGAGTTTGATTGTAATGCTTTATGTGATCTTGGTGCAAGTATTTCGTTATGCCTAAGAAAATTTATAATATGCTTGACTTGCCACCATTGAAAAATTGTTATTTGGATGTTAATCTTGCTGATCATTCTACAAAGAAACCTTTGGGGAAAGTTGATAATGTTCGCATTACCGTTAACAATAACCTTGTCCCCGTTGATTTTGTTGTCTTGGATATTGAATGCAATGCATCTTGTCCCATTATTTTGGGAAGACCTTTTCTTCGAACTGTTGGTGCTATCATTGATATGAAGGAAGGTAATATTAAATATCAATTTCCTCTCAAGAAAGGTATGGAACACTTCCCTAGAAAGAGAATGAAGTTACCTTTTGATTCTATTATTAGAACAAATTATGATGTTGACACTTCGTCTCTTGACAACACTTGATACACACTTTACGCGCCTAGCTGAAAGGCGTTAAAGAAAGCGCTTATGGGAGACAACCCATGTTTTTACTACAGTACTTTGTTTTTATTTTGTGTCTTGGAAGTTGTTTACTACTGTAGCAACCTCTCCTTATCTTAGTTTAGTGTTTTGTTGTACCAAGTAAAGTCGTTGATAGTAAGGTTCATACTAGATTTGGATTACTGCACAGAAACAGATTTCTTTGCTGTCACGAATCTGGGCAAAATTCTATGTAGGTAACTCAGAAAATTATGCCAATTTACGTGAGTGATCCTCAGATATGTACGCAACTTTCATTCAATTTGAGTATTTTCATTTGAGCAAGTCTGGTGCCTCAATAAAATTCGTCAATACGAACTGTTTCTGTTTTGACAGATTCTGCCTTTTATTTCGCATTGTCTGTTTTGTTATGTTCGATGGATATTTCGATTCCATTGACTTTAAGTAGCTTTGTGCAATGTCCAGAAGTGTTAAGAATGATTATGTCACCTCTGAACATGTATATTTTGATTGTGCACTAACTCTCTAATGAGTTGTTTTGAGTTTGGTGTGGAGCAAGTTTTTAAGGATCAAGAGAGGAGATGATACAACATGATCAAGGAGAGTGAAAGCTCTAAGCTTGGGGATGCCCCGGTGGTTCACCCCTGCATATATCAAGAAGACTCAAGCGTCTAAGCTTGGGGATGCCCGAGGCATCCCCTTCTTCATCGACAACATCATCAGGTTCCTCCCCTGAAACTATATTTTTATTCCATCACATCTTATGTGCTTTGCTTGGAGTGTTGGTTTGTTTTCGTTTTTGTTTTGTTTGAATAAAATGGATCCTAGCATTCATTGTGTGGGAGAGAGACACGCTCCGCTGTTGCATATGGACAAGTATGTCCTTAGGCTTTACTCATAATATTCATGGCGAAGTTTCTTCTTCGTTAAATTGTTGTATGGTTGGAAACGGGAAATGTTGCATGTGGTAGTGTATAATAAAATACTTGTAGAACATTGAGCTTTGATAACTTGATTCTTTGCAAATGTTTTGAGGTATTTAGATGGTAAGGCTTGCTGGATAAATAAGTTAAAATTAGTAGTGGATTGTTGTCTTTAAGCTTGTGCTAGATGCCTGCAAACTCTATTTAAATAGTTGAAGGCGTAGTTGGACTTGATAGCTTTCCATGTCTAACTAAGTTGTGCTGAAGGTCGAGGGAGCTAGCGGGGTACTTGTGCCACCGTGAACGGCCCTCCTTGGAGTAAATTTTAATCATGCTCTTAATGATGAACACTGCTAGTTGTTTGCAATAAGCTTGTGAGTTCTTTTTGACTAATGTTAAGCTACGGTTTTTGGCACTTCCACCATCCAAATTTGCTAGCCTCTTCGGTACTTGTGCATTGCCTTTTGCTCACATTGAGAATTGTGCATATTTCGCGGTACATCCAAACTTCGTGGGGGAACTTTCTCTTGTTCTCCTACACATAAGTCCATACATCTCCTCAAAACAGCCACCATACCTACCTACCACAACATTTCCATAGCTGTTCAGAGATATATTGCCATGCAACATCCATTTTACATTACATGCCATGTTGTCATTTATTATTTATATATTGCTTTGCATGATCATATACGAGCTGATGTGTGGTTCACCCATGTTACGCTAGATCATTGCACATCATCTGCTACCATTGCGAGAGGCATACAGTTTCATACATCATGTTTCATTCATTATGAGTTATTTGTACCAAAAAGTGTGTTGTCATATTAGGATGTTGCCCCTAAAAATGAAAAGATCCGTGGAGGCCATCAAAAAAAAGAAAGAAAAAAATGAAAAGAAAGAAAAAAAGAAAAAAAAAGAGAAAAAAGGAAAAAAGAGAATAAAGAAAAAGGGGGCAGCATTACTATCTTTTATCCACACTTGTGCTCATGTTTTAGCACCTGCATTATTCATAGTCATCATTTGTGCTCATGTTTAGCACCTACATTCATATGAGAGAGTTTTCATGTTTTACTAGTATAACTATGTGGGGAATTTACACTATAGAACTTGGGTTGTATATTCCAATGATGAGCCTCCTCAAAAGTGCTCTAGGTCTTCGTGAGCAACCAAGTTGGATGCACCCCCACTAGTTCCATTGGAGAGCTTTCATACACATATAGCTCTATGTGCATCCGTTGCATGGCAATCACTATGTGACGCCCCGGAACCGGTACCCTGAGGATTCCAGCGATCCCGCCGAAATCCGCACGATATCGATTCAGAGACGCCCTCCGACAAGACGTGCGCGACGAATCACACACGTGATGCCGGAGGAATTAACACGAGCGGTAACATTACAACGAGGATTACAATAGAGCCCACAAGAAACATATATTACAACAACGACTCCAACGAGTCAAGATACAAATATACAATACAAAGATCCAAATCATACGAGAAGATCGAATATGTCCAGAGTACGGACAAGATACAAATTGGACTAAGAGTCCCGAAGATAACCAGGCGGCGTCCATAACCCTGCCCAGGCCAAGCCGGAAGGCTAACCTTGCTAACGTCGTCTTCCTCGAACATATCTTCATACCTGCCCGGTTATATCCCGTAGAAGCAGCAATAAGTACGGGTTCGTACTTAACAAGACTTCAAGATGTATAAGCATACATCAACCGATCGTCCTTTGTACTTGAGGCACGCAGGGGACTTAGAGGACGCAAGAGGAACGTCATAGGCAATATGGTGGGGTTAAGCGGCAGCGCGCAAGCACTAAAAACCTATAGAGAGACTCTACAACATTCGTCTAATCAGAGAAGATGAGAGAGCGCATAAACTAACAGTTCTATACTCTGCAAACATAACCCAACCGATGTGTTCCCCCCTCGCCAGGAGGTACTTACAAAGGCACTCACACGATTGTCAAGGTTTAACCATTTATTATTAGAGTTATGCTAAGTTACTACACAAGTTATTATGATTGAAACAACAGGTGTAGGTTGTCTATGGTCAAGTCATACAGCTCCAAGTCGTCCATAACCGCGGACACGGCTTATCGATAAGATTATAACCTCGCGGGGGTGCCCAAATGTGCCCACACGCACGCTCAACCCACTTACGACGGGTGGATATCACGACACGCACTCTCCTTCACTACAACAATGTCTAGGAAGCCACCTAACTAAGTTAACCCGTATCGAAGTCCGGCCGTGCTCCGAAGCGGACTTAGGCCGTTTGCGTCTACGGCTAAGAGGATCGAGCCCACTAGAGGATGACCTCTTAACAATACGTACCGCATCCTACGAGCGTGCAAGAGACAACGGGGTTACAAGGCAACACGGCTTCCCCAAAAGTAACATCATATCATCTGACCACAAAGAAACAAGCTTGCACGCCCGGGAGAAACAAAACAAACATCCAAACTAGTTGTGGCCACTGGACAAAGCTGTAGATTCCGGCAGTGGTCGAGGGGAGACACGGTAAGCATACCCACGTGTGGTTAGAGCGCTCAGTCTCGGAACAGATAACAGGAACTCGGGGTCCTAAGTTAATTAGGAAACACAAGTGAGCCTTCATAAAACGAGCAGCTGACCCACCGATGCCTCCGCTAAACAATTATCAACAACTAAAGTAACCATGATTCTTCCCAACATATAACCCGATAAGATAGCGATAATCGGTAACGAGATAAAACAGCACTAGCATGCACTACGACTCGCAAGGCAGACTCGATAACCAAACAATAGCCGTAGGAGGTTGGTGGAGGCAATATGGGCTGCTTGAGGTAACAAGTGGAAAGGACACGTGACAAGAACGCAACTTAAGGATAGCATGAGGGAGAAGGCAAAAATAAAATAGGTAGCGACTTCTGCAGGGGCAGGAGTATAAGGGAAATGCTTGCCTGTTAAAGCTTGCCGAGGAACATCCGGAGGACTCGTCGTATCTCACCGCAGCACTTCGCGATCCTATCCGGGAAGAAGCAAATGCTGGAACACACAACGTATGCAAGTCTTACTACTACGAAGAAGAATCGGCATGCTCAAGATGATATGCATGCATGACATGGCAAGGATGATGCGATGCACTTATCCATATTAATCGGAGTCGGAACCCCGGACAAGCAAATTAGAGTTGGAGTTGCATTTTCTACCGACAAAGTTAAGTGTTGATTAGCATGGCATATCATGGTAGGGGTGCGCTACTTCAAAGTTAAATGGAACCGGGATAATATTTATACAATATCCCACATATTCCATATGTTATCTATTAGGTGATAATGCAAACTATCACGAAATTATATGAAGCATGATGCAACAGCAAGAATGGATGGCATATTCATGTTCCTCATACTTTTCTAAACAATTTTCATATATAACACTTTCTATTTCGAGTTAGGGTTTAGGAGATATGATTTAAACCATTTTGCAAAGAGAGATAAACAAAAATAAAATAGATGAGGAGAATGCGAACGTGTTGGGCTGCTACACGCGCGTCGGGCGAGGTGGTGCTTGGTGGCCCGGACCGGTGAGGAGATGCAGCCGGCACGCTGGCCTGCGAGGATGGATCCGGGTCGAAGCCCATCAACGAGATCTGAAGGTGAAACAAAAAGTGGAGATTAATATGCCTCCCTTGGGTTTTGAGCACATGATCACGCAACGTGATGGATCAAGGAGCTAACCAGCCAGGCCTCTGTGTGAATGTTGAAGGGAAACGGAGCACTTCCTTTTGAACTCGACCACAGCGGAGCTCGGGGCCATGGCGGATGCTTGCGGACGGGCTCGGGAATGGCGGAGATGGGGCGAGCCGGGATGGGCGAGATGGTGGCGGGGGTGCGGCTGAACGTGGGGAACCGGATGGTGGTGGAGCCAACGCCAGGGGATCACCGGAGCCTTGCCGGCGGTGAGGTCCTGCGGAGAAGGAGGCCGGCACATGGTGAAGAAGGGGAAACCGGAAGCAAAGGGGGAGGGGAGGAGGTGCAGGGGATGCGCCGCAACGCGCGAGGCTCAGCACTTGTGCTCAGGTCGGGCGGACGACGACGGTGGCTGCCGGGATTCGGAGAATTGGCCGCCGGAGTTGAAGAAGAAACGGCGAAATCGACAGCGATTGGGGGCGTCCGGAGCTCAATTCCTTGCACGGGGATGAAGAGGACGACGAGGCGGAACTCTGGGTGCCCTCGGTTCGGCGAGGGGTGCTGCAGGGCGGCGGCACCATGGTGAGTGGAGAAGGTGCGTGGGGTTTCCTCTTGGTTTCGTTCACGAGAGAAAAGAGAACGGGGAGAGGGGAAGGAGATGGCGGCGGCGGGGAGGAAGAGAGGAGGTCTAGGGTTTGGAGAGGAGATAAAGGAGGGGAGCGAGGTGGAGGAGGGTTGGTGCGGTGGTTGTGGTGGTGGAGGACCACTGCCTCACACACCTTGTGTGCTCGCTCCCTGGGGAGAAGACGACAACGTGAGGAGGAGTTCCTCTCGAAGAGGTACGGGCCGGGGAGGTGGAGTGGGCCAAAGAGAGAAGAGGTGGGCCGCCGGTGGGGAAAGAGAGGAAGGCCAAGAAAAGATAGAGAGAGATGAGGAAGGCCCGGGAAGGGTGAGGGGTTTTTATTAAAAGAAAAGATAAGAGAGGGAGGGCCCAAGAGAGGGGTTAGGATTTTGTTAGAAGAAAAAGAGAAGGGGAGGTTTAATATATAAACCATATGAGAGGGGGAAAATGAAATAGTTTTTAGTTAAAATTATTTTATTTTGTTTAAAACATGGATGTGATGCGTGCATGATGCCATGATGATGCAAAAGAAGAAAAGAAACAAACAAATCTAATAGGGGTGCTATCACGGGCCGTTACACACTACTCCTTGCATAGCTTCGATCATAAGGCTTCCTCTTGTCTAATGGTCATTTACAGCTTTGCAAGCCTTTCTTCCATTTGGCCTTCCAAACCCCCATTAACGTTCTTTATGCCATAACATCCTGGTGCTAATACCAAATGCTTGCGCTCACCGGTTGAGTAGACTTCGAAACAGTTGATTCATGACGTTCATGTTTATGTTTACTTGACTGAATCCTACTTATGTTGTGAAAATTTACTTGATGCTTGGAATGAAGGATAGAACTTCTATGTTGAATACTTAATACATCTTTAATGAACTTTGTACGGTTGCATGTCTTTAAAGCAATAGTTCATGAAAACTTTTAGCTTGTCTAACTCTTGCATTATCATCTCTTATGTCAATATAGATACTTGCTTTGAATGATTTGATCTCAGCTCATATGCTTTACAAATAGTATGATCAAGATTATGATGGCATGTCACTCCAGAAATTATCTTTGTTTATCGTTTACCTGCTCGGGATGAGCAGGAACTAAGCTTGGGGATGCTGATACGTCTCCGACGTATCGATAATTTCTTATGTTCCATGCCACATTATTGATGTTATCTACATGTTTTATGCACACTTTATGTCATATTCGTGCATTTTCTGGAACTAACCTATTAACAAGATGCCGAAGTGCCGATTGCTCGTTTTACTGCTGTTTTTGGTTTCAGAAATCCTAGTAAGGAAATATTCTCGGAATTGGACGAAATCAACGCCCGGGGTCCTATTTTGCCACGAAGCTTCCGGAAGACCGAAGAGGCAGACGAAGTGGGGCCACGAGGTGGCCACAGGGCAGGCGGCGCGGCCCAAGCCCTGGCCGCGCCGACCTGTAGTGTGGGCCCCTCGCGTGGCCCCCGACCTGCCCTTCCGCCTACAAATAGCCTTCGTCGCGAAACCCCCGATACCGAGAGCCACGATACGGAAAACCTTCCGTAGACGCCGCCGCCACCAATCCCATCTCGGGGGATTCGGGAGATCGCCTCTAGCACCCTGCCGGAGAGGGGAATCATCTCCCGGAGGACTCTACGCCGCCATGGTCGCCTCCGGAGTGATGTGTGAGTAGTCTACCCCTGGACTATGGGTCCATAGCAGTAGCTAGATGGTTGTCTTCTCCTCATTGTGCTTAATTGTCGGGTCTTGTGAGCTGCCGAACATGATCAAGATCATCTATCTGTAATTCTATATGTTGCGTTTGTTGGGATCCGATGAATAGAGAATACTATGTTATGTTGATTATCAAATTATATCTATGTGTTGTTTATGATCTTGCATGCTCTCCGTTACTAGTAGATGCTCTGGCCAAGTAGATGCTTGTAACTCCAAGAGGGAGTATTTATGCTCGATAGTGGGTTCATGTCTCCGTGAATTTGGGGAAGTGACAGAAATCTCTAAGATTATGGATGTGCTGTTGCCACTAGGGATAAAACATTGGTGCTATGTTCGAGGATGTAGTTATTGATTACATTACGCGCAATACTTAATGCAATTGTCTCGTTGTTAGCAACTTAATACTGGAGGGGGTTCGGATGATAACTCTGAAGGTGGACTTTTTAGGCATAGATGCATGCTTGGATAGCGGTCTATGTACTTTGTCGTAATGCCCAATTAAATCTCACTATACTCATCATAATATGTATGTGCATGGTCATGCCCTCTTTATTTGTCAATTGCCCAACTGTAATTTGTTCACCCAACATGTTGTTTATCTTATGGGAGAGACACCTCTAGTGAACTGTGGACCCCGGTCCAATTCTCTATACTTCGAAATACAATCTACTTGCACATCTTGTTCTCATTGTTTTCTGCAAACAATCATTTTCCACACTATACATCTAATCCTTTGTTACAGCAAGCCGGTGAGATTGACAACCTCGCTGTTTCATTGGGGCAAAGTACTTGGTTTATGTTGTGCAGGTTCCACGTTGGCGCCGGAATCCCTGGTGTTGCGCCGGACTACATCTCGCCGCCATCAACCTTCAACGTGCTTCTTAACTCCTACTGGTTCGATAAACCTTGGTTTCTAACTGAGGGAAACTTACTGCTATACGCATCACACCTTCCACTTGGGGTTCCCAACGGTCGCGTGCTGTACGCGTGTCACCTCATCATTTCATGTGATTCCAAAACCCTAATTCAATTAGGAACCCTAGCTCCAATAATCAATATGAAACTTAAATTGCTTCTAACCTAAACCCTAGGTTAGAATATGTGATCATGGTACCTTCTTTAAAAAACATAGAACCATAGTAGCAACTAAATACTTGTCCTGGCCACATCAAATGTAGAACCCTATCACTAGCGTATTAGCATTCCATGTGTTCATCTTAATCAAACCTAGCTGATCAAATAGGACCAACCCTAGATCCTATCTTCTGAGACACCAAGCTTAGTTATCCATGCTTAGCATCACACCAATGTGATGAACCTCAGGAGAAACTATGCCAAATCTTGAACATTACCTAACCATATTCCACTAAACCCTACTAGTGTGAGATACTTATGAACCATCCTATTTAGGAACCAACCATACTCTACTTAGAGATCCAATAGCTAAAACAAGACAACCTCAGCCTTAATTGTTATACTTCTTATTATTTAAGAAGTATGTTCTTCAAAAGTTATTCTTTTGAAGTAAATAGGAAGTAGTCATCAACCTTGCCTAACAGGACCTATCAAACCTAGCTAGCTATCACCAATAAGATGAACCAATCCCGATAGCAACCTTGTATAAATACTTGCTTAGGATGCCTAGGCTTAACTCAGCCTTACCAGCTCTAGGTGTCGATGAATCCATCATTATTGGGATCCACCTGATACTTACTCCAGCAACTACATGAAACCATAGTCAACCATAGAACTCCAACCTAATTATCATACTTGTTCTTTATTAAAGAATATGTTCTTACAAAGTTATTCTTTTGAAATATATAATAAGTAATCATCAACCATGCACTATAGGACTTAAAATTGATAACTGCTCTTTACTTATTATACAACTACTATTCCTGGGTGTGTATGATTGTTACTATTCATTTTACCACCTGCTTATGATTCTAAAACAACACAACCCTGAATAATAACCTTGTTTGTGAATCATTCTAAAAGTACAACACACCCTGAACTAATCATTACCACTCACTAATCCTAAATCATCGGGGTTAGATCACGCTTAGAGCGATTGCATCTCATACTTATGCATTATTGCATCCTTGCCAATCCTTTAAACATCGTCCTTACCGGACGATGATGCTATTTCAGAATTTGGAGTTATTGCGTATCGAAGACCTTGCCTGCATAATCTTGCAGTCAAGAAAGGCAAGTTCATCACTTGCTCATGCCATTCGAGTATTTTTATCAAATTACTTGCAAAGTACTATGTTTATCACTATTGCATAAAAACCAAAACCACTATTTTCATAACTATGAATATGACTATGTGGTGGGCAATGAAACCATGGATTGTGTTGATATGGTGGAGGTTCCATTGCAAGGGTTTATATCCATCTAGGATTAAACAACAAATGTCGTCCAGTGATTCTTGTGCCGTAATACCCGTGTTAACCATAAGATCCGGAGTGGGACGGAGTAGTCAAAAGTGTTTCCACCTCTCGTTCATCAACGGATGCGCATTACCGGGTGCACTTGATCTCGAGAGACAAGATGCAGGGGTGGGAACCCGTAGAAGTCCCAACGGTAATGTGGTCTATGATGGGTTTCAACTGCCAGCGTAGGAATGTATGGTAGAGCCCTGCATTGTCGTCGTGGTCTGGGTCCACCCTGAAATATATGGGAATAATGGGACCGGCGTGGACCCATGGTCAGAGATTGCAGCAACGGGTGGGTGTTCGAGGTAGCGGAGGAACATGATTGGCTAGACCTTATACCGGGCCTCACACCATAGGAAGTGTGAACGGGCATGCAACCCGGTTGGCACCAAGGTTAAGATCACTTATGGGTAAAGCAACACACCTCTGCAGAGTGTAAAGAACCGTGACTCCGTCACTCCCCGTTCCGGATATGGAATCGCGAACGCTGCCGGAAAGGAGCTCCATGAAGTTCTAGTAAACCGGTGAAGGCTGACGGACATAGTTCTTCTGAATAAAAAGCAACCTTTTGAAGAAATGGTTATGAAAACCTGCATTAGTATTAGACTTTCTGGTCTAATGCTGTAGCTAGTGCATTAAACACCTCTTTCCTATAATGAACTTGTTGAGTACGCTCGTACTCATCCCACTCTTAAATCCCCGCTTAGATATGGAGGCATCGAAGGAGGATCTACAGTGCAACTCGAAGGCCGAGAAGTCAACAACTACTTCAAGAGACAGAACCCTGTCAGAGGAGTCAGATACCACATCCAACAAGGAGAAAACCTAGTTTAGCCATAAAAGGGAACTAGCTTCCTAAACTTAGCTCCTACTTAGCTAGAATCTATTCTTAGCCTCTATAGCTAGTTAAATACTCTACAAATAGAGTTCGTGATAAGACTAGACTACGAGTCGTTCTTCTGGAGTTTATTTGCAGTTTTACCTCATTGTAAAGTAGGAGGCTGCGATGATCTTTTGTAACAGAGTCAATGTTGTAATTCTATAGACATGCCTTGGACCCGCATATGTTTCTGTTGTACCACTCTGAGCGATATAATACTGGTGGAACAATGTTTCATTGGTGTTATATCAGACTTGCATACTACACCATGCGGTGGTATGCCGGGTCACCACATCTCTTGTATTCTTCCTTGTGTAGCACAATACTTTTATGTGAATGAATATAACTCTGAAAGGTATCTATGATTGAAAAGAGAATGAAATGATTGAGCATGCGATTTCTGCAATAAGCTCTAATATAAAGACTCTGCTTGAAAGATAAATACCGTTTGATAATTGTTCTCTGACCAAAAGCAAAAGTTTGCCATCATCAATTATGATTTCCTCTATGCACTTCCATTTAGTGATTCCCTACTCATTGCAAGTTGGATTGTATAATAAGAAGTTGCTATCTATAATGACTTATGTATTGGTAAGTATGATGCTTCTTGTCCGTATTTTTTTTATCGACACTTCACTCCATAAACCCGTGGTCTGTTTTACCAAGTTCAGTTTCGCTTGGGGACAAGCGAGGTCTAACCTTGGGGGGGAGTTGATACATCCAATTTGCATCACTATTTTATATCAAACTTTACTGTTATTCATTGATATATTTCATATTTAGAGGTAATACTTATGTCATTCCATTTATTTTTGCATGTTTGATGATTATTGGAGAATTAACCACCGGAGCCGGGAATCTGCTAGAAAAAGGAACGTCAAGGCACCGTATTTATGAAGACCAACAATTCCCAACAAAGATACAGAAAATCATATTTTTCCAGATGACGGAGGAAGCCAGAAGGGGAGGCCAAGATGGGCCAGGGGGATCCAAACCACCCTAGGCGCGGGCCCACCTCAGGCCGCGCCTAGGCATGGTGTGGCTACCCTGGCCCACCTCTGACGACGCCCCCTCGCGTATATCAACCCCTCGAGAGACCTAAGATCGGGGGTACGACGAGAGAAATATTCCGCCGCCGCTACGGGGCAGAGAACCAGAGAGGGAGAAAAGCTCTCCGGCAGGCAGAAATCTGCCGGTGAAATTCCTTCCCGGAGAGGGGAGATCATCACCATCGTCACCACAGCCGAGCTGGACTTCATAGGGATCATCATTACCACCATCTCCACCACCAGTACCATCATCACCACCGCCTCCACGCTATCCTGCTGTAACATCTTGGGTTCAATACTTGTCTAGTTCATAGGGGAAACTTTCCCGGTGTTGATTACTCTGTGTAGTTGATGCTATTGTGTGAAACCAGTGAATTAAGTTTATGTCCACATTGTTATTCATCATCATATCACCTCTGACCATGATCCATATGATGTCTCGTGAGTAGTTTGTTTAGTTCTTGAGGACATGGGAGAAGTCATGCAATTAGTAGTGGAACTGTGTTGAGTAATATGCAATGATTTGATATTTAAGTTGTGGTGCTATTCTTCTAGTGGTGTCATGTGAACGTCGACTACATGATACTTCACCTTTATGGGCCTAGCGGAGTGCATTGTGTATTTGGCTACTAATTGTGGGGTTGCGGGAGGACAGAAACCCAAACTCCCGTTAGGAAACCGGTGCACAAGGGAGTGTGGGATCTCAAAGTTTAAGGATGTGGTTAGATTTATCTTAATTACTTTCTTGTAGTTGCAGATGCTTGCAAGAGGTATAATCACAAGTATGCATTAGTCCAAGTACGGGGTAGTGCATTAGCATAGGTTCTTCCACACAACAATTATCAAACAATTGAATATTATTCAACTATGTGAAGTGAAAGCACTTGACGTAATTCCCACGTGTCCTCAGGAACGTTTGTTCATCATAAGTAAAACAATCGACTCGTCCTTTGTTGTAAAAAGGATTAGAACACTCGCTGCACATATTATTACTGCATTTTATTTACTTGTACTTTATTTATCTACAATACCAAATACCCCTGCAAACATGTTTGCTAGTGTTTACAGTGAATCCTCGATCAAAACTGCTCGTCAACACCTTCTGCTGCTCGTTGGGATCGACACTCTTATTTATCGAAAGTACTACGATACACCCCCTATACTTGTGGGTCATCATGGTGCTGGTGGTGGAGATGATGATGATGATCCCGATGAAGTCCAGCTCGATGACGGTGACGATGGCGACGATTTCCCCCCTTCGGGAAGGAATTTCCCCGGCAGATTGCTGCCTGACGGAGAGCTTTTCTCCTTCTGTGGGTTTCCGCCCCGTAGCGGCGGTGGAATATTTGTCTGTTCGCTCCCTTGTCTTAGGGTTCTCGGGGGATGAAATACGCGAATGCTCGATGTCAGAGGTGGGCCAGGACCACCACACCATGCCTAGGCACGACCAGGGGGTGGCCCGCGCCTAGGGGTGGTGTGCCCCTCATGGCCCACCTCAGGCTCCCCTTCCGGCTTCCTCCGGCATCTGGCAAAATAGGAGTTTTTGGGTATTTTCTGGGAATTGCTGATCTTCAGAAATACGGTATCTTGACGGTCCTTTTTCCAGCAGAATTCTGATTCCGGCAGTTAATTCTTCAATAATCATCAAACATGCAAAAAATAGATGAAATAACATAAGTATAACATGTAAATATGAAATATATCAATGAATAACAGTAAATTATGATAGAAAATAGTGATGCAATTTGGACGTATCAATACCCACTCAAACCCCACAAGATAATACTTGAGCATACTCGAGATCCCTTCAGCACATATCAGAAATAGATAAGGTGATATTGGGTCTCATTGTCTGATGGCCCTGGTTGGTTTAAAATTTTCCGAATATGTACCATTAACTCTAACAGAGAAGGAAACAGTCTCCACGCATCACATAATTCTATCAATCCACTCAACGACAAAACCTAGCTTGGTCATGATCGCCCTCAAATATGACCACTCCACACGACCGTACGCCTTTGCCATATCAAGTTTCACCGCACATGCACCTAATTTTCCTTTATTTCTTTTCAAATAGTGACACATTCATAAGCAAGCAGTACATTATCAGTGATGAGACGGACATGAACGAATGCACTTTGCTCCTCCAAACTCAGTCCTTCTAGTAGAGGTCTTAATCTCAGTAGTAAAACCTTCGATGCCAACTTGTATAAAACATTACATAAGGATATAGGCCAATACTGAGATAGATCTTGAGGGTTTTTACCTTTGGGATCAGAACCAACACAGTAGAATTCACAATCTCAGGCATATCACCAACATTCAAAAAATCCATAACTGCTGAGCATATACCAATTTTCATAATATTCTAATACCTTATATATAAAAGCCAGTAGTTATTCCATCCTGTCACGGGGATCGATCTTGATGCATCATAAATAAGGCTCTCTCGATCTCCTCGTCAGTGTTAGGTACACACAAGTGTTCATTGATAGCATCATCGACCTTCGGTACCACCCACTCAGTAACTAGTCTAGTATCCATATCCTCTTGAGTTGTAAAGAGACTTTTGTAGAACCCAATCGCTTCCTCCTCCAAGCCTTTCCGAGAAGTCACCATTGAGCCATTTAATCTTTTTAAAGATTTTATCTTATCCTCTACCTCTCTCCCTGGCCTTTGCATGAAAGAAGGATGTATCGCGATCCCATCCTGCAATCCATTGAGCTCTTGATCTTTATTTTTCTAATGATTCCTCCCTTGACAATAATTCTGAAATCGTCTCCATAAGAGTTTTCTCTTCATTTAAGGGAATTCTACCGAGGGACCCTGCTCGTAGATCGTCTAGTCGCTTTATCATGTTAGCTAACTATTTTTTGACATAGCCGAATTCAGCTATGCTCCATCTCTTCAACTTATTACGGACACCTACAAGGGACTCGTAAACCTCCTGCAAATTATTCCCCTCGGTCTGCCACTCTCCTTCAACCGTTTGAGTATATCGGTCGTGGCGTGTCCATGCATTCTCAAAACGGAATGGTTTAGTACCCATCCCATCTTCTATCCATTCCAATCTGCTTACTGATATCACCAGAGCGCAATGATCTGTCTCACATCATTGCACATGATTAACAATAGTATTATCAAAGCACTCCATGAATTTATCATCTCTAAGAGCTATGGCTAATCACACTTTTATGTTTCTGTCACCTTGTTCTTCGATCTCAGGGTCTTGAGTAAAAACTACTTTAGGGATGTTGTAGCGAGCACGAAAACCTTGAAGCACAGGTCCTCCGTCTTCGGCACTCGCCAGATCACCCGTAGATCGCCGGTGTGTAGCATGATTTAAAGCAGAGCACGATGCCACCTTGGGGTCTGGGGTCAAGTGGTGAGGATTTCCTTGGGGGTGGGATGGCGGGTAGAGGATGGATCACATAATGTGGGCCATCCTACCCCCGTCTACTACTGCAACGTTGGTCGGCGACTGCTATCGGGCGCGTCGCCGCGTCACCCACTCTTTTCTCCGCTGCAATCCCTTCCCGACTACTACGGCGAAGAACAAGTTTCCACCATGTCACGGCAAATGCATGTTTTGTTTCAATGCAGCACACGCGGGAGAGAGGGATCTAGATCCGACGATTCATCCGGGTTAGATCCAATTGTTGGGGACCCGAAGGCTAGGCTGGGTGGTTTGCAGCCTCCGAAGGATCCTCAACGATCCATATCAAAACCTGTAGCTAGTTAGAACATGGGCGTAGCTTAGAGGGTGTTGTGGGTAGTCTCATGAACACCGAACGCATTTGCAGAATCAAGCAAAAAAAATTAAACTAATGTTCATCGAAATAAAAAATAAGTTCAAAGCTTGACCGTCCAAGGAAAAAAAAATCTAGGCTCCGCCGCTACATCAAGACACTGAAGCTTGCACCGAGTAGCATGAATAAATATCGTAGAGAGCGGACCAGTGTATCCCATAAGAACTCAGAACAACACCTTCACTTGAGAACGAACAATTTTATTACGAGCGATAGCTTCTACTCTGAGCGAATGGTTTTTTCAGTCATACAATTTAAGATTTATTTACATCCATATAATCTAATAGGTAGAAATTTGTGGGCAACCCCAATGGCTAGCATGCTTTTGTATGCAAGGAAAGGCAGACCCGATTTTCTTCATGCGCAAGGTTTCTCTGTATATTCAACGGCATCATGCCTGATTTTGTTCATGAACTTGTTCTTGTTGCTGCTGCTGGGTAGCTTTGGTTTGCTGGTGGCTCATGATCGTCCTAGCTCTGATATTGCTGCCTCCGTCCTAAATCTCCGGGGTGTCGGGAGGTGAACATATCATATGAGCGAAACCGAGAGATGACTGCTCTACAAAAGAGCTTTCCTTCGAGTATATCTCCATCATCCCTACTGCAATTTACTCTAGGCACCGCCATTCACCGAGTAGATGTACCATATCATTGACATACCCTGTCAAGCAACCCAAAATCATTTGTTTCTCTATAATAACCACCAAAATGCTATTAGAACCGCTATCGGGGACGCCGGTGGAGATTTGCTCTTATGCAACATACCCTGTCAACCAACCCCCCAAAACATATGTTTCTCTATAATAACAAAGGTCAAGAGCAGAACCTGGCATTGTGCAATCATACGGGGATCCCAATCGCACAAATCATGCGTGCCTCATGCATGCATGTCAAAGGAAGGAAAAGTACACGAGAAAATGATGAACCCCACATTTTTCTCACCCACGTTCACTCACTCCGCAAGGGCAAACCCCGTGACCCCAAACCTGCCGCTGCCGCGCGTCCTTCCCTTCCAGCCTAATCGCAACCAACCACCCAACTCAAACTCATCAACGCAAGTCACATCGTAAATTCGTAATGGATCGCGCTGAGCGTCCCCCGGGGGATCGGAAGCCGAAAGCCCCGATCCCCCGCCTCGCCCGCCGTTCGATCTACCTGATCGAGTCCTACGATCTGCTCCCGCAGCCCTCGCTCGCTAGAAAGCATATGGAGAAAAAGAATTCCCCATCCGCTCCCAGCCGCTTGTATCTCCCGCCGTTGACCAGCGAGCACCATCGGAAAGGTAGTCCCCCGCCGACGAGCGATTCGTCGCCACCGCCGGCAGCCCCGCCTACGAGCGCCTCGTCGCCCACCGCCTCGCCGGCAGCACCGCCGTGGTACGCTGCAGTCGACCACGTCCTTCTCTCGTTCCTCTTCTGCAAAATCACATCGGTCTAGGTCCCCGTTCTTCAACCGCCGTTCGACCACCGACGTTGCATGTCGACTCCGGCGAGCAACACATAGTGGCGCGCCGACGGCAGCATCCTCTACTGCAGCCGAAAGCATCTTCGTCCATCCCCTGTAGCACCACCACCAAAAATGGTTGGCAGCAAAGCGAGCTTGCCAAAGTAGCAAGACCGGCCGCCCGTAGCAGCAAGGCCGACCGCCCAAAGTAGCAACGCCGGCTGCCCATGGCAGCAAAGCCGGGTTACCAAAGTAGCAACGCCGGCCGCCTGTGGTAGCAACGATTGTAGCTACGGCGGCCATCCCTCGCAGCATGGCTTGGCAGCATCACTGGCCTCGCTAGAGCACGTCGCGGCTGCGCTAGTAGCAACGACGGTGAATTATTGCAGCTGTGCGTCCCGCCGTGCCGGAGGTGTCAAAGGCTTTGTAGCATTAGTGCAGTCGATTTGCAGCTTACGGTCGCAAGATTCGTAGCAGGAGCTTCGACCGCTTGCAGCATGTCCGCTGCAGCGCTTGTCACCGTCATATGTGGCTGCGTCGAATCGTCGATACAGGAGCAGGAGGAGCTAGGGGAGAAGATGTGCAAGCAAAATTGAAGCGGACGGCTATATCTGGGGAGAACCAGATGCAGCAGGCTGCATCGGGAACTAATGGCGAGCGCCCGCGTAAGCAATAATGGCCGCGGAGGAGCTCACCGTCCTATTCCAGAGATAGATACAGGGGCGGAGGAGGAGCTCGTCCGGGGAGAGGCTTCGTGGGAAGCAGGACGACGGCGTAGCGGCGACGCCTCGAGCGAGCGAGGAACGGCGGCGGAGGAACGGCATCGGAGCATCAGTATGAGAGGAATTTAAGAGAGAAATCCATGGCTATCGCTCGGTCGAAGGAAGAAGAAAAAACACGGAAAAGACCGAGCGGTGGAGGAGACGCTGGGAAAGACATGGTGGGACAGGTGGGTCCCGCGCATTAACTTTCCACGTTGGGGGACACGCGGCACGCAATGGAGGCGGGGGATCGCGAGACGCTGATCCCCCGGATGAAGCAAAGCGTTTTACGAATTGGATCGCGCTGAGCGTCCCCCGGGGGATCGGAAGCCCCGATCCCCCGCCTCGCCCGCCGTTCGATCTACCTGATCGAGTCCTACGATCTG
Source organism: Lolium rigidum (assembly GCF_022539505.1). Classification (NCBI taxonomy): domain Eukaryota; kingdom Viridiplantae; phylum Streptophyta; class Magnoliopsida; order Poales; family Poaceae; genus Lolium; species Lolium rigidum. The sequence goes on along the minus strand of NC_061508.1, from coordinate 237,481,772 downwards.
CTCCCGCAGCCCTCGCTCGCTAGAAAGCATATGGAGAAAAAGAATTCCCCATCCGCTCCCAGCCGCTTGTATCTCCCGCCGTTGACCGGCGAGCACCATCGGAAAGGTAGTCCCCCGCCGACGAGCGATTCGTCGCCACCGCCGGCAGCCCCGCCTACGAGCGCCTCGTCGCCCACCGCCTCGCCGGCAGCACCGCCGTGGTACGCTGCAGTCGACCACGTCCTTCTCTCGTTCCTCTTCTGCAAAATCACATCGGTCTAGGTCCCCGTTCTTCAACCGCCGTTCGACCACCGACGTTGCATGTCGACTCCGGCGAGCAACACATAGTGGCGCGCCGACGGCAGCATCCTCTACTGCAGCCGAAAGCATCTTCGTCCATCCCCTGTAGCACCACCACCAAAAATGGTTGGCAGCAAAGCGAGCTTGCCAAAGTAGCAAGACCGGCCGCCCGTAGCGAGCAAGGCCGACCGCCCAAAGTAGCAACGCCGGCTGCCCATGGCAGCAAAGCCGGGTTACCAAAGTAGCAACGCCGGCCGCCTGTGGTAGCAACGATTGTAGCTACGGCGGCCATCCCTCGCAGCATGGCTTGGCAGCATCACTGGCCTCGCTAGAGCACGTCGCGGCTGCGCTAGTAGCAACGACGGTGAATTATTGCAGCTGTGCGTCCCGCCGTGCCGGAGGTGTCAAAGGCTTTGTAGCATTAGTGCAGTCGATTTGCAGCTTACGGTCGCAAGATTCGTAGCAGGAGCTTCGACCGCTTGCAGCATGTCCGCCGCAGCCGCTTGTCACCGTCATATGTGGCTGCGTCGAATCATCGATACAGGAGCAGGAGGAGCTAGGGGAGAAGATGTGCAAGCAAAATTGAAGCGGACGGCTATATCTGGGGAGAACCAGATGCAGCAGGCTGCATCGGGAACTAATGGCGAGCGCCCGCGTAAGCACTAATGGCCGCGGAGGAGCTCACCGTCCTATTCCAGAGATAGATACAGGGGCGGAGGAGGAGCTCGTCCGGGGAGAGGCTTCGTGGGAAGCAGGACGACGGCGTAGCGGCGACGCCTCGAGCGAGCGAGGAACGGCGGCGGAGGAACGGCATCGGAGCATCAGTATGAGAGGAATTTAAGAGAGAAATCCATGGCTATCGTCAGTCAGAAGGAAGAAGAAAAAACACGGAAAAGACCGAGCGGTGGAGGAGACGCTGGGAAAGACATGGTGGGACAGGTGGGTCCCGCGCATTAACTTTCCACGTTGGGGGACACGCGGCACGCAATGGAGGCGGGGGATCGCGAGACGCTGATCCCCCGGATGAAGCAAAGCGTTTTACGAATTCACAAGCCGAAGCAAGGCACAACATACCCATCCCATCGCCGACCAAACCCCAACCCCCACCGACACGTGGGCCCCACCGGCATCCGACTCGTAGTTAAGCGGTCCGCGTTCCCAGTTCTTTCGCACTTACCACCCTCGCATTTCCTGCCCATCGCAACCACGCCTCTCTCCTTCCTCCCACTCTTCGCCCCCACCACACCCTTCTCTAGGGCCTTCCCCCGGGCTAGGGTTCCGGCCCCGACGCCGGCGAGGATGCCTGCTTCGGCCGTTTCCGCGGAGCGGGGGCACCGGAGGTGAGGCGGCGCGCGCGGTGGGTTGGATTGGGTTGCGTTGCGTTGCGTTGGATTGGATTGGAGGGGGGAGAGGGATAGCGGCGGGGATGGACCCGGACTTCTCGCGGGCCAGCGGCGGCCCGAGCTACGAGTTCGCCTTCAACTCCGTCAACTTCTCCGACCGGGTCCTGCGGATCGAGATCGCCCCCGGGGACGACGCGCCGGGGGCCAAGGGCGGCGCCGGCGAGGGGTGCTCATCCGTCGCCGACTGGGCGCGACACCGCAAGCGGCGCAGGGACGAGCTACGGCGAGAGAAAGGTGAGGACGGATTGGTTGGGTTTGAATTTGAATTCGTAATGATTTGACGGCGTAACAGCGGGTGGGTGGGTGGGTGGATGGGGAATTGGGGAAAGGGGGAGCGCTACCTTTTCCTTCTGTTTTGTTTTGTGACACTCTGTTGGGGATTTAGGTGTCAAAAAAAGGCTTAGGTTATGGTGGGTGAAAGAGGGTGAAACGCCTTTTCCTTTTCATCAAAGTCAAAGCTATGATTCCCCAGCTGTTGTTTGATTTAATTGTAAGCTTTCATTCAGTTCTTACCACCAACGAATTTAGCTAGTAATATGAGAGGGTCTTATTCTGGCTCTTAAGTCCGTACGAGAATAACACCTCTCGGGCATTGCACCTAATATGGTCATAATGGATTACAAAGACCATTTCACACTGTCACCGAACCAGATACAAGCTCAGTAGATGGAATAACTTGTGTAACCTGGGGAGAAAACCTAGCTTGGTTGTTGCCTGATAAATAACAGTTTGTGCCTGATGGTACCTTAATAGTTATTATTTCAAAAACGTTCTAAAGTACAGATGACCTTTTTGGTTACTTTCAAAATGTTCCAGTATTTGCGCACTTCTTTAGGATTAGAACGCAACTCTTAAACAAGTACCGGAGCGAGCGAGTAGTCATGTAAGCCCTATATACACCGGACCGGAGGGAGTAGTCATGTATTGGTCCCCTTTATTATTACTTCATAATGATACATGATGTTTTGTTTGCTTGATTGACTAGCAACTGTAGTAGTCTGCTCTATTTCTATCAATGTATAGTGAACTTTCTACTTTTTTTTTGTCTCGCTGGGCATACTCAGCAGAGCTTACTAGTTTGAAATATGTGCACATTTTAAAATAAATTCCATGGATGTTTGGCATGATGCATGTAAAAATAATCGGCTAATCTTTCTATTATCATGTTTTACTCGCTTCTTGTTTTCATTTCACTCTCCTATTAGCATTTTATGCAATGTTTATGCCAATCTTTACCACCTTTAATTACAATAGCACGACAAAATGTTGTCCAATAGCTGCCGAGCTGAGCATACGTTTGTTGTAATGGGTAACATTGATTTTCACGTGTTATATAATGCTTCTAACTTTCTATATTTGAGTGCATATAAAGTGGAGGGAGAGAATGGTAATGAACTAGAGGTTCTTAATCTTAACCAGTTATTTCACATTCTATTGGTGTCCTGGGTAAAATTCGAGTACTCAATATGCTTTGCTTGCATACTACTTCATTCTGAATTTCAACTTTCAGTGTGCTCGGTATATTTTACCTGTTCATTGGCCACATGCTGCCCCCCCCCCTCCCGGGGAAAAGAGAGTATATTAATTAAACAAGAGTATTGCAGTCGGCCTTTATCGCTTCAGCGATTTCCGGCTGTGAGTTCCCGAGCCATGCAGCAGTTCTCTCCTGAACTCTCCCTAGCAAGGCTAAACCATGGCTCACACCACTTGCCTCACGGTTCACCTTAGCTATTGCTACCTTCCTTTTTTTCTAGAACTTTTAGGAATCTGCGTGTCTATATTAAGACAGAAGAGTTCGATTTACAAATCATCCGCGCCACAGATGGTCGCTCGATGATACACCACCACCCTGCTACCTCCCTTTCCCTAATACTCTCACGGATTACAACAACCCTCAAGTCATGGCATAACGTACTAGGATTTATGTTTTGCTGATTTGATCTTTTTCTGTCATTATGTTCTGAATCTAATGCACTCTTGCTATGCTTTCTTACTTTAATATCTTTCCCGTCATTATGGTCTTAATCTATTGCATTTCTACTACGATTTGCATTTCTTTGACGTTTTATTTTTTCATAGTTCTACATTCTCTTTAATCCTGTTCTTGCCCTAGATGTAACACCTTCTTTTTTCTCTAATAACTTTGTGCTACCATTCCATGCCTCCAGAATGTGGAAAATATATGCTGGAAACTGCAAAGGTCAAAGTTGAAGCAGAAGAACGTGATACCTATGAGGAGACTAGTGAGGAGCCTGTAGCTATGATAGAAGAATCTCCACCTGATGTTGGACAAGATGGTCAGTGCAATTGAAATTCTGAATTATGTTGTCCAAATATTTGGGGTTCAGGTTTAGGAAGTTATACAGAAATATACACAAAATTCTCTGCACCCATGCCAGAACTTTGACGTTATTTTATGGAGATTTCCTTAGAGAAAATTCCTTATTTGACACTAGATGAAAATGTGCTTCCCTATTTGACACTGGAAAATAAAATCTTCCCTGTTTGACACTGAGTTAAAATTTTGTTCCTTATATGGCATTCCGTCTCGTTTTGGCTACTAACGGTGTTAAAGGACAGCTAAAAAGACCCTTCTGGCCTAGTGCCCCTGCTACTATGTGACTAATTTTTCCTGTACACGTGAGGCTCTACTAGGAGAGCGATCCAGTTGGGAAAACAAAACGATCCCACGAAATTCCCGTTCATCCTACTCGGATTTCCACCCATGCGCCGAGCACGATGCAGATGCGCTGCCTCCAATTTCCGCCCACATGGCAATGGGCTGGCCTTGCCGGCAGGGCTCCTACCGCTGGCTGCCGAACTCCCGCGCCTCGCCAACAGCATGACACCCGCGCAGCCAGGGCCCATCTCCGCCCACCGCCCCAACTTCCCTGTCGCCCGCGAGCACCTCATCCAATGATTACGAGTCGAAGAGTCGAGCCGAGTCGTCAGGGTACCGACTCATGGACTAGTCAAGACTAGACTCACAGTAGACTAGTCGAGTAGACTAGTTGACGTGGACTAATATAAATATATAATATAATACCTAATATATATAACAATATAAAATATATTTGAAGGCATGGAAAGGATATATGAAGACAGTAAACATATAAGTTCAACATAGGTCCACAGCAAACAGCACAAGACCAAACATAAGCGGGCTGAGAATAGCGCTAGGGTTCCTAGGCAGGTGACTTGTCAAGAAAAAATTGAGTCGATCGACTCACACATTAGGAGTAGTCTATACTAGTCCAGGACTAGTCGCTCGACTCCATCGACTCATGGTTTGAGTCGAGTCGAACACCTGAGTCAGAAGCCAATTTGTGACTTCTAGACTAGTCGCTCGACTAGTCTAGACTAGTCTCTCGACTCGTAATCCATGACCTCGCCCACTGCACGGCACCACCTCCACCGTGCTGCTGCAGACCAGCGCGCCCCTCCGCACCGCCAGGGCTCTGTTCTGCGCTGGCCGCCCGTTCTCGATCTCCATACACGCTGACCGCTTCTCAGCAATGGTGCAATCATATCCCCAACCTACACCGTTGACCGTGCCCTTGGCATGGCAGAGATGCTCACGAGTCTCGACGTTGACCATGCGCAACAAAAGCGAACAGTTTTGTACAGCAGGGGGTAATTGAGGGCATGAAGCAAAAATAACTGACAATTTATTTGCGAACCTGGAGGGAACAGTGTAACAAAATGGAAGGAATATCATATAAGGAACAAAATTTTGACTCGGTGTCAAACAGGGAAGATTTTATTTTCCGGTGTCAAATAAGGAAGAACATTTTCATCCGGTGTCAAATTAGGAATTTTCTCATTTCCTTACTGTTAGCAATCATTGGTACTGGTCATCTGTGCTTTTAGAGTTAGGCTGACTTCTTTTGGGCTTGTGAACCGGCTTCGGGGTTGTAGGCAGCTGAAGCCCAAAAGAAGTGTCCAGCTTGAGGCCAGCTTAATTTCACCGTGAAGCTCCAATCCTGTGTATACCCAGAAACTGCTCTGGACCAGTTTCTGGCAGTTTCCCGAGCTTCTCCACCGATGAACCAAACGCTATATGGCACTACCCCTTCTGTTCCCATTAATTACACCAAACTGCCACCGCAGTCAACCCAAGCGACACCCTGTTCTCTCCCTCCCGTCCACTTTCCGCCTGTGAGAAACGAGCATGCCATGTAGGGTCTCCGCCGGCGGCCAAATTTCCCCGCCACTGGCCGTATTCTCCGCGGCTCGCCCGCATCTTCTCCGTCTATCCTGCCTCCCGCCCGCCTCCTCCGATCTCCGCCGGTCGTGGGCACGCTGCTGAAGCCTGGCCCGCCCGCCCGTCTCCCTAGCTCGCCCTCATGATCCACTCCGGCGTGATCTGCTCCGCCTCCGCCGAAGAGCCCAGGATCTCTCCCAGCACATGAGGCAGGAGCCCCGCCGACTGACGTGACCTGCTCCGCCTCTGTCAGGCACGCGGAGCAACTGCCCTAGCTCGATTGGAACACGTGAGCGCCCGATCCAGTTCACCAGGCCAGCTCGCGTCTGTCTTCCTGTTAGCATGATCTTTGATTTCTTTTAGCTGGGGCGCTGCAATCGGATGGTGGTACAGCTTAGATGCACATACACGCATGTTTAATGGATGAATGGTGGTCTAGATATGCGCATGGATTTTTCCTCCGTTTATTTTGCCCCCGTTCCTCAGATATGATTATTGCACTCCGTGTTGTAATATACAAAAATGGTCTAGATTATTTATTGCTCATTGATAATGATGTTACGAATTGAGCTGGGCAAATTTTGTATTTAAGGGTGTTTCGGACTTTTGACAACTTAACACAACAAATAAGCTAAAATGTCACAAGCCCAAAAGAATAGGAGGAACAGTTTCTGAGAGCTTCTCCTCACCACAGTTTCTGCCCACCATTTTTCATAAGCTGGCTTATGCATAAGCCTAAGCCCAAAAGAAGTCACCCTTAGCTGCTGGCACATTGTACCAGAGGGATTTGATTTTCTTGTTGCAAATGTATTTGAACTGAGGGGACATGTTGGTACTCGGAACCTTTCTTTGACCTAGTGCCCTGACAATTACAATATTTAGTAAACATCAGGTAATAATTTTATTGCCTCACTTCACTACTGATTAATTGAGATTTATATGGGCTTGATTACATCATCCTTGCAACTCCACCTAAATTAGGATCAATTGGGTTTGGTTAATGCATTATACTTCTGTCAGCTATTCTAGAATAATTATGAGTGGTTCTGTTTGTGTGCAATTGATACCCTTGTGGACAGACGAACTTAGATTGTTGAACCAGCCAAAATTCTGATCTTTGTGCCTATGTGATAAACTGATAAATGATACCCCATATGATTCGATGCATTATACTCCTCATTTGGTTGTGCTTGTGCTTATGAAGTGGCATTCCCTGTTTACACAAAAGATGTGAATATTGCGCCCCATGTATCTTAAGAGGCGATGCTGCTATCCATCATTTTGTTCCTTCATACTATTTGTCCATTTGCTACTGGATTCATTGGACTCTCTTATTTCTATCAGGTGAGGATGGAGAAAGCAGTGATTCATCATTGAATATGGAGTGTAATCAGGTTTTGAGAGTAAAATCTATCTATATCAGCTCTGCTATTCTAGCTGCAAAAAGTCCTTTCTTTTACAAGGTAATTCTAATTCGTGCATGGAATGAGCTCAGTGTGCACTGTAGTGTATTGTACCAAGCTAATAATGCCATAACATTCTTCTTGTTAGCTTTTCTCAAATGGCATGAAAGAATCTGATCAGAGGCATGCAACTCTTCGAATAACTGCTTCAGGTAATGTGGGAGCTCTAGCATACTGCACACTCAGTATTTTAATTTTAAATATCTTATCTTACCTTCTGTATAGTTTCCTTTAATATTTCAGTTGTTGATTTTGTAGAACTGATATGATCAGCCTCAGAATAATGGTTGAGTTTATGTTTGTGTTATCCAGTTGATTGTCTATATCGTGCCATTTGCATTTTTCGTTTGTCAATAAGGATTATATGCCTCGCCTGAATATTTTCGAACAACAACAAACATCGTATTTTTTCTGTTTCCTTTTCCAGTTATCAGTTACCTTACGTATGATTGTTGTATTTCTACTTGGAGCAGAGGAAAATGCCCTTATGGAGCTTCTGAGCTTTATTTACAGCGGAAAGTTGACAACAAATCAGCCAGCCCTTCTGCTTGATATCTTGATGATGTCTGACAAATTTGAAGTTGTTTCTTGCATGAGACACTGCAGTCAATTGCTAAGAAGCTTACCGATGACCACAGAATCTGCACTTCTCTATCTTGATCTGCCTTCCAGCATTTCAATGGCTGCTGCAGTTCAGCCACTGACTGATGCTGCCAAGGAATTCCTTGCCAACAAGTACAAGGATTTGACCAAGTGGGTAGTCTCCTTTATTAATAGTGCAAACTACTACTAAATTATTGAAGCAACATGGTGCACTAAAGGAATGCCTCTTTTCAGGTTTCAGGATGAGGCGATGAACATTCCCCTTGCTGGGATCGAAGCCATCCTATGGAGTGATGACCTTCAGGTGGCATCAGAGGATGCAGTCTATGACTTTGTGATCAAGTGGGCGCGTGCTCAATACCCAAAATTGGAGGAAAGGCGTGAAATCTTGGGTACTCACTTGCTGCCACTTGTTCGGTTCTCTCATATGACATGCAGGAAGTTGCGGAAGGTCCTTGCATGCAATGATGTGGATCATGAACAAGCAACTAAAAGTGTCACTGATGCACTTCTATACAAGGCTGATGCACCGCATCGACAGCGCGCCCTTGCTGCAGATGTGTTGGCCTATGGGAAATATACGGAACGAGCTTACAAATATCGTCCGCTTAAGGTGGTGGAATTCGATCGACCATATCCTCAGTGCATCGCATATTTGGATCTGAAGCGTGAGGAATGTACCAAACTTTTCCCATCTGGGCGGATATACTCGCAAGCCTTCCATCTTGCTGGACAGGGATTCTTCCTCTCCGCACATTGCAACATGGATCAACAAGGTGCTTTCCACTGCTTTGGTCTCTTCTTAGGGATGCAAGAGAAAGGCTCAACGAGTGTTACCGTTGACTATGAGTTTGCTGCAAGGTCAAGGCCATCGGGGGAGTTTGTCAGCAAGTACAAGGGCTACTACACCTTCACCGGTGGAAAGGCTGTTGGCTACCGGAATCTCTTTGCGATTCCCTGGCCGTCGTTTATGGCTGATGATAGCCTCTTCTTCATCAACGGGGTACTACATCTGAGAGCGGAATTGACGATAAAGCAGCCATAGATAGATAGTGCTTGACGCACTACTAACCTCATCTGTGTTGTTGCTCAAGGCTAAATTCGTGCAATGATGAGCCTTAGTGCGGAAAATCTTGTGTGAGTCAGAACATTTTGTTTTTACCGGGCTGACACTTATGAAACGAGAAGCAAAATACCTTGTTTTATATCGAAAGTTGTCATGCTATGCATTGAACTGTGAAAACTGAAAATTAACACTGGACCAAAGAGCTGAATTGGCAGTTGGTCGAATTTCCAATGCTTTAGTCCTTTCAAACTTCTGAAGGTACTTGATCCACACGAAAAAGTCCACCAGGCTTGTCTCTGGCAAAGAGACCAGTTTGATACTTTGATGACTAGGATGGAAGTTGGTGGTCAAATAAGCAAAACAAATTTGACAAAGGAAGTCGTGTTATACGGTCGTATCATGCGTCCAATTTGATCCGATGGATAGGTTCGAATATTTCTGCATGAGGAAGTGTGACACGGAGGATGCAGAGTGGAAGGCAAAGAAGACGGGCAAGTAATCTCAACCTTTGACGATGCTGCTTCACAGTTTCGTTCTTCCACTTTCCACCAAATACAATTAACCCTTGGAGCATGTTGCACTTTGGCCTAACCTAGTGCTCCACCTTGGCACCGTCTCTTAGGTCTCCACCTTAGATTTTTTTTCTCGAGAGTACGCCAAAGGCGTACCATATTTTTATAGAAGGCAGAGGTTTGAGTACAAGAACACTACCCCTTATTGCGAACAACAAGTGTAGCACAACTCCACACTAGCCGCCACCACCGACACCACAACACAACAAGAAAGAACTAGTCCTAGGCTAGGCAACAGAGCCGTGTCTCGACCAGCGCCGAACGCATCCAAAGAACACAACTCCACGAGATACTCTCCTTGTCAACGCACCATCTAAAGAAGATAGACGGCAGGATTTGGTCAGTCCCGAGAAAGCATTGTCTTGGACTCATCGGCAATGGCGTGCATAGCGCCCCTGAAACCGCCCTGGACAGCGGCGAATACCGGAGGACCTCCAAGCCGTGTCTCCAAACGTGATACTCCCAACAGAGAAGTGACGACGAAGACGCCGCTATCACGCCGATCCCACTCCGAATCTAGGCTTTCGCCCGGAGACTACTACCAACACCAAGCGAGAGCGAGGAAGATGTCGATGCACCTCGGCGACGCCTCCAACAAGGAAAACGACACCCTTCGGTGCCGTCGCCGCCGGCCCAACAAAAGCCAGGCAGGATTTTCATCCGTATCATCTACATTTCCACGCCTCCGAGGGTTGGGACATCACAGTCCAAGGAAGCTCGCACCGCCGTCGCCGCAGCTCCACCCGTCGAATTGCAGAGCCGTGGCCTCCGACGCCCCACATGACCGAGAGCCTGGTCCATCCTCCTCCTCCACCCCGGCAAGGAACCACAGCCCCCCACCTCCGGTCCGAGGCAGGAACGTTGGCCAAGGTTGTCGCCAACTCCAGGCAACATCCAACAGCTGCAATCCCTCCCTGCAGCCCAGATCAGGCCCTCAAAGCCCTAGATCGAGCGCGCAAATGCCCAGATCGGGCCCCGGCCATCCTTCAGCTCCCACGGCGACCACCACCGGAGGAACACCATCGCGCGCCCGTAGCGCGAGGGGCCGGTCTCTTGCTGGCCAGGAACTCCTTCATGGCCGAGCCTCCTCCGTGCCAGCACCTCGACCTTGAGCTCGCGCCGCCGCCTCCAGGCCGCGCCGCCGCATCACCTCTCTCTGCCGCAGCCTGCTGCCTCCTTCCTCGCCGAGCTCCTCCGCACCACTAGCCCCTCCGCCATGACCGGCCAACGCCTTCGAGCTCGCGCCGCCGGACACCCACACCTTCCGCGCCGCCCAGATGACGTCCCCCTCCGCGCGTAGAGAGCCCGTCGGGGCGCGCCGCCCTCGCCCACCGCCTTCGACGGCCGGGCGCGGCCGCCACCGCCGGCGCCGGCAGCGGCCGAGGAGAGGAGATCGGGGGTGCTTTTTTTTTTCTAGGGTTTGTTCGCCTCCGGAGCCACCCGCGCGAGGAGACCCGGGAGGAAGTTGTCACGTGACCTGAGAGTCTGCACCTTAGATTTTGTTAGTGACAGAAGAACGGTAGAACTAATAGGTAGAGAGGAATGGTGGACCAGAAACATGTCGAAAACCCAAGCAAACTAGAAATACGAAGTGGTTAAGATGTTGTTACTGTCTATTTAATCCGCTGTAAAAGATCTCTCTAGTTATACCGTTGCGGCACTGTCACCGCGAGCGTCAAGCCCGAGCGGCCTTTAGGTATGCCCCCGGTAGAGAGGATGAACCCCTCTAATATCTCATATACCGTCCATGGACAGTTCTCCAGTATCATGGAAGTAATCCCAATCGCGTACTCATCATCTGATTAGACCTATATATTCTTCTTAATAAAAGTGTGTCTACCTAATACATACTTGGCTTATGTAAGATACAATTCATTGTAATTACTAGTATCTAAGGGACATATCAATCTTATTACATACTGCTAATAAAAATGACCATCGGAACTAGTCCAATGCAAGACAAAAAAGATACACATCATTTCATACATAACAAAGAAACGGTCGTTTTAAAAAGACGATCCCACGAATGAAGATCTGACTCACAAGAGAAGCTAAACTCCAAGGTTGGGGCATAAATGGATTCACAACTGTTTACGCTCTTTCTATCTTTTTTTGCCATCAAACTCTCGGTGTAGTCTTGTTAGCCAGGTTCACTTCAGTTCACTTCTATGATATGTTTAAGGTTTTTTCTAATGCATATATAAATGTGTTTTTTTTGAACAATCAAGGTGTGTTTTAGCGTGCATCATTTCAGATCATTTCGGTATGTATCTAGCCCACATTAAAATATCTAAAATATCTTATAATAGCGAGCGGAGGTGATAGTTGTGAACTGCAAAATCAGGCTCGTAGGAGAGGTGAGAATTAACCTGTTGTTGGATAGTAAGGAAGACAGTGGTACCCTTAACTCACCGGAGTTTAAACCTCAGGTTTAACACTTTAATATCTTATAAAGATGAAATATTTTTTTAGTGAGAGACGATATTTCCATGTAGGCGCATGTAGTGACATCGTCAATTTCAAAACCCATGAGTAAGTTTCTTAAACTCATTTTTTAAAAAATGTTCATAAAAGTAGGATGTACATATAGAGGTGAATATATGTTCGTATATGCGAAACATCTACCGATTATACCATGTTTCGGGGAAAAACACGCATGAGAGTTCTTAAGAGCATCTCCAGCCGCGTCCCCAAAGCGTCCCCAAAGCAATTTGGGGCGCGCCGGACCAAAAAAACGTTCCACCCGCGTCCCCCAAAGACCATTTTTGTCCGGCGCGCCCCGATACGGTATCCGGCGCCCCGAGCCCGTCCCCGTCCCACAGGGGACGCTCCGGGCACGCCGGAGACAACGAAAAGCGAGACGGGGAGTGGCGGGGCCGACCCGTCGGCCGGCACGATTATTTTAACCTAACCGTCGCCTACCTCGCGACGGAAGTTATTCGCGCGCAGTGACACACGGCGGCATCTTTGCCTTAATGGCGACGGAGGGGCAGGCGAGACGTCTCGTCGGTGCTGCGCAGCCTCCACTCGTCGCCGGCGTTCGCACGCCACCGCCCGTTCCCGCGAGATCTTCCCGCCTCTTCTCGCCTGTTCCCGCGCTTTCTTGCCGACGCCGACGTCTATAAAAGGTCTCCCGGCTCAATGGTAGCCATAGCCACCACACCCCGCCGGCAACAAACACAGCCCTCGTCGCTCCACCGCCGTCTCCTCCACCACCAGTGGCAATGGCGAACCGCCCTGGCGCTGGCCACTTCCCTCCACCGCCGTCTCCTCCACTTGCAGTCCCGGAATCGCAGGTCGACACCGACCCGCGGCCCGGGAAGAGCGGTGGCATGCACACCGTCAGTAGCGGCGGGAGGCTATGGAGCAGCAGTCCCGCCAGCACCGTGAGGCGGCGCGGGCGGCGGATCTAGCGGCGTTCTGCGCCCATGGTCCCGATGCTGATGAGGCCGCGGCGGCAGCAGCATGGCACGAGCAGCAGTGCGACACCGTTGCGGCGTTCGACGCCTCGACGGCGCCGGTACCGGGAGGAGATGGAGCAGTGGTGGGTTGACGAGCGCCGGCGCCAGCGCGTTGAGCGGGATGCGCTGTACCGTGAACGGCGGGAGTCCATCGAGCGCCGGCGGCTTGAGTCGATCGAGCGCCAGCAGCAGCTGGCGGCGGCGGATCGTCAACAACGGGAGGCGGCGCTGGCGGCGATCTGGGGGAGGCGAGCGGACCAGTTGGCGGCGGAGGCCGACGTGTTGGCGGCGGCGATGATGGAGGCGCCAACAGATGTGGAGGAGGATGCGCCAATGGAGGAGGAGGAGGCCGAGGCGGAGGAGACCGAGGTGGAGGACGACGACGACGAGTTCGAGTGGTTCGACGACGACGGGCCGCACCCGGACGAGATGGCCGATCAGCAACGCGCGCTCGTCGAGTCCTTCGAGTCGGAGAAGAAGCTCCAGGACGACGCCTGTGCCCGCGAAGAGGCGCAGATTCGTCGCGTCGTCGAGGTCTCCCTCCAGGCGGCGTAGCAGGGGAGGGCGGAGGAGGACGCGCGGCGGGAGCGGAGCCGTCTGGCCACTGCCGAACGCAAGGAGAGGAGGCGCGCGCATGAGGAGCTGCGGCGTAGGGGAGGCGACGATGGGGCGGGGCCGTCGAACGCACCGCCAGGCTGTCAGTAGTCTAGGTTTATACGAAATCTAGCCGTTTTAATTTAAACTTTGTAATATATAATCAAAATTGAATGAAAACCTTTATTTTGGTGCATCAATATTCATTTGGGGGAGGCGTTTGGGGGATATACCTGGGAAGCGACGTCCCCCAAACGCGGCACGAACAAAACACGTCCCCCAAACACTCGATCCGGCGCGGTTTGGGAGAAGCTTTGGGGCACGCCGGTGGAGATGCTCTATGACCGACCCGAGCCGCAGCGCGCCACCCTAGCAGTGCCCGGCGTCCGCGTCGACGTCGTCACCGCGTGCTCCCAGGCCCAGAAGCTTCCGGTTCCGGAGACCCACCATCACCCATCACCCGTGCGTGCGCGTGCGCGTGCCGTGACCGTCCTCCGCTCCAGTCCAACCCAAACCCGAACCCAATCTCCTTCCCTTCCCTTGCCGCACGCCACCCCCACCATCCTCTACTTATACGCGCGCCCCCGTCGATCTATCCCCTCATCACTTTCCTCTCGATTCCGATCGGAACTTGCTGCTGCTGATTACGCCATGGCGTCCAAGCGGATCCTCAAGGAGCTCAAGGACCTGCAGCGGGATCCGCCCACCTCCTGCAGCGCAGGTAATTCGACTGACTGCCCGCCCGCCAGATCTACTTATTTATTGCTGCTACTTAGTTAGTTATTAAACTGCTCCTGCTGTTTTTTACTACTTGTTAATTAATACTCCTATATCCTTTGAGATTCCCCGGTGTCGGATGCGCTTCGTTACAACCATGTTTGTACTACGTACGATGTAGTATATGGTTTTCGCGCCAGGCGTTTCTAGATCTGTCGATTGCCTGTTGAGGATTCTTCGATTAGGCATCTGAACGCGCGGGTTGAGCGGGGCGCTCGTGGGAATTTCACTGTAAAACCGGCAGTGCTTATTATGGATCTAAAAAGGGAGGCAACTCGCGGAATTTTCCAGTGATGCTGTGGCAAGCTGGACGCGGGATGTCCCTTACTATTGAGCTAATACAGTTGCATACTATAAATTGCTAACATACACAAAGTGGTAGTGGTCAGTGATGTTCTTGCCAGACCACTCCTAGAAGTAGTATGGTTGGCCTATGGCATGCCAAAACTGTGGCAATGGACCAAACACCCGCTACTTAATATGGTCATAGCTTGTCTGCCGAGTTGCAACAAGGTGGCTGTAGTTTAGTGGTGAGAATTCCACGTTGTGGCCGTGGAGACCTGGGCTCGAATCCCAGCAGCCACACTCCACTTTTTTTGTTTTGTGACTAGAGTTGCCTCTAGCTGTTCAGAGGGACTTAGATATGAACTATTCTTGCTAGTATCTAAAATTCGGTGGCAGTTCATTATTTCATCACGCAGTATCAGTTACTCCACTGTATATCATCTTACTACATTCCATTGTGTTCAATAGCAATTGACCAAATATACCTGCCACTGCAGATGGTCATAAGTTTTCTGCTGAGTTACAACAGAGTGGAGTGGCTGTAGTTTAGTGGTGAGAATTCCACGTTGTGGCCGTGGAGACCTGGGCTCGAATCCCAGCAGCCACACTCGCACTTTTTGTTTTGTTTTTGTCGCTGAGCTCACCTCTAGCTGCTATCTAAAATTCGGCACCAGTTCATTATTCATCACGGGTTATCAGTTTCCTAATCCACTACTGTGTTGTCATCTTATTACTCCATTGTGGACCAAATAGCTGCTACTGCAGATGGTCATAATTTTTCTATTGAGTTACAACAAAGTGGCTGTAGTTTAGTGGTGAGAATTCCACGTTGTGGCCGTGGAGACCTGGGCTCGAATCCCAGCAGCCACACTCGCACTTTTTGTTTTGTTTTTGTCGCTGAGCTCACCTCTAGCTGCTATCTAAAATTCGGCACCAGTTCATTATTCATCACGGGTTATCAGTTTCCTAATCCACTACTGTGTTGTCATCTTATTACTCCATTGTGGACCAAATAGCTGCTACTGCAGATGGTCATAATTTTTCTATTGAGTTACAACAAAGTGGCTGTAGTTTAGTGGTGAGAATTCCACGTTGTGGCCGTGGAGACCTGGGCTCGAATCCCAGCAGCCACACTCGCACTTTTTGTTTTGTTTTTGTCGCTGAGCTCACCTCTAGCTGCTATCTAAAATTCGGCACCAGTTCATTATTCATCACGGGTTATCAGTTTCCTAATCCACTACTGTGTTGTCATCTTATTACTCCATTGTGGACCAAATAGCTGCTACTGCAGATGGTCATAATTTTTCTATTGAGTTACAACAAAGTGGCTGTAGTTTAGTGGTGAGAATTCCACGTTGTGGCCGTGGAGACCTGGGCTCGAATCCCAGCAGCCACACTCGCACTTTTTGTTTTGTTTTTGTCGCTGAGCTCACCTCTAGCTGCTATCTAAAATTCGGCACCAGTTCATTATTCATCACGGGTTATCAGTTTCCTAATCCACTACTGTGTTGTCATCTTATTACTCCATTGTCGACCAAATAGCTGCTACTGCAGATGGTCGTAATTTTTCTGCTGAGGTACAACAAAGTGGCTGTAGTTTAGTGGTGAGAATTCCACGTTGTGGCCGTGGAGACCTGGGCTCGAATCCCAGCAGCCACAATTGCATTTTTTTGGGTCAAATTTGGTAGCAGTTCATTATTTCGTCTTGCGGTATTAGTTTCGTACTCCGCTGTATATTATCATCTTGCTCCATAGTGTTAAATAGCGTTACCCAAATTCAGATCGAGGCTTTAATGTATGGCTACTAAAACATCTGCTTTTTCCCACCACCGAACAGGCCCTGTGGCAGAAGATATGTTCCACTGGCAAGCGACGATCATGGGTCCAACCGAAAGCCCATATGCCGGTGGTGTCTTTTTGGTTACCATCCACTTTCCTCCAGACTACCCGTTCAAGCCACCCAAGGTATGGAGTCAATATCATTTCCAGTGCAGGAGATGTTCTGAACATTGTTTCTTAGGAGTATACATATTTTTACTTCTGTAGCACTTCAAAGTTGGTCAAAGGACTGATATAAGGCACCAAGTCAATGTCATTTGCATAGTTTTTTCTTATGTATTCATGCGCGTATGCATAATTACTACGATGGTTCAGATTCAAGCACTTCTTCGTTTTGTTATCTCTTCATCTACCACAAGATTGTATGATACCTACTCATGTACTGGGTTTCATAACAAACATTCTAGTAATTGTTTGATGAAATGGTGCTTATTGTGAGGTCATTGAGTGTACAATGCCCGGTCATCTTGTTAACTTGTAGCGAATAACTTCTTCAGAATGAGAATGAAAATCATTATGCCTGTTACATGCTCAATTGCCAACGAATAGTTGTGGTCGAGTGGTTGACTAGGAGTGGTTTAAATCGCTTAAATTGTCCATTGCTAGCACAATTCTCTGCTAAGATTATATCGTGCTTGACTTGGTGTTTTTTTAACAATTCAAGTGTATCTGAAATGCTTGTGTTGAGCTATAGCTTAATTCTAATGAAAGTAACTGTACAGGTTGCATTTAAGACAAAGGTTTTCCACCCAAATATCAATAGTAATGGGAGCATATGTCTTGATATCTTGAAGGAGCAATGGAGCCCTGCATTGACAGTTTCCAAGGTGACTTGATTCTTCCTTTCAATAGTTGTGTAACACCATTTCATGCCAAACAAAATGCCATAACATGTGGAACTGGAGTTCTAGCAGTTGACTTTTGTTTTCCAGTTCTCATAAGCTGCTGCTATTCTCAGGTACTCCTTTCAATCTGTTCTCTGCTAACGGACCCAAACCCTGACGACCCGTTGGTTCCTGAGATCGCGCACATGTACAAGAGCGACCGTGTGAAATATGAGTCCACCGCGAGGAGCTGGACCCAAAAGTACGCGATGGGCTGAAGCTGCAGGTCTGTAGGTGGAAGATGCTGTTGCCATCTTCGCTGCATCTCGTGTATCTTTGTTCCTGTTCTACTATGTGGGGTGTATTATATGGGATGTACTCCCACCTGACTGAATTCCAATGCCATATTGCCAAACCATGGCAGAAGGCCTATATGGGTGCACCCATACAACAAAATTAATGAAAGAAACTGGAACTGAAACTCCAGTTGTTCCGCTGCTTGACCTGATTGCTGTCCTTTTCTACTCTGTCTCCCTTTTATATTGGAACTTGGGTGTTGTTTCCCAGTTGCTTTTTGGACTCTCATTGGCAACGTTCCCTATTTGCATGTTCATATTCTTTATTAAGCCCTTAAGTGAATCTCCTAGCTTTCTCAGGCTCATTCTAATTAAAATGGTTGATCCACAATTAATTGAAATAAATCGAGGAGTATCGATTCACATAATATGCACTTATTTGAAGTTATTGTAATAAATTATGTTAACCTTTTTGCATTTCTATCAATATGTGCATATCTAAGTAATTGTCCTTACCATAGCAAAAACATAATTTCTGTTTGTTCTTGAAAAGAGAATGTGATATTGCTCCTTTTTTTTGTTATATGGCATTTCTTTTTTTAGATTACTTTCAGATTTAGATTTAGATTTTTTTCTAGTGAGTCCTGATAAACCGCCCAAACTTTCTTAAACTACGTCCTAGATAACGGGACATGAAGACTCTATTTATATTATTAAAATTTTATTTACAAAATTAATTTCATTTTTTTACATTACATTACAGAGTAAATAAAATGAAAACTGAATTAAGCTACAGGATAAACAGATTAAAATCAACTAAACTACCACAAAAAATGAAATTTCATCAAAATATGTATTTTTAGAATATATTTTTGTATTGTTTTGTACCTAGCAAAAAGGAATTGCTCTATTCTTTATTTAATTATATATTACAATAAAAGACTATTAAATAAAATTAGAATATTATTACTAGTACTTCCTCCGATTCGCTCATTTTAGTGATACGTATTATGAATCAGAGAGAATACAAATTATAACCTAATTACAATAAAAAACTAATCATAATGAGAAGTAATACAATAAAAATAAATAAATAGAAACTCTATTTTAGGACTAGAGGGGGAATATTCTGTTCCTTATTTACTCTTTAATTTATATTTCTATTTAAAGTGGATCAGTTTAGATAACTAAAATATAAGCTAAAGTACTAAATATACTTAAAACAAGGCAGTAATTTCTAAGATGAATAAAATAATTGCAGTTATTATAGGGAACTATAGAGAATTAGAGATATCATATCTGAAGGAGGACGGGATTCAATCTTTTCATACTGTTCGACATATATTGCGTTTGTAATGTAATGAATTCATATGTCGTATAATCTTTTAGATTAATTGACATATATTTTACATCATAAAGAAAAAATATATTTCCCCCAAACAAAATAAGTGTTGTAGATTTTTCTGGATGTCCTCCATATTTAGACAAATCTACGACGGGGAGTATATTTCACTATGTCTGCTATATATTACAGCATATACGGTATACGGCGGTCATATATATCCATTGCTCCCACACTCTAGCCGACACCAATATCCGGTTGTCTTAGTATTTCAACAACCTCAAGGAGTCGAGGTCAATATGAGGGGGAGCACTCTGGCGTATGCGATGATCATCATGTCCCTTGGAATCCTGGCAGCGACGTTCGAGTGTAAGCATACATATATCTTGCGTGGGTGTGTCATCCATGGCGTATTCTGGCGTGTATCATCTGTCATGCGCACACAAATCAACGCATAATACATATCATATGCAACAGGCCGTCGTCTTGAAGATGGAGGCAGGAGCGATCACACGAACGCGAATCCTAGAGCTAACTTGGTCAACTCGACGACATTACATCAGAGCAAGGTTGTTCTGAAACCTTGCACTAGGAATGCATGTGATAATAAGATCTGTTTCTGCTGCCAGAACCTACCGGGCTTGCCATGTTTCCCGGAAAGGGACGATTGCTTGGCCAAATGCCCTCTCTGCGATCCCAAGTGCCCCCCTTCATTGGAGACATGATTAAGTACACCGACGGATGATGAACAGATTCTATTCTCTGCAAACAATTTTTTTTTATATCCGGGTGCACCGTTCATGTAATTTTTTTACTGCTATATCACTACGGGAAAAACTTTCTTTAGCAAAGGACCTTATATGCACGGCAAAGGCTTTGCCGTGCGTTGCCGCACGGCAAAGACCGCACGGTAAAGCAATCGACGGCAAAGGCTTCTTTGCCGTGCGCCTCGCCAATGTTGCACGGCAAAGGTCTTTGCCGTGCGACGCCGCACGGCAAAGGTTGCTTCTTTGCCGTGTGCTAAATATGGTTTATCTAAAAAAAAGCTCCAAACTGATCGGTCTGGGATTCGAACCTAGGACGCAGAGTAGAGAAAGCGTACAACCTTACCACTGAGCTAAGCGTTCGTTTGTTGATAACTATACCACGTCACATCTTTTGAGCTGAGAAGAAATCCAGTTTTTACATCTTTGCCGTGCGCTTACACTAGGCAAAGACTTGCTTTGCCGTGCGTTTATTAAAAACACTAGGCAAAGGCGTGCACGGCGATGCCTTTTGTGCTTTGCCGTGTGCCAGCGTCTTTGCTGCGCTATGTTGGTCCTTTGTCGTGCAACTTTCTTTGCCGTGCGCTCTCTTCCATCGTTGCCGTGAATCAAATCTTTGCCGTGCGCTCGTGTCTGTGTTTGCCGTGGCCAAAATCTTTGCCGTGCGTTTTTCTACGTGCAAATCTTTGCCGTGCGGAAACACACGGCAAAGATGCAATGCACGGCAAAGAAAGTTTTTCCCGTAGTATCTTGTGTTAAACCACCTATCTTAATTATTTTAAAACCAGAGTTGGTCAGAAATATAAACTCTTGCGTACCGATACTATCAGGATTTTCTAATCACTGACAGCGCCAGGAGCAGAGAGGAGCCATGATTTGCAGCCTCAGTACCACCTGCATATCCTTGGTCCTAGTTTGCCGCCTTCGCCTCTTCCATGTCTTGGATCTGCAATCCGTGTGCTGGAAGCAGTTTTTTTTAAAGGGGAGTGTAACCCTGGCCTTTGCATCAATCGGTGCCTTCTTCTTTAGGGAGTATTATAGATATAGAAGTTCGTCTTTCAAATAATTACAATCAAGGATCACATAGAAGAACGTTGAACGTCATTCAACCCTAGGCAGAAACTAAAGCTATCACCACAAAAAAAAGGAAAAAGGAAAAGAAAACTAGAGCATAAAGAAGAAGGCAATGCAAAAAAAGAAAGCAGCCGTGAAAGAGCTCTTGGAGCACTGGTTTGCCTGCTCTGCTTTTCACAGCCTCGACTAAACGTCCGTTTGGTTGCTGAGAAATGACCAAGACGATCTGCCATCAGAAGAACTGTCATGTTTGGTTGCTGAGAACTAAACGTACGAATAAATACCCTAGCACACAAATGTTGACCAAGAGTTAGGGGAATCCAATGCCCGCTTCAAAGGTGGCCTCTGGGCTGATTTCTGGTTGCACCGAAACTTCTCTAGGAATACTGAACTGCAAAATGCAGAGCTGCTTTCTTTCCAAAAGGTGAGGTCGATTTCCCTCATGAAGAAAAAGGTGAGTTTAGTTTCAGATAATATCAGGGTTAATCTAGATCTCCGTTATGATGGTGCTCACAAAAGATAAAAACTTGTCATGGCACTTGAAATAAAGACGCCAGCTCCTTATTTTAAAGGTGTAAAACGAGCACCAGATTAGCACATGTTCTTGTGCTTTAGCACAACTTTTGCTGTCAACTGATTCCAACTTTACATGAGAAGGCGCAAACTTTCCCCAGAATGCGTGAGAAGGAAAAAACGGCAATATATCATTTTGACAGAACATACACGGGCGCAAATGATTTACACCACACGATCGCTGAGGTTACAAAATCGGCAAAGCTGCTGCAAGCAGCGATATAACAGCCCAGTAGTTCACATCTCCAAAGAGAGGGAACATATGCAAAGCAAAAGTAGTACTACCTAACTTGTGTGAACAAACAAGGAACAACAAAGAGCAATTCCCAACTCCACAGACTGAAGACTTGACACGTGCACCATGTTGTACTTGTACTCTTTCTCCATTATATACATATCATAGAGTGAAGTCAGTTAAGCAAAGAACCTTCGATCATGGCACTCGTCGCAGTGGCAAAAAACTGAAGCATGCCCTCAAAAGCTCCACCCCGATTTGCATGCCCAGCAGCTGGTGAGGAAGAAAATAGCTTGTGAACCCTCAACAAGTTTATCCCATAAAGGTTGTTGAGCAATAAAACATGAATTTTGTCACCCACATCAACTCCAACCAACATATTCAAATATTTCGTAACCCCAAAAGGTGATCTATTGCGCTAGTACCTTATAAGCTAGCAAATGCAGAACTGTTGTCCTTGAAGCATCAATTCTTCTTAGTTAGTTCAAGAAAAAGAAACCAGTTCGCAGACTCTTCCAGTATTCCATCTATTGCTAATCTCAAACCATTTACACCTGTGTGGTACACCTTATAATGATTGAGGTAGACTGTAGAGCAGCCCATCCAAAAGAATTGAATGACTAGTGACCTAACAAAACCGATGAAAACTGAAAAGAGGAGGAAGCTTCCTGTACAAACAGTCCGATGATTCCTCAACCTCTAGCTAATAACACTTCCACATGCTTTTCTTTGCTGTTTCTTCTAGACCCTCCAGAATGAAAACGATTATCGGTTCTCCTATATTGAACTGCTGGAGTTTGTCTACCCAAGGCCAGCTGATGCAGCTGCAAGAAAGCAAGCATGCTTACCGCAAGCACAGCAGCATTACCCAGCACACCACCCATCCTCTCGAATCTTAAAATGTTCTTGGCAAAAGCAAAAGTGCAGGATACCACACGCACCACCATGTTTGAACCATGTCCCGTGCGGTCCTCATCTTCGTCTGATTGGTTGTGCATCCCATAGACATCTTCAGGCGAGACAAATTGGTTTTTGTCAAGCACATCGCCCACGAAACCTAAGGCTTCCTCAATGACTCCATGCCTCTTTCCTCTATGTTCAGCCAACCTTGCAGCAAGGAGAATACGACTTTGCTGCACCCTAGCAATCGCAGCATCTCGCTCAGCACGCTGTTGTAACTGAACATCCTGCAAGCCAATGTGACAAAAATAAGACACATATTGCTTTGTAATAACTGGTTTATGTTTGTCATAAATGACCGTGAAACTTGCAATTCCTGCTATAGGAAGCAACAACCTTTTATCAGCTTATTTACTAAGACTCAATCTTCTATGGTAGTAAACTGTAGATCTTAACAGTTCTTATTGATACCTTAAACAAGAGGACAACAAGGAGCAAGCTACATAGGTAACTCCCATTAGCCAGAAGACGGCGAGCTACAGGGCTAACCAATTGTGTGTCTTGGTACCATTATTGGCTACAAGGGAAATGAGAGGTCCCTATTCAACAGATAAGATTCTCCTGGACATTGTAGCGAAGATGCATGCCAACAGAAGTGCCAATGGAACACCTATACATTCTGGGGTGAATCTGCCACCCAAATCACAAGCGGACAAAATTGCTGAAGCATACAAAGATCTGCAATAATGAAACATGACACAGACAAACAAGGAGAGCAAACAAAGCTATCATCCAGCTCACAAAGATGTGGCTTACTATCGTTTGTTTCCCCCAACCACGGCGAAGTGTCAAACGAGGAACCTCTGTGGACCAAGCACACAATACACTCACGGGTCACGGCCACCCACCTCCCACAGTGTCTTGAATGCGAAGGCCTTGTTTTCTAATCTAAATAACTCGGTCTCTAGCGATTGTTCATTTGAATCTGAACTTATGGATCCGCAGTTAGCTAACAAGGAGGAGAAACTGTTCGATTGCGCAAGGAAGAGGAAGCATAGCCATGATAACAACCTGTTCCATTGCAGTATCAAGTGTGGATGGTTTCTTCACGCGATACCAGCGTGCCACGAATTTTCAAAGAAAGTGAAAGACGAGGAGGAGAGGAGGGAGGGGCTTGTACTGACATGAAGGAAGTGGAGGTGGCCCTCGAGGTCCTCGAGCGCGGCGCGGATGGCGTGCAGACCCCGCGCGTCCACCATGGCCGACGCCGCCGCAAGGTCGGGGTACCCTCCAGGCCGCCGCCCCTTGACGACCACGTGCCCGCAGCCGCAGCCCGGAAGGCCGGCGCAGGCGGAGAGGGAGAGGATGGCGTGGCTGAGCTTGTCGTGGAGGTCCCAGATGCGCTCCTGCAGCGCCTCTGCCGCCGCTCCCGTCGCCGCCGTCTCCCATCTCATCTCATTCGCACGATTCGCTCGTCGCCGTTGGAGACAGAGAGAGGCTGCGGGTCGAACAAGAAGGCAGAGGCCGCACCCCGGCGCACGACGGGTGGGGGTTTTGTTTTTTTTTTCTTTTACTTTTTTTCCTCTTGTGTCATGTGGTGATGATGGTGGTGTCACGAGAGGGCTAATCATTCAGCATTACACGGTTTTCTCAGACGAAATATGCAAGTACTTTGGAGAAGACAGGTGGCAAATCGATTTGGTTTTTTTTTTTTTAACTTCAAACCATTCTATTAAGCAAACAGCAGACGGCCTCGTTAAAAACCTTCCAGCCCCCTCAGGTACCCTGGAAGGAAAAGAATGCGTCTGGAACCTGCTGCCGCGAGTCACATAATAGTTATATCATCTAAAAGAGTTTGCAGAATAAAGCTAGGGGTTCATCGACCCAATTACAAGAATTAGCAGTCTGAAAACAAAACTTAGCTAGCCCATCCGCCACTTTATTAGCTTCTCTCGGACAGTGCTTAAATTTCACATCATCAAGCCCTGCGGTCACGTCCAGACAATCAGCAAAGATCGCAGAAGTTTCACTCCACTAGGTGTCACCACGAGTGCAACCTTCAATAGTTTCCAGAGAATCCGATTCCGCTTCGATCCGGGAACACCCAAATTGATTTGCAAAATTGAGACCATCTTTCATAGCCATCACCTCTGCCATAGCAACCGAGGTTACATGCGGTATAAACTTACACGCAGCAGCACCAAAGCGCCCCTGATGATCCCGAAGCACAGCAGCCGTGGCCCCTGCCTTGCGATCGACATGAAATGACGCATCAACATTCATTTTTATATATCTGACTTGAGGTCTTGACCATCTCACGATTTGAGAAATACCACCCACCACTGTTGCCTTAGCTGCATTTGCCACCATTGAGAAGATATACATTTTACGCTTATATAAAGATGGGATGGATTCATTATTTGTAATACACCACCCGAGCCACCGAGAGATACCAACATGCTATAGAGATTGTTTCTTCCAAGCCAATATTAGGCATTCCATTCAGACTGTTGTCTTCCCTCTTCAGTAGAAGCTCAAGGACAGCCGACCCTGCTCGATCATCATGGGTTGCATCCTCAATTATTCCAGTAATACCGATAGATTCCCACAGATTTTTTGCAACTCAGCATTGAAATAATAAATGCAGAATATCCCTTGGACCAAAATTGCAAATCGATTTGGTTTAAAATAGAAAACAAGTGACATATCTCAACATAGATGGGAGTGGTTTGGGACAAAGCAGAGGGAACGGGTGCGAGTTTCGTGACTTTGTGTATGCGGTGACCCAGCGTACCACTGCATGGTGTAGTACACAAGTCGTTGACATAACACAAGTGAAACACCGTTCCACTCATATTACATCCCTCAGAGTGGTACAACACAAACATATGCGAGTCCAAGGTATGTCTACAGAAGTAGACACGAACTGTTTACATAAGATCAACACAATCTCCTACTTTACAGTGAGGTAAAACTTCAAATAAATCTCCAGAAGAACAACTCGTAGTCTAACTTATAGCTAACCCAATTTTAAGAGCTAC
>NC_061508.1:237319677-237456077 GCF_022539505.1 Lolium rigidum | reverse complement strand
AAGGAGCTGAGATGAACAAGGACATCACGGAGGTTGCGTAGGTGGTTTTATAGGCCACGCCGAGGTCGGAATCGTCACTTCACCGGACGGCGACCGTCGGGATGCAATGGCGACGGTGAAGTGAGCTAGGGCGCGAATCTTGATGCTCTGGATAGGCTCGGACGCGAGAAAGGGTTGGGCGAGGTTACGAGAGACTCGTTGACGTCCGGCGGCGTCCTTATCCTCAGCGAACGTGGCCGAGCTCGCCAGATCGCCGTGTCGTCTGCGGGAAGAAGAAGAAGCTTCTTTTCTTCCTCGCCGAGAGCAGTCTTGGGGCTGGGTGGCTTTGTTGGTGGGCTGGGCCTCGACTTGGGCTCGTTGCGTGGGGCTGCGGCGGTCCGGAGTAAAGCGGGTAAGTTTCCCTCTCTTTTCCTTTTCAAATTCCTATTTTATATTTTAAGTTTGTTTTCTATTTTGTTGTTTGAATTCAAATTTGAATTCTGTTTTGATTCTTGCAGGTTCTAAATTATTTGAATCTCATAACAATTTGATAATGATACTCAGCTTTGTCTTGTTTTTGTTTCTAAACAACAACAATTTTATAATTGATTAATTTTGGTTCTTATTAGGTACAAGTTATTAAGATTCAAATAGATATTATTTTAGGGTTCATCTCAATTGCCTTTAAATTTAGAAATCAAATGCATTGTTTAAATGCTTTAAAATTTAGAACATATGCATGGTGAATATATTATATTTTTCTATTGCTTAACCATGAGTAGATTGCTCACATATAGTTGGATTATGGATAGGGTTTAACAAATGGTAAAGGTATTGGATTGGTTCATGATTTTATGTGTATGATTGTTTCTAATTAATACTGAAATTGTGATGATTATGGAATTGGTTTCCCTAAGGTCCTACTCAAGAGATGATGATATGATCCTCTAAATATATGGTTTGCCTAGGAATTCTACCTTGGTATCTTCTGTAGCTTGTTCTTCAGGAAATCTGATAAACCTGCATCTTGTGGTATGCCTCCACCTCCTAGCTTCTTCATCTTGATCCTAGCTAATTCACATGGAATGGTCTCTATGTGTTTGGTTTCCTTGTAGCATGGTACAAGGTGATCATATGGATGAAGGGTGTGGCTCTATTTATAGGCTTGGGCAAGCTCTAGTATCATGACACATAGGTGGTGACTCTTGTGTTGGTTTGATGAGTAAGGTGCTTGGTTGTCATGCCCTCATCCATAGCAATCCTTTGAGCATGAGGTGGCAAAGCTTGGAAAGCAAGTCATGTAGATATTTTCATCCCATGTGGCATAGATCATTATCCTCTCATATGATTTATTTTTGGATAGCCAAGTGGCATTTGCTACTAAATATCATGTGGATGGTTTTATTATTGTGGATGAGTCATCATACCATCTTTGATTGGATTTACATTATAATATTGGTAAAAAGGTTAAGGTTGAGGGTTATTTCTCAAGTTTGGATAGTTGGTGTTTGATTTCACCAAGGCATGATCATATGAGTTTCAAAATACTCATAGTTAGTTTTATTCAAATAGTTTGAACTATAATTCGTAATGTAAATGGATTTAGTTTTATGATATTCCATATACTTAATAAGTTATGATTTAAATAAGAATGTGTGGCTTTTATGCACTTTAGACCCTGTGGTTTACCTTATTTATAAGTGAATTAAATTACACACAAAGGTAGTTGCTAACTTTTAAGTGTTAATAAGTTAGGGTTTGATTCTTAAAGAATGTGTTGTTGTAAATCTAATTCCATTTGATCTAATCCATAGATCAAATCATCTCTACCAAAACAAGGTTTTAGCAAAGATCACGAGTGAAGTTTATAGCGCTTGACTTGATGATCTACTTCAATTCCGGCAAGTCAAGTGAAACTTCGATTCATTGTGGTAAGTTTTATTTGAAGCGCGAAAATTCCCGGATTTTCTATGCATGAATGCAATGCACACTTTGGTGTTCTCTCATTTTATTGCCTCTAAACCTGGGATATTACAGCCTCTCCCCCTTAAGCCGAACTTCGTCCCGAAGTTCGAACGCTCTCATGTTTCGGAACGTGGAACTGACTTGAACAGATCACCATCCTTCAACTCCATGGTGATCACACTATATATAATTGAATATATCCCTTGTCCAGATCCTTCATGGAGTCTTCTGATGTCTGGCACTGATACTTTCTTCAATTCTATGATTTCTTCCAACACTCTAAGCTTATAGGCTTACTCTCCAAAGATTCTTGGATTAGGACATCTTATTGTGTTAATGGACTTTACTAATGGTTGTGGTGACATCTTCCTATTTGGGTACTCAAAGCTTGGTTCTACCAGTGCGGTAATCCAGTGCGGTGTAATATGGCACTACGATTTACGAGTGCGATACTCAAACCTTAATTCTAAAAGATTTGTTTAAGGTAGGGTATTGTTTTCCCTTACTACCATAACGAAAGTAATGGTACTTGGTAAGGTATTACGATAGGCATGGTCCTGGTTGTTTAGTCCTACGAATGGATTAGACTCATTTAGTCCCTCCAATCATGGCTTCTAGTTTATACTAGTTATCTTCCTTTTGGTTTATTTAGGTTCCATGAAAGGAATCTTTCTAATAATAATTAGTTTTGGTATGGTCAAACTCCTTTAATCTTTTGTCTTCTTAGGCTTTGATTGTCCTCCGATATCTTCTTCATCCAACTTCATTTTCTAATACTTACTTAAGTTCTCTTGGTTTCGAGTAATTACAATTACCCACTCAAGTTAAGGTCTAACCCTTACTTCTTCGAGATATGAACCTCGGCTACGGTCGACAATCTCCGAGAGTACTTTTATATGGGTACTTTCCGACAACCTTATAAAAATAAGATTGGACTTCCTCTTAGTTCAGACCTTTTTCTTCGTCTATCATACTACAAATAATATCTTAATACTTCTCCTTCAACCTTCCTCTCCCCCTTGGAGTTTACTAATGATCTTCAAACTTCCTTTCTTCTAATCATTAAACTCCAAGGTTAGAAGTTTAGTCTTGGTCTAACTTGTAGTTTGTACTTTTCTAGAGTCTCACGAAGAATTCTTTGTGGTGTATCCACTCAGTTGTGGGTATCCATTATGAATCCTCCAATTAAAAATTTACCAGCTACGAGATACCGGATTGTGAAATACTAGCTGCGGAATCCCCTTTCTTTTAGGTAAAGAAATGTTCAGAGTTGTGGCTATACGGTACCAGATTGCGAGACTACCTAGTACCCAGATGTAGCTTATTGGATACCAGTTGTGGCTATGTTGTGGTTGTCAATATCTACCTACCAGCTGCGGCTACTTACATAGCTTTAGTTAAGATATACCTCACTTAACATTCTTTCTCTTCATGGTTATCCTATATCAGTTGCGGTCTTATGATACCAGCTACGACTTCACTTGTCTATTTTCCTTCTTCCAGGGTTTGTTTTGCAAGAAACCACTTGTTGACACTATGAAAATAGTATTGTAAGTGACTTCACTTGCATTCCCTTCTTCCATAATGAATATGGCTCCACTTCTACTGCTCCATATTCACTATTTTTCTCACTTTCATGGTACTTCCATGTTGAAGTACTCCTTGATTAAGGATAGAAGTGAGTTTTGATTGGTCCTTCCTTCAGAGTATTGTGGTTGCTTCCCACAATTTACTTCCTTCTTCTAGTGAACCTTCATCTTGCCTTCAAAATCTTTAGAATTTGTCACTTCCTCACACGAATACCTTTACCCTCTAGACCTATAACATCAAGTAAGAGCTTGATATTGCAACATGCATTTGCATATCAAAGTCAAACTTCATGTATGGATCTAGTCAAACAATGAAAATCCAATAAAATCCAAGAAGATCCAGCTTTGTGCTTATAATACACATCCTTATATGCCTGAATATAATAGTTGGGTAAGACATCCCTAAACATCAGGATCAGATGTGTAGTATATAACACCACATAAGATAGGTTTAGGTTGTGATACTTAGCACGAATACGTGAATTTCTACTATTTGTCTCAACATTTATCTCAATTGCACATTTGCAATGAGACAACTTGAAACAAAATGGCACTGGGATAGTTGAAGTTAACCTAGTTTTCTTTGGAAGTACTAACAAAATAGTATACCATATATATGTGCTATTGAGGACTACTTCCTATAATACAATTAGTTCTAACATGTCTACTCTAAACACATGATTGTTTAGAATATACCACCTATAACTCTAGGATTTCTCTATGTGATATGCTCTAAATAAGCCTTCTTTAAATTAAGGACTATGGTTCTAGCATACTTGGCACAGTTATTAGGATTTTAAGGCCTAAGCTTTCGAACTATTCCTTAAATCCTACTCCTCATCATACTTATGTTAACTCACTTATGATGTTCTACTCCCTCACATCATGATTCTCAAGTGAATCATATATGATTACCAACTTTACCATGAAAAGTAGACTTAAATACTCCTATCACTCTTCCTTACCTCCTATGATTGACTCATCATAGACATATACTACCTTATATAACTTATCTCCCTTACTTAACATCAGTCATTTGACATTTTAAATGACTCTTACTTAACCATACTTGTATTGGTATACTTCTTCCAATAGGATATCTTCCTTATGGTTGTATCCTCTCTTTGGACTACCATGTGTTGTATACCAACTGTGGTCTACTACCACCCATTATCTTAAGCTCCAATGGTGTTCTAATTATTTGGAATGAAGCAAGATAACTAATTAACTTTATTTAAGAAATATAGATAAGAAAGATTGACTCAAGTGTGTCAGGATTATTCTCAAGTGAATACCCATCTCAAGTCAAAAGAATAGTTGGTTTAGCATAGTTGACTTAGCTAATACAACTTCCTATAGACACTACCAAACCTATAGGTCTCCTTTAAAGGGTTTTAATCCTAGGGTCAAAGCATTTGCTCTGATACCAGCTGCGGTGACCCAGCGTACCACTGCATAGTGTAGTACACAAGTCGTTGACATAACACAAGTGAAACACCGTTCCACTCATATTACATCTCTCGAGTGGTACAACGAAACATATGCGAGTCCAAGGTATGTCTATAGAAGTACACACGAGCCGTTTACATAAGATCAACACAACCTCCTACTTTACAGTGAGGTAAAACTTCAAATAAAGCTCCAGAAGAACGACTCGTAGTCTAACTTATTGCTAACCCAATTTTAAGAGCTACTTGGATTGCTATAGAAATCTAACTACTTAGGTGCTATGATTAGGGAAAGGTTCCCTTTTATTACTAGTCTAAGTTTCCATTATATCTGGTGCAGAAGTTGACTCCATTGACTTCTTTGATTGGATTCTTCACCTTGTTGCAGTTGACTCCTTTGTCTTCGAGTTCCACGGTAGTTTCTCCTTCGGTGCCTCGATCTAAGAAGGGGGTTCAAATGGGAGGGAATGAGTACGAGCGTACTCAGCAAGTTCATATTAGGAAATAGGTGTATCATGCACTAGCTACAACCACAGACCAGAAAGTCATAGGCGAATGCAAGTTTTTGTAAACATTTCTTCAAAAGGTTTATTTTATTCTGAAAACTATGCCTGTCAGTCTTCACAGGTTGAACAGAACTTCGTAGAGTTCCTTTCCTGCCGCGTTCGCAGTTCCCTTCCCGGAACAGGGAGTGACAGCCACAATTTTGATACCTGATACGTCTCCAACGTATCGATAATTTCTTATGTTCGATGCTTGTTTCATGACAATACCTACATGTTTTATACGCACTTTATGTCATATTTATGCATTTTCCGGCACTAACCTATTAACAAGATGCTGAAGAGCCAATTGCTGTTTTCTGCTGTTTTTGGTTTCAGAAATCCTAGTAAGGAAATATTCTCGGAATCGGACGAAATCAACGCCCAGGGGCTTATTTTTCCACGAAGCTTCCAGAACACCGAAAGGGAAACGAAGTGGGGCGACGAGGCGCCGCCACACTAGGGCGGCGCGGCCCAAGGGGGGCCCACGCAGCCCTAGCGTGTGGCCCCCTCGTCGACCCTCCGACTCCGCCCTTCCGCCTACTTAAGGTCTTCGTTGCGAATACCCCGATGCCGAGAGCCACAATACGGAAAACCTTCCGGAGATGCCGCCGCCGCCAATCCCATCTCGGGGGATCCGGGAGATCGCCTCCGGCACCTGCCGGAGAGGGGAATCATCTCCCGGAGGACTCTTCACCGCCATGGTCGCCTCCGGAGTGATGTGTGAGTAGTTCACCCCTGGACTATGGGTCCATAGCAGTAGCTAGATGGTCATCTTCTCCTCATTGTGCTATCATTGTTGGATCTTGTGAGCTGCCTAACATGATCAAGATCATCTATTTGTAATGCTACATGTTGCGTTTGTTGGGATCCGATGAATATTGAATGCTATGTTATGTTGATTATCAATCTATCATCTATGTGTTGTTTATGATCTTGCATGCTCTCCGTTGCTAGTAGAGGCTCTGGCCAAGTCGTTACTTGTAACTCCAAGAGGGAGTATTTATGCTCGATAGTGGGTTCATGCCTCCATTAAATCTGGGACAGTGACAGAAAGTTCTAAGATTGTGGATGTGATGTTGCCACTAGGGATAAAACATCAATGCTATGTCTAAGGATGTATTTGTTGATTACATTACGCACCATACTTAATGCAATTGGTCTGTTGTTTGCAACTTAATGCTTGGAGGGGTTCGGATGATAACCTCGAAGGTGGACTTTTTAGGCATAGATGCATGCTTGGATAGCGGTCTATGTACTTTGTCGTAATGCCCAATTAAATCTCACACTACTCATCATAACATGTATGTGCATTGTCATGCCATCTTTATTTATCAATTGCCCAACCGTAATTTGTTCACCCAACATGCTATTTATCTTATGGGAGAGACACCACTAGTGAACTGTGGACCCCGGTCCATTCTTTTACATCAAATACAATCTACTGCAATAGTCGCTCTACTGTTTTCTGCAAACATCATCATCCACACTATACATCTAATCCTTTGTTACAGCAAGCCGGTGAGATTGACAACCTCCATTGTTAAGTTGGGGCAAAGTACTTTGGTTGTGTTGTGCGGGTTCCACGTTGGCGCCGGAATCCCTGGTGTTGCGCCGCACTACACTCCGCCGCCATCAACCTTCAACGTGCTTCTTGACTCCTACTGGTTCGATAACCTTGGTTTCTTACTGAGGGAAAAACTTGTCGATGTACGCATCACACCTTCCTCTTGGGGTTCCCAACGGGCGTGTGCTTTACGCGTCATCAAGACTGTTTTTCTGGCGCCGTTGCTGGGGAGATCAAGACACGCTGCAAGGGGAGTCTCCACTTCCAATCTCTTTACTTTGTTTTTGTCTTGCTTTATTTTATTTACTATTTTGTTTGCTGCATTATATCAAAATACAAAAAATTAGTTACTTGCTTTACTTTATTTATTATCTTGTTTGCGTTCTCCATATTAAAAACACAAAAAAATTAGTTACTTGCATTTACTTTATCTAGTTTGCTTTATTTACTATTGCTAAAATGAGTAATCCTGAAGTTGAAGTTCGTTCGTTTAAGCAACAAGGGGGAGAATGTTTAAAAGATGCTTGGTATAGAATTAGTGATGCTCATAATAGGTGCACTAAGAAACACTCCACCACTATCCTACTCAGGAATTTTTATGTTGGTATCTCTAGCTGGAATAGTTATGTTCTTGATTGTCTCGCGGGAGGTAATTTCCTAGGCACTCCTGCTTTAGAAGCTAGTTGCATTATTGAGAGTCTATTTGGAATACCACCTGTTAATGAAGTTAAAACTAAAATCTCTCTTGAAGATGTCATGAAAAAGTTGGAACCCATAGAGCAAAATCTTCCAAGTATTGAGACTAAATTGGGGATGTTACTTAATAGCACTGATAAACTTGATAAATCTCTAGGTGGGATTAATGAGAGAATTGCCATCTTAGAAGCTTGTGCTATTCATGATAATCAAACCCAAAGGATTAATGAACTTGAAGAAGCTATGGGAACTTTGGGATCAACATTTTCGTCTATTAAGTTTAAAGAGAAAGCTTATGTGGGTAAGGAGCAAAAGTTCATGTATGTCTCAAAGGTGCCTAAACAAAAAAACTATTATAGGCCTAAAATTGATAAAGCTCTTAATAACACTATAGATAAAGGAGCATCTAAGATACCTAATGGGACAAGTTGTGAAAATTATGTTGATGCATCATCTTTTGATAATACTTGATACACACTTTCTGCGCCTAGCTGAAAGGCGTTAAAGAAAAGCGCTTATGGGAGACAACCCATTATTTTATTTCTGCAATTTTTGTTTTATATTTGTGTCTTGGAAGTTGTTACTACTGTAGCAACCTCTCCTTATCTTTACTTTATTGCATTGTTGTGCCAAGTAAAGTCTTTGACAGTAAGGTTCATACTAGATTTGGATTACTGCGCAGAAACAGATTTCTTCGTCGTCACGAATTTGAGCAGTAGTCTTTGTAGGTAACTATGAAAAATCTGCCAATTTACGTGAGTAATCCTCAGATATGTACGCAACTTTCATTCAATTTGAGAATTTTTCATTTGAGCAAGTCTGGTGCACCTAAAAAATTCATCTTTACGGACTGTTCTGTTTTGACAGATTCTGCCTTTTATTTCGCATTGCCTGTTTTGCTATGTTTGATGGATTTCTTTATTCCATTAACTTTCAGTAGCTTTGTGCACTGTCCAGAAGTGTTAAGAATGATTATGTCACCTCTGAACATGTGAATTTTGATTATGCACTAACCCTCTAATGAGTTGTTTTGAGTTTGGTGTGGAGGAAGTTTTCAAGGATCAAGAGAGGAGGATGATACAATATGATCAAGGAGAGTGAAAGCTCTAAGCTTGGGGATACCCCGGTGGTTTATCCCTGCATATTTCAAGAAGACTCAAGCATCTAAGCTTGGGTATGCCCAAGGCATCCCCTTCTTCATCGACAACATTATCAGGTTCCTCTAGTGAAACTATATTTTTATTCCATCACATCTTATGTGCTTTACTTGGAGCGTCTGTTTGTTCTTGTTTTTGTTTTGTTTGAATAAAGTTGGATCCTAGCATTCATTGTGTGGGAGAGAGACACGCTCCGCTGTTGCATATGGACAAATATGTCCTTAGCTTTACTCATAATGTTCATGGCGAAGGTTGAAACTGCTTCGTTAATTGTTGTATGGTTGGAAACAGAAAATGCTACATGTGGTAATTGGTATAATGTCTTGAATAATTTGATACTTGGCAATTTTTGTGCTCATAAGGATTATGTTTAAGCTCTTGCATCATATACTTTGCACCTATTAGTGAAGAAATACATAGAGCTTGCTAAAAATTGGTTTGCATGATTGGTCTCTCTAAGGTCTAGATATTTTCTAGTAAGGGTTTGAACAACAAGGAAGACAGTGTAGAGTCTTATAATGCTTGCAATATGTTTTTATGTGAGTTTTGCTTTACCGGTTCATACTTGTGTTTGTTTTAAATAACCTTTCTAGCCTAAGCCTTGTATTGAGAGGGATTACTTCTTGTGCATCCAAATCCTTGAGCCAATAACTATGCCACTTGTGTCCACCATACCTACCTACTACATGGTATTTCTCCGCCATTCCAAAGTAAATTTCTTGAGTGCTACCTTTAAACAATTCAAAATTTATCATCCCTTATTTGTTTCAATGTTTTATAGCTCATGAGGAAGTATGTGGTGTTTATCTTTCAATCTTGTTGGGCAACTTTCACCAATGGACTAGTGGCTTCATGCGCTTATCCAATAATTTTGCAAAAAGAGCTGGCAATGGAATTCCCAGTCCCAAATTAATTAACCTTCATAATTTTACAAAAAAAAATAGACACTCCTCCATGGTATGTGATTGTTGGACGGAACCCGAAGATTCGGTTAGCCATGGCTTGAGAAAGCAAAGGTGGGGAGGAGTGTCATCTAAACAAAACTAAAATAAAAAGGCACTCCTTCATGGTATGAGATTGTTGGCAGGCACCCGAGGATTCGGTTAGCCATGGTTTGTGAAAGCAAGGTTGGAAGGAGTGCCACCCAAAAATAAAATGTTTCATGGGAGCCGCTCTTTGAAGGTTTGTCTGGCAAGGGGGTTAGAGTGCCCACTACCATTCGTTGACAACAACAAACACCTCTCAAAACTTTACTTTTATGCTCTCTTTATGTTTTCAAAAATGAAAGCTCTAGCACAAATATAGCAATCAATGCTTCCTTCTTCGAAGGGCCTTTCTTCTACTTTTATGTTGAGTCAGTTTACCTACTTCCTTCCATCTTAGAAGCAAACACTTGTGTTAACTGTGTATTGATTCTTACATACTTGCATGTCTGCATTCATCATATTACTTTATATTGACAACTATCCATGAGATATACATGTTACAAGTTGAAAGCAACTGCTGAAACTTAATCTTCCTTTGTGTTGCTTCAACGCCTTTACTATGAATTTATTGCTTTATGAGTTAACTCTTATGCAAGACTTATTGATGCTTGTCTTGAAAGTACTATTCATGAAAAGTCTTTGCTATATGATTCAGTTGTTTACTCATTGTCTTTACCATTGCTTTGGATCGCTGCATTCATTACATGTGCTTACAATAGTATTGATTAAGATTATGGTAGCATGTCACTTCAGAAATTATCTTTGTTATCGTTTACCTACTCGGTACGAGTAGGAACTAAGCTTGGGGATGCTGATACGTCTCCAACGTATCGATAATTTCTTATGTTCCATGCTTGTTTTATGACAATACCTACATGTTTTATACGCACTTTATGTCATATTTATGCATTTTCCGGCACTAACCTATTAACAAGATGCCGAAGAGCCGAGTTGTTGTTTTCTACGCTGTTTTTGGTTTCAGAAATCCTAGTAAGGAAATATTCTCGGAATTGGACGAAATCAACGCCCGAGGGCTTATTTTTCCACGAAGCTTCCGAACACCGAAAGGGAAACGAAGTGGGGCGACGAGCGCCGCCACACTAGGGCGGCGCGGCCCAAGGGGGCCCGCGCGGCCCTAGCGTGTGGCCCCCTCGTCAGCCCTCCGACTCCGCCCTTCCGCCTAATTAAAGTCTTCGTCGCGAATACCCCGATGCGAGAGCCACGATACGGAAAACCTTCCGGAGACGCCGCCGCCGCCAATCCCATCTCGGGGGATTCAGGAGATCGCCTCCGGCACCCTGCCGTAGAGGGGAATCATCTCCCGGAGGACTCTTCACCGCCATGGTCGCCTCCGGAGTGATGTGTGAGTAGTTCACCCCTGGACTATGGGTCCATAGCAGTAGCTAGATGGTCGTCTCTTCCTCATTGTGCTATCATTGTTGGATCTTGTGAGCTGCCTAACATGATCAAGATCATCTATTTGTAATGCTACATGTTGCGTTTGTTGTGATCCGATGAATATTGAATGCTATGTTATGTTGATTATCAATCTATCATCTATGTGTTGTTTATGATCTTGCATGCTCTCCGTTGCTAGTAGAGGCTCTGGCCAAGTCGTTACTTGTAACTCCAAGAGGGAGTATTTATGCTCGATAGTGGGTTCATGCCTCCATTAAATGCGGGACGGTGATAGAAAGTTCTAAGGTTGTGGATGTCTTTGTTGCCACTAGGGATAAAACATCAATGCTATGTCTAAGGATGTATTTCTTGATTACATTACGCACCATACTTAATGCAATTGTCTGTTGTTTGCAACTTAATACTGGAGGGGGTTCGGATGATAACCTGAAGGTGGACTTTTTAGGCATAGATGCATTGCTGGATAGCGGTCTATGTACTTTATCGTAATGCCCAATTAAATCTCACACTACTCATCATAACATGTATGTGCATTGTCATGCCATCTTTATTTGTCAATTGCCCAACTGTAATTTGTTCACCCAACATGCTATTTATCTTATGGGAGAGACACCACTAGTGAACTGTGGACCCCGGTCCATTCTTTTACATCAAATACAATCTACTGCAATACTCGCTCTACTGTTTTCTGCAAACATCATCATCCACACTATACATCTAATCCTTTGTTACAGCAAGCCGGTGAGATTGACAACCTCACTGTTAAGTTGGGGCAAAGTACTTTGGTTGTGTTGTGCAGGTTCCACGTTGGTGCCGGAATCCCTGGTGTTGCGCCGCACTACACTCCGCCGCCATCAACCTTCAACGTGCTTCTTGACTCCTACTGGTTCGATAACCTTAGTTTCTTACTGAGGGGAAAACTTGCCGCTGTACGCATCACACCTTCTTCTTGGGGTTCCCAACGGGCGTGTGCTTTACGCGTCATCAATACCCTCTGCAGAGGTGCGTTACTTTACCCCATAAGAGAACTTATCCTTGTTGCTGGCCAGGAGTATATCCCCGTCCACACTTCCTTTGATGTGAGGCCCAGTATAAGAACCAAGCCAATCACTGCCTTCTCCGCGACCACCGCAAACCCACCCTTTTGTCCACCCGTACACCCCCGGTAGACGTCTCCCGATCATACGGCTTTACCCACGGTGTACTTTGGACAATCCATCATAGACGGTAGAGCCAGTCATCCACACGGATGGGGATTTAAAAGGCCATCCCAACCTACTTCAATTCCAGCAAGTCAAGTGAAACTTCAATTACTGTGGTAAGTTTTATTTGAAAGCGCGAAAATTCCCCGGATTTTCTATGCATGAATGCAGTGCATACTTTGGTGTTCTCTCATTTTGTTGCCTCTAAACCTGGGATATTACAGTGTACCAAAGTGATGAAGTCGGTCTGAGTGCTCTTCGATCAAGATTCAATGGACATGATTGATCTAACTCAAAATTCAAACTGACGGGAGTGGTCTGGGACAAAACATAGGGGGTGCGAGGTCCGATGACTTTGTGTACTAAAGTGGCAAATTCTCATGGCGACTTTTTCTAGGTGTGTGCCCTTCGACCAAGATTTAATGGACACGGGTTGACCTAAATTTTGAACTCAATTCAAATTCTTCAAAAAAAAACTGAAAACATTCTAGTAAATCAAACTAGTTGAACTCAGTGTTTTGTGAAAGTTTTGTTTCATTTGGGTAGTTGGTTTATGGTTCAATTGCATTTTGAGATGAGAACATAAATATCTATTTAATCATAAGATCGGAGGGCACTTACATAGGCAAAGTCACTGTGAGACTTCGGTACACAAAGTCACCGAAGCTCTTTTCGTGAGAATGAAGGCGGTTGCCACCTCTGGCTTTAGGGGCAAGAGTATTTAAGGATCTGCTACTCAAAAATCTCTTATCTCTATTTTATTTGTTATAAATATGTGCTTTAATTATATATATATGTATGCATAGCTGCAGGTGAAAGCTTAACCAGGCCTATTTTCATCATAGAACACAACCCCCTCAAAAGTAAACTAGATAGGTCCGGTAAACTGAAGATAAACTACACTAGCAAGTCTTGTAGACGTTTCCTTTACACCATTTCAGTAGTGATTTTCAAGATTCGATTAAACCTAGGTCTTCTAGGAAAAAAGCTTATCATACTACAATCCGTAATCCGGATCGAAGGTATCAATCATCTTAGAGGAGGTTTTTATCTACAAGATCTTTTCTTCTTGGTTTTGCATATACAAATGGAAAAAAGTGTATGAGAAAAACAATCCCCAGATGACCACTTTGTTGTAGTGTTTACCACATTTCGAGCAAGCCTTTGTAGTAGAGAAATAGCGTATGCAATAAATCTCCATTTGGTTGCAGCAAAATTAAAAAAGCATGTTGTTCTTTGCAATGTAAAAAACAACACATCTAATATATGTGTCCCATGCATTCAACATTACAGAAACACGCTTGCAATATTGGAAAAATCCTTTGTAGGATGCAGCCAGAAAACAGTTGCAACATTTGAGTAGTGGGTGCACAACAAAAACAATATTCATTTGTATCATTTCAAAACAATCTTCGCAACATAACAATATTCCCATAAAAGATTGACCTCCATCTTTGACGCAGAATCTCCATCTTAGACTACATGTTACGTTTCTTTCATTTGTCTGCATCTTTGTACAATTGGCGCATTCACATACTAATAAATATAACCACACAAGATGTCACTAAACAACATCAACCGTACAAGTCTATAAGAAATACTGTAAAGTACAAGCCTCCCGTGCATGTTCAGCTCACACACAGAAAAAATGCCTTGGATTTTGTGTATTTTTATCAAATGCAATAGTCTATACAAACACCCTCCGTTCCAATGGATAAGATTGTTTTTGAGTAAAGTTTGGCTAAACTCTTATAAAAACCTATCAACAACTAAATCATATAGATATCAACAACTATAAAAATATAGGTAGTATGGTGTCAGAGCATGACGAATTGACATACCCCTCTTCATCCATTCGGTGTCAGAAACACGAGTCCTCCCACGAAGTAAACGTAGTTTGCCTGGTGAGATGACGCTGAAAAGTAGTCAATTGCTAGCGTACGTGCATATTCTACTTTGGGAGGCCACTAATATGATAGTACGTGATACTGTATTCACCTAGGCCGATTTAGAGCATCTCCAGTCGCGTCCTCCAAAGGGATTTGGGGCGCGCCGGACAAAAAAAGCGTTCCAGCCGCGTCCCCCAAAGCCCTTTTTTGTCCGGCGCGCCCCGATACGGTGTCCGGCGCCCCGAGCCCGTCCCCGTCCCACAGGGGACGCTCCGGGGACGCCGGACACAACGAAAAGCGAGGCGGGGAGTGGCGGGGCCGACCCGTCAGCCGCACAGGAAGGCTAAAACCCCGTCGCCTACCTTTGGTCAAGCGACGTTAATGGCGTCCCTGTTTTCCCAGGCGACGCAGGGACGCGTCTCGTCGTGCATGGCCGCGTGGCCGTCCGCGCCGGAGTTATTGTGTGCAACCACCCGCTGCCGCCGCTGTTTTAAGACGCCCTGCAGTTCTCGCCGCTCATAATCCTTATCGTCGCCGCCGCCTCCCCCCTCCCAGATCTTCTCCTCGCCGCTCAAAAAATGTCGACCTCGTCCTCCCGCAAGATCGCCGCGGCGAACGGCTTCGGCCGCGGCAGCCTCACCGTGGCGGAGGCGTGGGCGCTGTACCACGCCCGGTATCCAGTCCCGCCGGACATGCGGCTGCCAAGCAGCGGCGGCTGGAAGGCTGGAAGATGGCCGTGAACGGCATTGGCGTTCCGCCGCCGCCGAAGCCGCGCACGGACCAATGGAGGGACGCCATCAAGGCCCGTCGGGCTCAACTCACCGCCGAGGAGCGGTTGGATCCGACATGGGCGGTCAACGACAACGACGCCTGGTGGACGTCGTACTTCCAGGCGAAGTACGACGTCGAGATGCACAGCACCGACAACCTCGTCGGCGGCCCCAACAGCTGGAACAGGGAAGGCCGCGCCCTGTTCTGGGGCGTTCCGGGGCGCACCCTCGAGAACGTAATCCGCGGCCTCCGCAACGGCGCTCCAAGGCTGGAGATGCCGTCGTCGCCGCCGCCGTCTCCTCAATGGCAGCCGAGGAGGACGACGTACTCGTCCTCCTCACACTCTTCTTCCTCGGGACCGGCGCGATCGACGCCGTCCTCGTCGTACCGGTCGGCGCCCTACATCGTCCCCAAACGGGAGGTCAAGGAGGAGCCGGCGACGCCCGTCAACACGAGGCGTGGCGGCAGCGGCAGCGGGCGGCAGCAAGGGAGGCGCGGCGGCGCCCTCCTCATCCCGAAGCCGGAGGTGAAGGAGGAGCCGGAGGAAGCGTCGCAGGCGGCGCTGCTGGCGGAGTACGAGCGGCAGCAGCGGCTCATCGCCGGCAGCGACGACCCCGAGGACTGCCCCGGGCTGCGGGCGGCGTTCTTGGCGTCCATGGACGACAAGGACGCCCGGAGGGCGACCTGGACGCGGCGATCGCCATGTCCATCCGCGACTCCGGCAAGCCGCTGGTGGACCTCACCGACGACGGCGAGGCAGGACCAAGCGGCTTGGTGAAGGACGAGCCCGTGGACGAGCCCGTCGACGAGCGCGTCAAGCAGGAGGTCGTCACCGACGAGATGTACAACTTCCAGCAGTACTACGACGCCTCCGGCCGCCGCAAGTGGTTCTAGATTAGGTTTAGTTTTAAAGTTAGTCAAATTTCGTTCGAATCTATGTAAGTTTGGACGAATCTAATCGAATCTAGTTAAATTTAAAATTTGCGAAATTTTGTTTGGGGGACGCGACTGGGGAGCGACGTCCCCCAAACGCGGCACGAACGAAACACGTCCCCCAAACGCTCAATCCGGCGCGGTTTGGGGGACGGTTTGGGGGACGCGACTGGAGATGCTCTTACCCTGATATATGGCTGCTCAAAACTGAAATTGTCGTCTAGTCAAATAGCCTGAAGCCCACACAGCTCGTGGCAGTACTTCTCCGTGTTGGTGCCAAGCTTCTGCTTCAACGTCTCGAAGGCGAGAAGAGCCAGCATGCTACCCGTGCCGGCAGGCTTCGACTTGGAGATCTCTTCACCGGGCTGCACGACGGCGAGCTTCTTCACGACATTGCTCAGCGCGCCTACGCAGCTCCTGTCGTGCTCCCTCG
The DNA here is from genome assembly GCF_022539505.1 of Lolium rigidum. Lineage (NCBI taxonomy): Eukaryota > Viridiplantae > Streptophyta > Magnoliopsida > Poales > Poaceae > Lolium > Lolium rigidum. The sequence continues at coordinate 237,439,501 of NC_061508.1, read as the reverse complement.
CCAGCAGCTTCACGTCGTACAACGGCCCGACAAGCTCTCGAACCATCTCCATGAAGGCGTCGACGCTATCCGCGAGCTGCTTGTCCGACATGATGGTCACGAAGTAGGCGACGTGGTAGGCGCCCGTGAATGTCGCCCACGACGGCCGGGCTTTGAGAAGGACGGAGTCCTGTAACAGGCAGCGGAGCGTGCACACGTCGATGCCGTCCCGGGGAAGCCGGTTGAAGTCGACGCCGCAGTCGGTGAGGTAGGCGATGGACTTGGGATCGCTGGCTTCTTCGTCGGACTCGACGTCGAACCCACGCAGGTTGAACTCCCACGCGAAGCGTTGGCCGTCGACGGTGACGATGGCGATCCCCACCTGGAGTGGCTTGAGTAGGGCCACGTTGGCCCGAATGACCTCGTAACGCTCATCGGCGGTGAGGTCGCGGTGATGCCGGCCGCTGCTATGAACGACGACGCAGCCGGGATACTGCACGTTCAGCGCGACGTGCTGGGCGTGTGGCGCGACTTGGTGGAGCACTTGTGATTCCGTGTCGAAGTTCTCGGCCCACACGGAGCGTACGGCGCCGTCCATGCTACTCAACGGCGAGGGTACGATCGATGTGATACGGCGGCTGGGCTACGAGCTCGATGTAGAGCGACGGCGTCTGCTTCCGCTGAATTTGCTCCCGAGGATGCCTGCTTTTTCTTGCATATATAGGCGTGCTGCGTGCAGAACTTTGGGGTGTGGTAAAAGCATACTGATTCGAACTCGGATTCCTTTTTGGCTTTTCTACGTACCTTTTTTTCCTATATCGAACTCCTGGTCTGATTCGGAGCTGCAAAGGAGGCAAGAAGTCAAGAACGCGCCCGACTCTAGCCCGGTGTCATCTTGCGAAGGAAGGTACTACTACTTGATTCCTCCTGTTTGAATCAAGTGAGGGTTCTAGGATTTGTATAGGAATTGTGTATTCTATAGAAAAAATTTCTACATATGTTGTTTGATTCATTGAAACATATCCTATAGAAACTAATTCTATAGGAATTTGGTAGTGCAAATCCTACGTCCCAATTGCTAAAAAGTGTTTGGATGCTCCCTATCAAAACGAGCACTCATTTCTCAGCCGTTGGATCCATTATGGACGAACCGACCGCGCGCGGGTCTGCCGACCGAATCCCTCCCTGGATCCGGACGAAAACCCACCTGGACCCGGACCAAATCCCACCTGGGCCAGCATGGCATTTGTCGTCTAGCGAGTTGTTTCAAAACACACCGCTCTCTTCTCCCCTGACGAGTTCATTTCTCTCCCTTCCTCCGCTCTCTCGCTCCTCAATTCCTCTCTTGTGTTAGGGTTTCAGTGGCGGTGGGCGGCGATTTTGGTGGCGGAGGGCGGTGAATTTGGTGGCTGAGCTCGTGCGGGAGGAGGCGTTCTGCTCGTCGCGGGAGATGGAGAGGTTGTGGAGGAAGGCTCGCTCGTTGGCGTAGCGTGAGCCGCGCGTTAGTGCGATGAGCTCTGCGCCGGGGAGCGAGACTTTCTGGTCGGGGTTTGGCGGCGATTTCGGTGGTGGAGGTCACGTGCGTCGAGTTGTTTTGCTTGTCGACGGAAATAGAGAGTGTGTCGGACGCTTGTCTGCGAAGGTTAGGCAGGCGTCAAGATCTACGTCGGTGAGCGTGACGGTGGGGATCAATAAGGCGGAGATCTAGTTGCGCTCGTCGTTGGGGTGCGAGGTCACCAACTTTTCCGCAAGGTTTTCGATGACATCCAGATGCAGAGGTAGTTTCTAGTGCCAATCCCCTGCAATTGCTTTGCTATTCTGTGTGTTTGAGGAGCAATTCAGGGCAAGTACGAACTAATTTCGTTTAGATCCAACTGGGTGGTATCAATTTTTGTTGGGAGTTTGTTGTTCGTTTATGTGCTAGTAGTATCATTTTGCAAAGCACATGTTGTATGTGATGTGGAAGTTATCATTACTCATGCACTAACATGCTTTCATTTTTTTTTTCTGCTGCAATTTTCTGAATCATGGAACAGATGCGGTAGGCTGTTTCAAATGTGTTTAGTTACTTAGTATACTGATTTTTGCAAATTTCAAATGGATTCGTAAATTTTGGACAACCCCTGTAGTTAACTGTGTGATCTGCATCATATTCCATAACTAGTTTATTTTGGTTTTATGAAATTGTATTCGGATCATGCTTAATTGTTTGTCTAAATCTTGGTCAGTTGTATTTTATTTTCTGAACGTGTTTTTATTGTCTCAATAAGACACTCAACTTGGTTGTACAAGCAAGCTTAAGTTAGATAGTGTGTGTTTTTTTATGAGTGATAGTAATACACAACTCTACTAGCATATTTTCATTCTTGTACCGTAACCATGCCTAAGTTGGCTCAGTAAACTGCCCATCTTGGTTTTGGGAACAACCACAAGTTGAATAGTGTGATTTTCATGTTTCCTTTTCGGTAGAAATAATTCCCAAGTTTGATATTACTACCATACTTTTATTCTTGTAACAGAACCATGGTTAACTTGCCTCAACATAACACAACCAAGTTGGGGTTTCCCTGAAGTTTCTTTCGGAACATAGGTGTGTGTGTGTGTGTTGGGGGGGGGGGGGGGGGGGAGGGGGAGTGTTTTGTCTAAACATATATGCAAGTTGGATTTATGGTCATGTTTATTTTGTTAACTGAATCTAACTTTGTTGGCTTATCGGAATGCAACTTTGGTAAGTTCTGTTTCTTTTTAACGAATATTTTGCTTATATGACCTCGGTTTAGTTTGATTTGTGTATAAAAAGTAAGTTGATTGCAATTTCACATTAATTTGCATGTTGTCGGTTGCATAGTTGATTACAGGTTACCAGTTGTCCCATTTTTTTTTCATGCTTTCCTTTGTTAGTTAAGCTGTGTACCAGATTTTCTAATATTTTTTTGTCTAATGCATTTTCTATTTTTACAGAATCGACGATTCTAAAATAATGAATAAGGATAATGATAGGCGATCCCGACTGCGGTTACCACAAGTTTTTGGAGTTGTTCGAGAAACAAGTACCTCGGCACAAGCAGTTGTTGCACCAAATGCTTGCGCAGCTAGGAACTCTACTGTTGACCCATCCACAAATGCAGCACCGAAGCCTGCACCTGCCCGACGCTTTAAACTTGTCTATTTTTTTCAAATTCAATATTTGGTGAACAAGCTTTCTAAACATTCTTTTAGTCTCCATTGCCCTACACACTTAATAGTGGTAGACATAATAAGGCGACATCTACATCGTCTCAAAGGTGGTTTTTATCTACAAGATTTTTTCTTCTTGGTTTTGCATATAGAGATTAAAAAAAGGTGTCATGAGAAAAACCGTCCCCATGTAATCGCTTTGTTGTAGTGTTCACAACATTTCGAGCGAACCTTTGTAGCAGAAAATAGCGTATGCAGTAAATCTCCATTTGGTTGCAGCAAAATATATAAAAAAAACATGTCCTTCTTTGCAACATAAGAAACCAACACATCTAACATATGTACCACATGCTTTGAACATTATAGAAACATGCTTGTAACATTGGAGAAATTCTTTGTAGGATGCACCCAGAAAACATTTGCAATGTTTTAGTAGTGGGTACATGACAAAAACAATAGTCGTTTGTATCATTTCAAAACACTCTTCGTAACATAAGAATATTCCCAAAAAAAAAAACATTGACCTCCATCTTCGACTATGGAGAATGTCCATCTTAAACTACATGTTACATTTCATTCGCGTGTCTACATGTTTGTACAATTTAGCGCATTCACATACTAATAAATTCAGCCACACAAGATATCACTAAACAACATCAATAGTGTAAGTCTACACGAAATACTGTAAAGTGCAAGCCTCCCGTGCATGTTCAGCTCTCAGAAAAAAACAATGCCTTGGAGAAAAACCATCCCCACGTGATCCCAAAAGACAATAGTCGTTTTGTGTATTTCCAATAAATGCAATATGGTTTATACATACTCCTTCCATTTCAATGGATAAGACTTTTTTTAGTAAAGTTTGACTAAACTTTCTAAAAAACCTATCAACGACTAAATCATATGGATATCAACAACTACAAAAATGTAGTATGGTGTCAGAGCATGACGAATTGATATTCCCTTCTCCTCCATTTGGTGTCAGAAACACGAGTGCTCTTACAAAGTAAAAAAATAGTTTGCTTGGTGAGATGACGCTGAAAAATAGTCAAAAAAAAGTCGAAATGGGGAGCCTATCCTCAGTTAGGAAAGTAGTCAATTGCTAGCGTACATGCATATTCTACTCTTTTTACGGGTACAATAGAATTTCATTACTCAGAAAGGGTTACAACACGCTCCAAGTCCAGTTTCCGAATCATGCTTTCAGGATCTGAACCGAGTACATTAGATTGGTACTCTGCTCTTGCAAAATTAGCAAGGCAGTGACTACCCTTAACCTGCGAGCGATTCACTTTTACAAGTACATACAATCTAGATTAGAAACCCTTTTAATCTCCGAAAATAAATGCATAAGAAGTGATCTATCTGGTTGGCGGTCCGTAACAGTCGATATAAGCTGAAGGCAGTCCAACTCGATGACTATTGACAGATGGTTGTATTGAAGAGATAACTCCAATCTTTCCATGCAGGCCCGAATTTTAGCTTCCAAAGGATCAACACATAGTAACAAACTCCGACACGCCGAGAAAATGATATTTTTTTCAATTCGGGCCACTCCCCTTTCCATTACTTTCATAATAGAAATATACATTGTCCAAATATCATTTTCGAAGTAAACCAAAAGAAAACGGGAAAGAAAGAGCGCCCTTGCATCGATAGGAAACCCGCTGACAGATGAATCGGCATCGAAACATCTACTACGGGGCAAAAACCTATCAACACTAAAACTGAAACAAGAAGTTTAACAAACAGTACAGCCATCATATCCAAAAGCTAAGAGGCGATCCTCAATCAGGTGACCCCATCATTACGAAGTACTCCGTACTCATTGGAAGGTATAATAGCTGCCCCCCCATGGGGGCTTCACAGCGATCCTCGCACGAGAGCCATCGGATCTTCCTTGCGACGAATCTCGGCCGTCCGTTTTTCTTCACTGAGACATATAAAACGGACACAGCCACGGTGAGAAACCCTAGCCGCCGCCCGTCTCTCCCCAATCCCGCGTCTCTCATCCTTCCCCAATCCCGTCGCTCTCCTCCTCCCCCAATCCCATCGTGGTTAACCCGCCGTCTCCCCATCTTCCGGATGAACTCGTCGCGTCGCCATCGTCGGGATGAAGGGCAGGCCGCCGCTCATGCCCCCAGCCATCTCGCCGGGATGAAGGGCAGGCCACCGCTCATGCCCCCAGCCATCTCGCCGCTCGCAGTGCCGACGCGTCGTGCCGTCGCAGGGAGGAGCGTGGTTCGTGGCCGGCAGATGCAGAGCAGTCCGTAGCTCGCACTGCCGCCGCGCCATGCTTCGTCATCGTCGGAAGGTCGCGAGGAGGCGAGGTCTGGAGGAAGCGCTCGAGCGGCGGCCGTCTGGGCTGTGCCCCTCCACCCTATTTTTTGGGGCAGAAGGAGGGCTTCCATGGTGCCGGTTTGAGATCCCCCTTCTCTCTCTGCCTCTGGCTGAACATTGACGTTTTCTTCCTTTTTCCCCCGGTTGCATCCAGATGTTAGCTGATTCGTTGCTGCTAGTGAGAGAGATGGGAAGTGGAAGAACAAAAGTTGAAGGAGATGGAACAGGACACACCGAATAACCACATATCTGCTCCAACAAAGGAGTGAACTACACTCACTCGGCAATAATCAGGTATAGAAACTTGATACTTTCTATTATTGCCAGTGTTCTGCTTTACTCACTAATGTGCCATTGAAAAGTAATTTTTCACCTTTTCTGCTACACCCAGGAGTAGATGAGGCGACATGAAGATTGCACGAGGATGCGAGCTCGACAACAGGGCGAAAGGATGATGGCATGAGGATGCGGGTACATTTTTAAAGTGCATACTGCAGGTAGACGAACTCCGTCTATACTTTCTCCCAGTTTTGATCTAATATCTATTTCTTTTGTTTATAATTTAGAAAGCTCATAAATATTAGTACGTTCAGTGATTTGTCTGTGATAACCTTCCTCATGTTCATTTCTAGGTGTGCAAGATGGTGGCTGACGAATATTCTTGAGTTCAACAAAATGAAGTTTACTTATCAGTTTGGTAAAGAAATTTTATATCTATAATGGTGTTTCTCGCATATTAGTTTTTGTGTTGATTAAAGCCTGGAATCAATAAGAACAAAATACTATATTTTATTAAGATATACATGAAAGAGGCTTCCTCCTTCCTAATTATGACTTAAGTCAGTGCTACCACGTAAATATGATTCAACTTTGCTTAAAGGAGGCTCCCTCCATAATGCCTACTATGGCCTGCAGTCAAGAAATGCAGACTGCATTTTTTTATTTGTTTTGCTTGCAAGAGAAATTTAGCTGATTATGAAACAAATTATTATCTCATTGCTTTTGATTAGTGTGGTTGTGATAACAATAAAATTTACATGTGTGTAAGCGCGGTTACCGGATTTCAGGTTTCAATCTCAGTTCACCTTTGATCATTTTCTGAAGCAAAGTAAAACAGGGAAGTGCTCGATGTTATGTGCATTCTCGCTGACTGTCTGTCGACGCAACGGGAGGGGTCGGTGTCATGTACACTAATTGAGTGGCGTGGAGGAGCTCCACCGTGAAGGAAACAGCTGGTTGGCAATGGCTAATTGTTGCAGCAGTGGTGTCATTTAGATTCGGGTTCATGAAGAGCATCTGATGGACATGCCAATAGCTCTGGAAATGGATCATTGATCTCATCTGTAAGGTAACGGTTTAAAATTCAAACAACTCAAGCTTTTTCAGTTTTTTAGTATGTGCTTTCAGGCATAGTGCTGAGTTTCATATCCAAGAAGTGTTTGAAAGTGTAGTTTTTTTTGGTATTTTCTATTCAGCAGAGATGTTTAAACAATTATTTTACTTCCAAATAATTTTATTTTGATGCAATATATGTCTCTGAATTTATTTTTCATGTTTGTTCCGGTATCTCTACTAAAAATTACTGTCTGGACACCTCCGTTCATATCATGTCTGCTTTGTGAAACAGATGGTTAAATTAGAATTTCATATAAAACTTTCTGTATGGAGTACTAAGTAGTTTATTCAATTGAGCCTCAATGTGAATATAAAAGTTGTGATCATGATATTATGAGTGTTTTTCAATTGTTGTTTCGTCTCTAAGTTGCAGTACACGAAACTGTATATATTCACTGAAGCTTAAAATTTTCTTTTCATAGATTAGATGAATGTGGCAGCAGAGTTGGTGCTAATCCCTAGAGCTTGAATATGTTTTTGAAAGAGGTATCGCTGGTGGAGGAGCTGGAGAAGGCGCAGGGGCTCCGCGAGGCAGCTGACGGATCGGGTCCTGGATGAGCGTGAGGAGGCACTGCAATGGGAAGTGAGGGAGTTGGAGCTCAGGGACGACAAGCAGAGGAGGCTGGTGGCAGAGCTCATGCATCTCATTGGATGCCCTAGGTCAATATGTTCTTCTTTGCACATTCTTGGACTGGCAAAAAAACGCTTTTCTCAATACATTCTTTCCTCTATGTTGCGTTCAAATGTATTGTCCTGAAGATCTGACTACCACTATGTTCGTTCCAAAGTTCATTGTTTAAGCAAATCCATTTAAGCTAAAGAATGCCAAATTTAGCCTGCATCCAAAGATAGCTTTCCTATACATTATACAGCCTCTATATAGGTATAAATTATGCCTGCCGTGTTTTGTTTTTGTTTTTTCCATTCTGAATGAGGTGCAAAACATCTCATGTTCTGTAACGATATTAGTACAAAAACATATTTGCTCTGCGCAAGATATTTTTATACCAATGCTTGCTGTAAATAAGGTCACTGTTGGTTATATGACTTGCACTTTCAAATTTAATTCACATGTTGGTGCCAGTTTTGTACAGTTTTAGACATGTTATATGATATCGTTTCTGAAATCAACTTATAGATCATATTCTGGCTGCAGTCTTGACCATGTTTCGTCTGAGGAGACGATTCTTTTCAGTCTAGGGTCGCTTCATGCTTTTGCTTGCTGGTCACCTGGTTTGTCTGGTTGGTTACCTATTTTTTGGTACAGATATTTTGCCACCTATATTTTGGGTCCGAACACACATAACTAGGTATATTTCAGATTGCAGTACATGAAAACAACCATTAATTGGCGAAGCAGCGAGGTGAAGTTGCGCGCTGACCAACATGTTAACCTCTTCGTGCCAGGGGTAAGCTGATCAATGAAGCTATTTACCTCTCTTGCTAATTTTAGTCATGTTTGTGGTAAAAATCAATAATATAGTCACCTTACATGGAACTTTATCCCTGGTTTGTGCTAAATCCATTTGTTCACCATGGTTACTGCTGCTATTATTAGGATACTAGGATACTGCCATTCTTTAATGCTATGGTTTAGTATTGGTAATTCTAATAGTCGCTTGTTCTAATTTCCTTCTCTATATGCTTATATGTGGATATATGTCAACCTTAAATTGTAATTCATGCCTTTTTCTGCTTGAAGGTTTCTCTGTTGTTTTTGGACCTTAAGATTGCTCCGTTGCTTTGTCACTGATATAGCCTGAAGTATTATCAATTTAGGACCAGAAAGATGTTCAAGCGGTTTCTTTTAAAAACCAACCATAGTTGCACATTTAGAGAGACTACAGTAGGGTGTGTGTGTTCTCTAAGTAACAATTAACAACCTCTTGCAACTAATAACCAAATGTTAGGTGAACGAACTAGGACAATTTCCATAGAAAATGGTTTGGTACTGCAGGCTGATGTAGTTAAGTGCATGAACTTGGACATCCTCCTCTGAAAAAAATAGTTCCTTGCCATTTTCATTGTAAAATCAGATTGATGAAACTGCTATGCTTAATCACGTTGTGCTTACTTATTGAGTGATTGATAGACATGCACAAGTTTTGCAGGCTGATGTATTATATTTGCAGGAGGAAGATGAAGATAGTCAAGTGAGCTACTAAATTCTGACATTTGCTTTCTTACATCAAACTCAATATTTATGTTTGCTAGGGACCTATCTACTGTGATATTAAGGAAGTCAACAGTGAGCAAGTTCCCCAAAAAAATACATTGTCGTTGAGGTGTGTTTATGTAATATTATACCTGAGACCTGATTAGGTTATAAGAACCATGTCCACAATTAGTCAATAAGCCGCGCCTCAATAGGTATTAATTTCCCAGAAAATCTGCCTTACCGATTTTGCCTGCCAATGATATGTGTTCAGTTGTAAAAATAACACCTGCCAATTTCTCAGAGGACCACAACAAGGTGTAAGAACAGCTGCTCGCCATCCACCCCATGGCAGCACAAAATCTCATGTATACTCATCACAAGATGTTCTTAACTTCACTTGCATAGAGATGTGAATTGGCATGTACTTATTTAACCTAGAAACATGCAGATACTTATAGCTAATGAATCAAGGGCAGTTAGTTTATTACTTTATTCAGCGGATAGTACAGTTAATTATCTTGGTAATATGCTTCGGTCCCTAAGTCCTAACTATTCCTTCTCTGGAAATATTAGAAGGTCGATGCAGATCGGTAATGAGATCCAGGCTGCTCGATTTCCTTCACGGACATGGACGAGCTCCCCCTGGTAATATCAGGTCTTATAGAACACCTCTAACATCAATACGAGTGTTTTCTCCATCACCCTAGCAATTCATACCCCTTCCATAATAATGTTTGTTGATAAAACGGTAAAACTTGTTGCATGATCCGGTTTAGTTTTAGGGTTTGATACTCCAATCAATTTGATATAATCTTAGATCTTAAAACATTACACTTCATTTAATGCTCTTTAAGCCACTTAAAATAAATTTGTGTCCTCGTCCAAAAGAAAATCTGAGCCTGATAAAAAGGCATTGACCAGCCTGACCACTTTAAGATGCTCGGCTTAAAATGCCTCTATAATGCAAAAAATAATATATTTTTGTTTTTGTGAGTGACATAGAGCATGGTCCATGTGCCTTCAACTTCGCACCCCCTTGTGATGTTTGACTTTGCTGCTCCTTTCCTCCATGAATGTATGCATGCTAATTATCTTTTATCAACATTTGTTATTTTTAATATTTTTTATCTTCCTTGCCATGCATTATTGCATCATGGAGTAGTATATGATACTATATATAATTGTTCAAGATTATTTCTGTCAATTCTGCACTGAGATATACTGTATGATTTAACTTTTAGTTGGAGAAGAAGAGATAGGAGGCATGTCTATGGGTGAATTCAGAAGTACATGTATCTGGTGAGCCTGATGGTATGGATGTATAAGGGCTTTTTTCGTACGGGTCATTGTTGTTATGCTTTGCTATTCTCATGGACTATGGTCTCTTATCACACATTGATTCCAGAGAACTTTCTTTAGTTCATCATGTGTTTCGAGCTAAAGTTGCGACTTTATTTATCGGTTTAAATGCCTTGGTAACCCGTCCATATATTTTTTATTAAAATTTTATACAAATGAGCATCTATTTTCTAATTTTAAAATCCATGCTCAATGCACGCAACATCAGTTGACATGATGAACGTGTGTAGTTCAACATTAGTACTGAAATAAATGAAAGGCTACTTCATTTGTTAATCTTTTACGGCAATTGCTTAGGCTCTTATCCCAATGAATTTGAATCATTATTTATTATCGTGCAGATATGGTGTTGCCTGATATATATAATCCTTTGTTCTTTTGTATTTATTCAGAAAATCTGTATTTATATTTGAATTTTTGCAATGTCCCTAATCTGTTGAAGGTGTTATAGTGGGCATTCGGGTGAGCATTGTGCAACTTATCTGAAAGTTAAGATTGCTTCTGCAGTTAAGAGTTGCAAGACTATGGCCTGGGGTGTAGTTTCATTTTCATGTGAACAATCTTCTCTATCCCATCGCCATCTCCAGTAGGAGTGCCAGACAGGTTGTCCTCCTGTTCACAAGGCTGTGTGTGCGCTTGATCCGAGGTCGCTCTCTCTCTCTATCTCACACACACACACACACACACACACACATGCATAGTTCTGATCCATTTTTTCCGCTCTATACATTGTAGAAACAATTGGTATAGCATCAGAATTATGTGCTTACTAGGTTTGTTTTTTAATTCTATAGCTATTGTAATCCTCAAAAAAATGTTGTGTTAATTCTTATGTGACTTTAATAAGAAAATAGGTAAAATTTAACAGCTATCGACTTATCATTGCCGATCGCTTTTGCCGGTTCGCTGTCATGATTCATCATGTACACCTGTACTAAAAAGGCCTGTACTCAAAGCCTTGTGAAAAACAGTCAACAGAAGGTATGCACTCTGCTCAATCTTTCATGTCGGATCCTATTTTACATCCTACAATTTTTATTTTTTTCTTCCTATCTATAGATGTTTGCTATTGTGTTCTTTAAATATGCAAGATTAACATTCGTTTTCATCATCGACCGGAGGAAAAGAGCAGCTTAACGATCGAGTACCTAGAAACAACATCAGTGAAGCCACCCATTTTAGGCGATGACATCTAACCCTTTATGTAATTATGTTAGATAATTCCTCAATTTACCTGACCATGTATAAAACCTTTGTTCTGAGCAATGTTGGTTAATTCTTGCATGTGTGGTTACTCCACCTCTTCTTATGATTGTAATTTTTCTTGCATTTTGTTTCTACTTCTATGCAAGCCTGCTGTAAAATTCAATTTACTATGGCGTGATTACCTTGGATGTTTTAAAATGTTGAAACGTTGATTTATTAGCTAGCAAGAGGATTCTTTATATCATATGGGGAAGGGAAATTTTACCACATATTTTTTTGTCAGGGCCTCCATATAGTTTCCAATTCATTTCTTAAGCATATATATTTTTATCGGGGTCTCTGTATATAGCTTCTTGCACGTGTATGGTAAATCAATTTTCCTTCTGTGTTGGCATGCGAACTATGAGCATGTATTTCTGTTTGTGAAGATGGACAGAAAGCATAGATCATATGCTTTCTTATATACTGTGGTTGCACACTGTCACTAAATTCCTTAGCATTTTGCATCTATTTATATATTTATATATGTGTTTTCCTCTACAACTTTTGAATTGCGCAATTAGTTTTACCCATATATCTATCCATGGGATTTCTCTTTGGTACACACTTGATTTGCTGCTCCCTTTGTTCTGTGAAGTCCAAGAAATGTGTTATCATATTGGTAGCTAATTTTAATCGCCTTTATATAAAATTTACATTGTCACTAACTCCACGGGATCGTGCGCCAAGGCGCACATCTAAATCTAGTTTAAATAGACTGAAGACCACACAGCTCGTGGCTGTACTTCTCCGTGTTGGTGCCAAGTTTCTGCTTCAACGTCTGGAAGGCGAGAAGTGCCAGCATGCTACCCGTGCCGGCAGGCTTCGACTTGGAGATCTCTTCACCGGGCAGCACGATGGCGAGCTTCTTCACGACATTGCTCAGCGCTCCTACGCAGCTCCCATCGTGCTCCCTCGCCAGCAGCTTCACGTCGTACAACGGCCCGACAAGCTCTCGCACCATCTCCATGAAAGCGTCCACGCTGTCCGGGAGCTTCTTGCCCGACATGATGGTCACGAAGTAGGCGACGTGGTAGGCTCCCGTGAACGTCGCCCACGACGGCCGGGCTTTGAGAAGACCAGAGTCCTGTAACAGGCAGCGGAGCTTGCACCCGTCGATACCGTCCCGGGGAAGCCGGTTGAAGTCGACGCCGCAGTCGGTGAGGTAGGCAATGGACTTGGGATCTCTCGCTTCATCCTCGGACTCGACGTCGAACCCGCGCAGGTTGAACTCCCAGGCGAAGCGTTGGCCGTCGACGGTGAGGACGGCGATCCCCACCTGGAGCGCCTTGAGCAGGGCCACGTTCGCTCGAATGACCTCGTACTTCTCATCGGTGGTGAGGTCGCGGTGGTGCCGGCCGCTGCTGTGGGCGACGACGCAGCCGGGGTACTGCACGTTCAGTGCGACGTGCTGGGCGTGGGGCGCGACTTGGCGGAGCACTTGTGATTCGGTGTCGAAGTTCTCGGCCCACACCGAGCGGACGGCGCCGTCCATGCTGCTCGACGGCGAGGGTGCGGGCGTGCGGCTGCGCCTTTAACCCCGACTACGATCGATCTGATACGGAGGCTGCGCTACGAGATCAATGTGGAGCGACGGCGTCTGCTTCACGTTCCGCTGGATTTGCTCCCGAGGATGCATATATAGGCGTGCAGAACTTTAGGCTGTGGCAGAAGCATACTGAGTCGAACTCGGGTTCCACTTTGTCTTTTCTATACCTTTTTTCCTATCTCGAACTCCTGATCGATCTGTTTCGGAGCTGCGAAGGAGACAAGAAGTCAAGAACGCGTCCGACTCTAGCACGGTATCCCCTCGCCATGGAAGGTACTACTGAGTACTGTACTTACTTGATTCCTCCAGTTTGAATCAAGTAAGGAAGATATACTCAGATAGCGTAGCCAATGCCTAGAGAAGATCACAGATTGCAGAGCATGCTAGCTCCATACAAATGGGCCCGCCTCTATTCTTTGGGAAAACACTTCTAATTGGGCGACCGATCCCGTCGCCCGATCCGTTGCTCTCGCTCCGCGCGCTCACGTTGCATTCACACTGGGCCGGTCGCTCGGTTCCGCGTCGCTGCTGGGCCCGCGGCTCGTTGGCTTGCCTGGAATTTGGCCCATTAGCAATTCGCCCGCATAGCCCATCTCGTGTTCGTCCGTTTGGCCCAGCACTGAACACACATAGAGACCAATTTGCTGGTGCACTGCTTCGCTTCTTTTGCATCTATTTTTTGTTGTATTCATGTGTGACTTTTTGTAAAGATATTTGGTGTTTTTGTTGTAATTTAATATGTACCAAATAAATTTTGCTTGACCACTTTGCAGTGTTTTGCAAACATATTTTTTTTGTTTTAATCGTTTTTGACTTTTGTATTAATAGTTGGTGGATTTTGTTGTAATTCAGTATGTAGCAAATTAATTGTTAATTCACCACTTCGCAGTGTTTGCAAATATATAGACTTTTGTTGTAATCATTCGACACATTTATAAAAAGAGTTTGTGACTTTTGTTGTAATTCAATCTGTAGCAAATTAAATGTCGCTTGAACATTTTCCATCATTTTGCAAACATATTGATTTTTTTATTGTAATCGTCTGTGAATTTTTGTAAAAGAAGTTGGTGACTTTTGTTGTAATTCAATATGTACCAAATTAATATTTTCTTTTCTATTTTTGTAAACATATGGATTTTTGTTGTAATAGACTTCGGTTTTTGTTAATAATATTTGCTACTTTTGTTGTAAATCGATCTTCAGCAAACAATTTGTTGGTTTAACCACTTAATTGTGACATTATTTTTTAAAAATGTTGTGACTTTTTGTTGTAAAAGAATATTTTTTTTGTATACGGGGTGACTATTTTTATTGTAACACCCTCTACCCTAGGGACAAATCAGCACGGTGGCATATGGATTTTTATTGTAATTGTCTACGGCTTTTGTGAATAGTGTTTGCAAGTTTTGTTGTAAATCGATATGCAGAAAAAATTGTTGGTTTAATCACTTTATTGTAACATTATTTTTTGTAGAAATGCCGGGACATTTTATTGTGATAGAATTTTTTTTGTATACACGGGTGAATTTTGTTGTTGTAATAAGGTAGCATATTTGTTGTAAATATTGAGATGACGGAGTCAAAGTTATACATCATTTTGGTTTAAGAGGAGAAACGTAGGACTGCGGGTTGATTTTGCAAGAACTGAGGGGGTTAAATTGCAAGATACCATTTGGTTTGATATGGAGAGATTGGGACTGCGGGTTGAGTCTCAGATAATTGAGGGGCAAAATGCAAAACATACACCGCGGTTGATTCTGAGCATCCGATCGCGAACGTACGGCGCGGAGGACGACCGATTATTGAGCTCCCATCCGTCGCCCGACGCTGAGCGCTGCCCTATTCTTTGCGCATGAAGCTGCACAGCCTTGCATGCTCGATGTCCAGCTGAGCTCGTTCATCGTTCACCAATGTAATCTCGTACTCCCTCCGTTCTTGAAATAGGCTTTCACCCCGCTTTATAAATAAAGCCGCAACGGCCGAACCGATGCAAGGTGGAGAGGAGAACCTCTTACAAAGCAGATCAAAGAAAAATAAAAATAAAAAGAACACAGAGACCCCAAAGTTCTCACGAGAACATTGACACGAGACCGAGTCAAAACGGGGCTCCACAACGACGCCCCAAAGAGGGAAAACGACGCATTGCGTCGCCGCCGTCGAGACCACGAGGTCTAGGGCTTTCACACGGAGCCCTACCATGGGGCGCATACCCACAACGACGCCCCCAAGAGGGTTACGACACCCGCAGGCGCCGCCGTCGTTGGCGCCGAGGCGCTGAGCTTTCGCCCGGAAGCATCCACACACCACGCCCGACAACTCAGCCACCCGCTGTCCCCAAGTTGAGCATCCCAAACACGATCTGGGGGTTGCCGAGGCCGAAGCGCCGCCACCTATATAACTGCCTTCTCTCCCCCGTACATCTCTCTCTATTTCGCTCTTCTCCGTCGCTCCGCCACCCTCTTCCCCACCAGCACCAGGCCACCTCCCTCCACCTCCACCATGGCCTTCGTCTCCTCCCCGACCGGCCCCCACCCTGTCACGGACAAGAAGAACCGGCCGCTGGTGCCGGTTGGCTTCACTCCGAGCGGGACGCACAACAACTCGCGCTGCTGGAGGAGATCACCAGGCAGGAGGAGGAGAGGGACAGGATCGAGGACGCCGCCGCAGCGTTGGCTGACGCTGCCTCAGCCAGCGGCTCCGGCGTCGGCGCCACCACCACCGGCCCCTCCGTCTCCTTCGATGCTGCCACCGACTCCTCCGCGGGACAACATCACCCACCTGCCTTGGGCGCGGTGGCCGTCGATGGGGTGGTCGCCTACTCCTCTTCCACTCTGCCTTGGGCGCGGTGGCCGTGGGGTTGCCTCTCGCGATGGCGCTCGTCGTGTGAGCCTACTCCGCCAGCCCGCCATCTTCCTCCCCTCACTGGTTGGTGCATACGCCTCTGCTCCAGTCCTTCTCATTCTTCTGGATTGTTCTTTCTTGAAATGCAAGAAACCAAGATTAGCAGCAAGAAACGAGATTAGCACCAACACCAGGATCCCCCACCGTCCGCTCCATGCCATTCTCATGACCGAAGAGAGAGACCACCACCACCGCCGCATTGCCCGCCGAAGAGCCAACCGCGTAGTCCACCTTCCAGGACCGCCGCCCCGGCATCCCCACGAACTCGATCCCATGGATTAACCAGTACACCGCAACTCGAATTGGACAGGGTAGGAAGGCACCATTGACAGCAGCCATCAAAGCACATGGCAGCCCAAGGGAGGGGATCCGCCCTCCGACACCCGAGGTGCCCGCCGTTCGGACGCAGTAGCATGTTCAATGTTGCCTAAATCAGGCCCGGTCGCCTGCCAGGCCTCGATCACGCCCCATTAGCCGTGCCACCACACTGCTACGCCTAGGTCGCCGTCGCCATCCACCTGCAGCACCGTGCCAGACCAAACCTTGCCACCATCAAACCGCCACATGCTAGCCAGACACCATGAGCGGCGTCGCCGCAACCTCACTCCTTGCAAAACGGCCTTGGCCGAGACCGCGCACCGCCGCCAAGAAGCACCCTGCTTGTGACGGTAAAGCACACGTCCGTTGGGAACCCCAAGAGGAAGTTATGATGAGTACATCAGCGAGTTTTCCCTCAGTAAGAAACCAAGGTTATCGAACCAGTATGAGATGAAGATCACGTGAAGGTTGTTGGTGAAGGAGTATAGTGCGGCACAACACCAGGGATTCCGGTGCCAACGTGGAACCTGCACAACACAATCAAACTACTTTGCCCCAACTTAACAGTGAGGTTGTCAATCTCACCGGCTTGCTGAAAACAAAGGATTAAACGTATGGTGTGGAAAATGATGTTTGCTTGCGAGAAAACAAAAGAGAACAATGATTGCGGTAGGTTGTATTTCAGATGTAAAAGAATGGACCGGGGTCCATAGTTCACTAGTGGTGTCTCTCCAATAAGATAAATAACATGTTGGGTAAACAAATTACAGTTGGGCAATTGACAAATAGAGAGGGCATAACAATGAACATACATATCATGATGACTACTATGAGATTTATTTAGGGCATTACGACAAAGAACATAGACCGCCATCCAGCATGCATCTATGCCTAAAAAGTCCACCTTCGGGTTAGCATCCGCACCCCTTCCAGAGTATTAAGTTGCAAGCAACGGACAATTGCATTAAGTATGTGCGTAATGTAAACAATACAAATATCCTTAGACAAAGCGTTGATGTTTTATCCCTAGTGGCAACAGCACATCCACAACCTTAGGGGTTGTTGTCACTCCCCCAGATTCAATGGAGACATGAACCCACTATCTAGCATAAATACTCCCTCTTGGAGTGACAAGTATCAACTTGGCCAAAGCCTCTACTAGCAACGGAGAGCATGCAAGATCATAAACAACACATATAAGATAGATCAATAATCAACTTGACATAGTATTCCATATTCATCGGATCCCAACAAACACAACATGTAGCATTACAATAAGATGATCTTGATCATGATAGGCAGCTCACAAGATCTAAACATGATGGCACAATAGGAGAAGACAACCATCTAGCTACTGCTATGGACCCGTAGTCCAAGGATGAACTACTCACGCATCAGTTCGGAGGCGGGCATGGTGATGTAGAGCCCTCCGGTGATGATTCCCCTCTCCGGCAGGGTGCCGGAGGAGATCTTCTGAACCCCCGAGTTAGGGTTGACGGCGGCGGCGTCTCTGGAACTGTTCTGGTATTTTGGCTCTCGGTACTAGGGTTTTCGGGGACGAAGGAATAAATAGGCGTAGGGGCAGCGTCGGGGGAGCCAGGGGGCTCCCTCCCCACGTCTCGGCGCGGCAGTGGGGCCCCCCGCGCCGCCCTATGGGGAGGGCCCCCTGCTGGCCTTCATCGACTCCTCTTCGGTTTTCTGGAACACTCCGTGGAAAATAGGGCCGTGGGCTTTTGTTTCGTCCAATTCCGAGAATATTTGTAAAACAACTTTTCTGAAATCCAAAACAGCAGAAAACAGGGACTGGCACTGTGGCATCTTGTTAATAGGTTAGTCCCAGAAAATACATAAAAATATTATAAAGTGTGAATAAAACATGTAGGTATTGTCATAAAACTAGCATGGAACATAAGAAATTATAGATACGTTGGAGACGTATCACACCCCTGCCGCGACGCCTGGGGACAAAGCCGCGCCATTGCCGACGCCGCCAAGCCACCGGTCAAGCCGGACACTTTGTCGGCATCGAAGAACTCTCCACCGAACTCGAGCAAGAGCCTCACCTCGGCCCTCCCGCACAAAGGATGAACCGCACAACCGTACTGCCGAGGACCGCCGGATTTGGGCCCACCTGGCCCAGGTCTGGCACTAGCGGCGGTGCAGCCTGGGAGGAGCCCCGCCGGTGCTGGCCACCTCCACGGCCCTCCTAGCCCTGGACGCGTCCCGCCTAGCCCAGATCGGGGCCCGCCTGGCCCTAACCTGGGCCGCGCCGCCAGCAGCCTCCTCTGTTGCTGCCCTCCGCTGCCGCCCGCGGCCATATGCTGCGCCAGCCCACACCTTCGCCGAGAACCGCCGCCGCCAAGCCTCAGTGTCGCCACCAGACCGAGCTCCACAAGCCCCTAGGAGCACCGCCGCCGACCGTGCCTGCCTCGCGCAGGGCCCTGCGAGCGGGTAAAGAAGGTCCCGCCGTCGCCGGCACCGCGCGGGCTTTGCTTGGCGGCCCTCGCCGGCGGCGGCGGAGGAGGAGGGAGTAGGAAGGGCGGGGACTCGCGCGAGTAGGGTTCACCCCTGGCGTCGCCCGCGGGAGCGACGCGCAGGAGCGGTGCGAAGTTGGTTTTTCACAAGATTGTGTTTGACTCCCTCCGTCCCACCAGAGTTGTCTTAGATTTATCAAAACTTAAATATATCTAGACACTATCTAGTATGTAGATATATTTAAATCTAAACAAATATAAGACAAGTTTTATGGGACTTATGGAATATTTGCATTAGGCTACTCACGAGAGGCAAACCAAACAGCTAGCTAGCAGCAGGATTCTCCCGTGTACTAAATGTAATCATATTGGTTGCGAAAATAAATTACCAAACACAAATGCCTATGAGGCTCACACGTTAGGAGCCATCCATGGATAATTGCTACTCCCATTGAGTATTATTTCGTGCTTTGGTGAGTCGTCCTAGATCTTTTCGGCACTACTAGAAACAATCTTAGCTGTAGTTGCAGGTCGAAGATGAACCTTGCCTGTTTAGTTTCGGCGTGACAAGCTGAATCGGAAACAATTTGATTTCTTAGAAAATATAAGTAAAAAATTGCAATTTCTTTTCTTATGGAACATACATATCAATATGCATGGGTAAACCCTCTTCTCCCACTTGCAGTTATTTTGTCCATGGGGTTTGGCGTTTTTTTATTCCGACATCAACAAGAAATCTTCATCGCACATGGGCTTTTCCTAGTGTTTTATTCTTAAGTATAGTTATGATATTCTCCATTCAACTGTCTATAAATGGAACTTCTAGCTATCAATATATATGGTCTTGGACCGTCAATAATGATTTTTCCTTGGAATTTGGATACTTGATTGACCCGCTTACTTCTATTATATTAATACTAATTACTATTGTACGAATCTTGGTTCATATTTATAGATATGGTTATATGTCTCGCGATGAAGGATATTTGAGATTTTTTTATATAAGTTTTTTCACTAATTCTATGTTGTGATTGGTTACTAGCTCCAATTTGATACAAAAAAAATTGGGAACTCGTGGGAATGTGTTCCTATGTATTGATAGGCTTTTGGTTTACACGACCAATCACCGCGAGTGCTTGTCAAAAAGCTTTTGTAACTAATCGTGTAGGAGTTTTTGGTTTATTATTATGAATTTCAGGGTTTTTTATAACAAGTAGTTTAGAGTTTTGGGATTTGTTCAAAATAGCTAATGACTAGATTTCTAATAATGGAATTAACTCTTTACTTACTACTTTGTGTGTTTTTTTATTATTCCTTGGTACAGTTGCGAAATCCGCACAATTTCCTCTTCACATATGGTTACCAAATGCTATGGACCCACTCCCATTTCGGCTCGCTCTTATACACGCAACAACTATGGTTGCTGTCGGGTTTTTTTTTCTAGCTCAGATTTTTCTTGTTTCATGTCTCTACCTTTGATAATGACTTTAATTTCTTTAGTAGGTACAATAACACTTTTCTTAGGAGCTACTTTAGCTCTTTCTCGAAGATATATTAAAAGAAGCCTAGCTATTCTACAATGTCTCAATTGGGTTATATAATGTTAGCTCTAGGTATAGGTTGTTATCAAGCTCCCTTATTTCATTTGGTCACTCATGTTATTTAAAATCTTTATTGTTCTTGGGATCCGAATCCATTATTCATTCAATGGAACCTCTTGTTGGATATTCACCAGAAAAAAGTCAGAATATGGTTCTTATGGGCGGTTTAAGAAAATACATTCCAATTACAAGAACCACTTTTTTATGGGGTACACTTTCTCTTTGTGGTATTCCACCTCTTGCTTGCTTTTGGTCCAAAGATGAGATTCTTAGTAATAGTTGGTTATATTCGCCCTTTTTCTAGAATAATAGCCTACTTTACTGCAGGATTAACTACCTTTTGTATGTTTCGGATATATTTACTTACATTTGATGGGTATTTGTGTGTTCATTTTCAAAATTACAGTACCACTAAAGAGGGTTACTTGTATTCAATATCCTTATGGGGAAAAAGATATCGGAAAGAGTTAATAGGGATTCCATTTTATCAACAACAAAGAATGGAGTTGCTTTTTTCACAAAATAGACCCAAAATTAAAGGTAATACGAGAAATGGAATAGGATACTTTATTATGTCCTTTGGGGCTAAAACATTTTTGCTTATCCGCATGAAATGGGAAATACTATGTTATTTCCTCTTCTGATATTACTGTTTTTTTTTTACTTTATTCATTCGATTTGTAGGAATCTCTTTTGATAATGGAACTCTGGATAATGGAATAGCGGAGTTAACAGTATTATCAAAGTGGTTAACTCCCTCTATAAACTTGACTCGAGAAAGTTCTAAATCTTCTATGAATTCATATGAATTTATTACTAATGCTATTTCTTATGTAAGTCTAGCTATATTTGGCTTATTCATAACATTCATCTTATATGGATCCCCTTGTTCTTTTTACAGAATTTGGATTTAATAAATTCCTTTTATAAGGAAAGTCCGAAAAAATACATTTTCTTTTTAGATCAAGTAAAAAAAGATATACATATTGTCATATAATCGCGACTATATGGATATTATTTATACTAGGGTCTTTACCCTCGGTATAAGAGGTTTAACCAAACTAACGGAGTTTTCCAATAAGGGTATCATTGATGGAATTACAAATGGAGTGGGTCTTGTAAGTTTTTGTATAGGAGAAGAAATTAAATATGTAGGAGGAGGACGAATCTCGTCTTATTTATTCCTTTTTTATGTTATGTATCTGTTTTTTGTTTTTTATTTCTTAACTTAAGCTATTTATGAGTATCTTGTCGAAAAAACTATCATATCCTTTCCCTCCTGCCACCCTCTTCTACCTTCTTTCTTCTACATATCTTTTTATCTACTTACTCTACTATTTTCTGCGATTTTTTCGTTCCTCTGTGTAAATAGCCTAATCTGGGTTCACAATGAATATCATCTCCACCGTCGAGAGTAACGATCAGTCGAAGAACATCATGCATTGATGGGTGTTGAGGGTCCATATTGACTATCATGAGATCTTTTCTTGTAAGTGGTAGACCCATATTCTTAATTCATTATTCCATGAAAATAGATTATTCCATGAATTCCTCAAAACGAGGCTCGTCAAAATGCAAAATCTAAGACTACTAAAAAGGAAAAAAAATAGAACGATTAAATTGCTGCTCCTGAATATTCAACTGGCTAATTAATTTATTATAACTTACTCTATTTTCCTTTGCCAAATAAACCAGCAAACATCGATGTTTTTCCAAATGTCGATTAATTATTTTTTTGTAGTTCAAAATGTGAAGCAAGTCTTCATATCTTATTGGTGAAACTGAATACTTCAAATTGTTTTCTTATTTTTCTTCTTTAATCATAAATCCCAAAAAAATCTACCTCCTTTTTTTTTCATATATTTTTCTGATCAGGAAATATAAAAAGTAATGTCAGTTATTTTGAAATTATTCTAATCTCGTACAACAAAAATTTGCAATTGTTCATCTAGTGCTAGAATTTGGATTTATTTTATCGATGCAAATCAGATTTGGATAGAAACCTACATTCTTTCTAATACTACCTCTATTCATAAATAGATGTCTTAGATATGTCAAATTTTGGAGTATTTTAGATGGAAGAAATGTAATTTTGCTGATTTATTTATTGCTATATCTAATTTATGGAATTGATACACCATTTAATTGATATCATTTGGCAAAATGAAACAGAACATGTGCATCCATTGTTTGGCTCGAGAATTGCACGGGATAGAGATATGGTACAAGAAATAGGCTACACATTCAGTCGCCAAAGCTTTTTTCCTTAAATCTGCTTTATCATGTAGCTGATCGATCAAAACATGCTCAGCGCGACCAAAAAATATCTTGTTTTGTTATTCTTTTTGTTAGTGGGCCTCGTGGCGTTGCTCGTGAGCAGCACCAATTAGGCCTCTGAGCCTATTAAAGCCCACGAAGCACAGCCCAGGCGTGTTTATCACACGTTGGAAGTCTTCCTCCAGAATGAATATACCATACATCCTCAGCATAATTTTGGATGTACTTAACGGTCAAAGTACTCGCTATCAACCTGACAGTTGACTGG
This sequence comes from Lolium rigidum, assembly GCF_022539505.1. Taxonomy (NCBI): domain Eukaryota; kingdom Viridiplantae; phylum Streptophyta; class Magnoliopsida; order Poales; family Poaceae; genus Lolium; species Lolium rigidum. Next base: position 237,416,463 of record NC_061508.1, on the reverse strand, counting down.
ACTTTAGCAAACTTTTTCCTTGCTTCCCACACCACACTTTAATCTCACAGCATGCAAATGAAGTTGCTACCACAAAGTCGATAAGTTACTTGTGCAATGATCGATCATCACTAAAAGTACTCATGTTGTTTATCCAATTCAAATCAAGATCCACGCGACTCAAGGGCAGCCATTGCTAGAACTAATAGTACAAGGAAGGATCGCGTGTACAGTTCAACCCCTGGATTTCAACTTTGCGGGAGAGCATTATCTGTTAAAGTTTCTCTGAAATCGAAGAAGAGCTTTGCTTCATTAATGCAGTTTTGCTTTGCTACTACTCCCCTGGCAACCCTGATCTGATTTGAGTCCTGGTCTGAAGGAGCAGATTCCCGTTGCTTCGGAGTTGGGGGGGCTTGCATTCCTTTCTCTACCGTAGAAAATTATTGCTCATGACCGTCTGAGAGAGGCAAACATAACTAGATCATTAGTTTACAACAAAACGTAGATCATTACATAAGGAAATCATATATACACGTTAGTTGATACACTGAAACGAATCTTTTCTTATCAGACAAACAATTGGGTGTCGGTTATTTTTCATCTTCATAACTTTTTAGAAGAACTAATGCGCCACAATGAAACTATAATTTACAAAGGTATTAATTGGTCTTGTTGCTAGCACTTAAGTCTAAACAGAAGTATCTTTGTTATTTCTTTTTGATTTACCAACATAATCAGTCCAATGAAGAAAAATATCATGTAAGGAGACAAACTACTTTTTCCCTTGTTCTGCATAGGCCGCAAAATTGCTACTCTGTATTAAGAAGGCAAAATTAACGATGTCAAACATTGAGATGTTATGTTCATAATGTTCATAAGGATGTCAGTAGCAGTAGGTGATATCTTTCCTGTAGTCTCAAGTTCCTGCTTTCCCACTTGCATGGGAAAAAAAGGCTTTGATGTTGTTGTTGTTGTTGTTGTCTCAAGTTCATGCTTTCATCAAGTTTTTTGGTTGCTTAGGCCTGTCTGCTCTGCTTTGTTGTGAACTGGTGGAAACTCTGCAATTCCTGAAAGGCCACATAGTTTTTTAATTTGGTCCATCTATGTCTCAATCTGTTTAACTAACTTGGTAGTAACACATACAACATCCAAATCCCCCTTGGTAGTAGAATATACTACTCCGTACATGATAAAAAAAGAGCGCGCCTGAGAGGTTTATGTGTTTTTTTTTTCAGAATACTGAGGTCGTAAAAAAATTATGTTGTTCCGCCATGGCAAGGTTGGGTCCAGGATGAACGGGTGGCTGAGTTCGGTGACCGAGGCGACCACCGGCGTGGGGGTGAAAGTGGAGATGTTCTCCGGCTCCGTCCCTGTATGCTTCGAGGGGGCCATGGTATTCAGGAGGAACCTGGCCCGCATGAGCACGGAGAGGCTGCTGGCAATGTTCGACTTCATGCGGTGCAAGGGTAGGGCTCGGTGCGGCGGTGTGCCAAGGTCCAACAGAACAGACTCAGTGGCACTGCGCATCACCCTTCTTTTCTGCAGGGATGGTCGATCTTTCAAGGACTGGCGGCGGTCAAGCGGGTGTTCACAAGAGTGTGTGTGCGTCGCTGGTTGCAAGCACCACCGCGCAGTACAGCAACTTGACCTTCCGTGGCCAGGTTGCTTTAATTAATGGTCCATCTATGTCTCAATCTATTGATATTTTTTAAAGTTTATATAATCCGTCCATACATGGCAGGCTCCTTGGATCTCATTGCATGTTTGATTGGCAGGTGCAGCTGCTAAGCAAGACGAATGTGCTCATCTCGGCGCATGGTGCGCAGATGACAAACCTGGTCTTCATGGACAGGAGCAGCAGCACCATGGAGTTCTGTCCAATGGGTTGGAGGCAGAGAGCGGCAGGCAGGCAGTTTGTGTTCCGGTGGATGGCGAGCTGTGTGGGGATGCAGCACAGGGGCTCCTGGTGGGATCCTGCCGGCGACCTGTGCCCCAGCGGCAACCCAGATAACTGCAGCTGCTACAAAAAGCGGCAAATCGGGATGGACCAGGCCTACTTCTCCAAGTTTGCCGCCAAAGTCTTCAACGCTACCAAGGAGCACAAGATGGGCATCGCTGGCGAAGAGTCAGTGAAACCGTGAGGGCAATAAGGAACTTGTCAATGCAGCTAGCTCAGGAAATGTATGGAGAGCTGCATTGTTTGGACAATCAGATCATGCTGTGAGTTGTGACTTCAACTTGAAGGAGCCATATGTATGTGGATGCCCATTTAACTAATTAATGCATTTTTTGCTTTGGTTCATAAAAATGAAGGGTATTTTGATTACAGGATTCGATTAATTTGTGCGGTCAGCATGGCACATATACACATGGTCTTTCCAAATTATTATTATTATTACGTCACAAAGTTTCAGTCAATTCCTCACAACTCATAACTAATTCCAATGGTCCTTCCTTTCCTGCCCTCCCTTTTGGGCAAGAAAGGTCATAAGAAAAGACCAATCTAAATAGTTAGCGATAAGACGATAAACCAAACAAACCAAGAAGAGACGAAAATATAATAGGCAACCATTTTTTCGGGCAAGAACCAAACATACCCTAAGCCTTTGTTGGAGGAGTCATGCCCAGTGCCTTGAGGATAAACGCGTAAGTGAAGGCATCTTCTCGCAGTTTCTCAAATCTGCAAGTTAAACAAGAAAAGTTAGGCCGCAAACGCAACGATATTTCTTCCTTTTGGTACGAACAGCACGGTACACCAAGGCAATAACAAGCGCCGGAAACCAATCGAAGAGGACGTAAATAGCATGAAGTCCCCTCCCCTATTTACCTTCCCGACTTTGAGAAGTGCCCAGCACCAAGCTCACACTTGAATAGCAGGAGATTGCCATCTGTTTTCAATTCCCTCAGCTTCGCGACGAATTTAGCAGGCTCTGAGTACATCACGCGAGGATCTGCTTCTCATAGAGGAGTTAGCTGTGAGCATGTGGTGTAACAGCTTACTGTAGCTAACTAAAACTCAGAATTTGAGAAATGTACCGTTTAAGCCAGCAGTAACGAGAATGTGGGGATACTCTTGGGCTTTTACCTGCAGCATGGACAGACACCTCAGGTGAATACCAAGTAAACATATATATAACACTATACGGACACAATCCGCACTAATATTATTCACCCATTAATAAAGTCTTGTCCCAGTAAGAATCCCAGTTAATATTCATGTACTCCCTCTGTCCACAAAAGGATGTCTCAACTTTGTCAAAATATGCAAAGGGAGTATTTCTTTTTCTTGAACTGAAAATTCGTGCATATATAACTAAGGAGGCAGGGAACTATCTGTGGTGCCACAGTGCCACTGACATACTTCAGCACTCAAATAATTAGCAACCAGAAATAAACGCACTGACTGTAATCCTAATTTAGTAAAGTTCTGTAGGAATATACATATATGTCAGCACTTACGTTATCAACAGGAGAATACGACTTCATGTAATAATAGTATTCTTCTTTTCTTGGATCACCCCACTCCTGAACCAAGGACAAAGGATGAGTTGGTGTGAGAAGAAACAAAACTGCAGGTGCAACACGATGAAAGTAGGTACCTAGAATAAATCAAATAAAAAAGACAAACTGGACTAAATTGTGTGCATCATAATGGGCGCAAAGTATAATTTACGAATATCCTTACAGGCAATTATCGAGTTCCTACTTTTTAGTCAGAAGGACAAACTGACATAAAAACTATAGTGTTCAAAATATGCGAAAAGGAATTTGGTGATAGATCTTATAAGAAGACAATCATTTCCTAGTCTTACTGGATAAAAGTTAATCTAAGTGTAACTGAAGCTAATAAATGCAACACGAGATGCATACCTCCCACTCAGCTGTAGTCAGCGGGATAGTTGGGTCAAGCATAGTTGTGAGAACATCAACAAAAGGCACCCCAGCAACAGCTGCCTTGAATAAGTCAGGCCTCATATTTAGAACAGCACCCATCAATAGGCCACCTGCACTTCTCCCGTTGATGCAAAGCTTTTCTTTGGAACAGTATTTGTTTTCTATCAAGTGCTCAGCGCAAGCAATGAAATCAGTGAAAGTGTTTTTCTTCGTCAACAGTTTCCCATCTTCATACCACTTCCGCCCCATTTCACCACCGCCACGGATATGAGCTATCACGTATATAAAACCCCTATCCACTAGAGAGAATCTTGATCCCTTGAAACTTGGATCTATGCATATCTGTTGGCATAAGGAGTGTAAACAATGAAAACGGTTAGCACAACATACTTAGTGCTAAAACCTGGGTTCTGTTAATAGTCTCAGTTACATGGCAACTTTAATGGGTCAAAAGGAAACTGCTATGCTTATCAGTTGTTTGGCAGAGTTTATCAAACATGCAATAGGAAAACTCAGTATTATCAGAGACGAAAACTTCTTCAATGTTTAGGTTCTCTTTTCTTGGATGTGTCTCCTTAATTTCAAAAGGTAGCATTTAAATTTACCTTGGGCCTTGAGTGTTTCTGATTTCATATGTATGTAAACTATAATCAAGTTCATTATGTATCTAAGTATTCGATGAAACGCTGACACTTTTCCAGATAACCCCATTCCAATGAACAGAAAGTGAGTAATGTGTCAATGTGGAACAATTTTTGTTTGTTGTACACATACAGAAGAAATAAATTTACATTCCCGATTAGTGATTGGCATCCAAGATGAAGCAAAGATGTTGGCATGAACTACAGGGCACTCTTAAATATTCAACATATTCATTTGTACACTCGTTCATGTGCAGAGACTTGGTAATTGTCATACAGATAAAACTGGACTGTCCAAAGGAGTGACCCACATGACTGCGTCCAAGATGAACCAAACATGTTCGCATGAGCTATATGACACTACAAAATTGCTATTTATAAAAGGTAGTACTATTTTTTCTTTTGAAAGGAAAGCCGTGGATGAGACACCCACAGCAAGTTTTTCGTTTCTAATATAATAAGAGCCCAAATTGCGTCCGTGGGCATTTAAACCTGCGTGGCTGGGTTGTACATCCACTCCCCTAGCCAAGTAAATTAGGCTCACTTTTTTAACCAAAAAATACTAATATGGCACAGTCCATACCTCATACGAGCCATATCCATATAGCAGAACGGGGTCTGAGCCATCAAGCTTCACCATATCTTTTCTGTATAGAATGGTCATGGGAATCTGAGTTCCATCAGAAGAAGCAGCCCATTTTCTGTCTGTAACATAGTTTGACGCGTCAAATCCACCTAAAACCTACCAACATTCAAAAGCTCAAATCATCAGGGGTTCAGAGTTATTTCTACTGAAACTGATCAATAAATCAACAAATGTGCTAGAATGAAACAGATACCAAAATGCACAGACTCTGCATTTACTGCATAAAAGGATAATGCTTGCATCATGAATTAAAAATTCAAATCATTGATGGAAGCCTCATGATTATTTCCCCTTTGTTTTAAAAATGCATGTCCTTGTTGCCTTTGTACAGTCAAACTTAAACAACTTCAGCCACTGATTTAAACAAAATAAATATGTTGTCCACATGAAGATTATATCAGTGAACTTCTCTCCAAAAGTATTTTCATAACATCAGCCCATTCATAAATTTTGCTAGCATGTTGGTATAAAGCATAATGGCCAATGACTCGATGTTGTGCCTTGGACACCATGCGAAGTAAAAAATGACTCGAATGTGGAAACATACGGAGTGTTAGGTTTGTCAGGTTACAAGCGCGAAGATTTAATGTTTGAATACTGTATACCACCAGTAACTAACTAACTATACCATACCGTCAGAATGATCTAGCAAATAATGCAAGGTCGAAGCAGTAGCCAAAGCATCAATAAAAACTACCCAAACGATTATCTACTGTTGAAATTGTGCTACGGTATAACCAGGTATGAAGGGAGATCCTAAAACAGCTGTACAGATTGTTCAAATTGCACTGGTATTGTTAAAAATAGGGTACACAAAAACTAAATGGTGCAGGTGATAACTTACAGCGTCAATTTTCTTCAGCACCGATACTCCCGTATCCATGTCATAGTCAAAAATAGAAGGTGGCGTCCTCATTGAGCTATAATAAAAACGAATAACATTTGAATGGAACTGTGACGACTCAGGTTCCACTGCATATGCTGGATCAACAAAATCAATCGACTGTCCTCCCTGGAGTTGCCCAACTGCCTCTCCAGTGGCTGGTAACCGATATACAGTTGCTTTTGGTAGACCATTCTCACGCTCATATACAGCAATGTGATTCTCAAAGAGCTGGAAGTCCTGAATTTTTACACTGAAAAGAGATTCAAGTTTTATAAATAACCTGGGGTACTTAATGTTATCAATGGGCACTGCAGCAGCCGTAACACGTAATACATCCATGGATAAGAGCAAATCACAGTCCATTAAGCAAATCACAGTCCATTAAATTTGCAATGAACAAAGTAACTGATAGGTGTGTGCAGTTGTCTAATTGATGCTGATAGTACATGACTGTCCTCAAATACTCCCTCTGTTCCTTGAAGTAGGGTGTTTAGTTTTTTGAGAAAAATCTGGAATATAGGGTGTACTGCGTTTGCTGGACGATTTTAGGGTGTATTGCACTTGAGAAATTCAGAATATAGGGTGTATTGTGTTTGAAAAAAATGTGGAATAAGTCCCACACATGACAAGATACCAAGGACGGTAGGCATGGAGCCCGATAGGTTGATTTGGAAGTGGACGGACAGCGGCACTTACACCGCCAAGTCCTGCTACCAAGCGCAATTCTATGGCTCCACCACCTCCAGCTCCTGGAAGCTTACCTGGAAGACGTGGGCGCCGCCGAGGGTCAAGTTCTTCAGTTGGCTAGCCGGCATGGATCGCTGCTGGACCGCCCAGCGCCTAGCCAGACGAGGCCTACAGCACCATCCCCGCTGCCTCCTTTGCGACCAGATGCCTGAGACCATGCATCATCTCATCTTCGCCTGTCCTTTCTCACGACAGGTCTGGCATGAGGTGCTGGCTCGTCTACGCATGACATGCCAGCCGCCCGACAACGACTACGCCTCCCTTGATGAGTGGTGGCGCAAGGCCAGGCAGCTGACCCCGAAGCCCATGCGCAAAGGACTGGACTCCTTCACCCTGCTGACGCCTTGGATGATCTGGAAACATCGCAATTCGTGTGTTTTTGACAGAGCCCAGCCCTCGGTGCATGACTTGGTGAATGAGATCTTCAAAGAGGCTGCTCTTTGGGCTAGGGCCGGTGCGAAAGGCATTAGGGTAGTGCTACCGACGACCTGGGATGTGCACTGAGTCAATTTTGTATCTGTACCCCGCCTCCTAGGACGATTGTAAAACTATCTATCTTTTCAATGAAATGAAACGCAAAAGTCTTTCGCGTTTTCTCGAAAAGAAAAAAAGATACCAAGGACGGTCATGTGGTGGGCACTGGAGAAACACGAAGTTCCAACAAAGTACGTCACCCTCATCAGAGATATATACGACCGTGTTGTGACAAGTGTTCGCACGGGTGATAGTGAGACCGATACCTTCCCAGTCACGATAGAACTACATCAGGGGTCAGCCTTGAGCCCATACATGTTTTCCTTGGTGATGGATGAGGTGACCAAGAATAACTAAATAACTGGAGTGTCATAGCATCAAGCTTCTGACATTCTTTCAAACTGTAAGAAACAAAACCTAGGAAGAAGATGTAGGTAAGTCTAGAACTTAGTATTGCCGTCATACCAACGATCTTCCCTATCTTTTCAATGAAATGAAAAGAAAAATCTCTTTGCGTTTTCTCGAAAAAACAATCTATATTTCCAGGATTACTCGTTCCTACGACAAGCGAGAAAATCAGCGGGTTCAGGTCCATTAACTAGCCATACATCACGTGAATTATGTACACACAAGATCTTAGAAAATGTAAAAGCAATGCGTGTACAATAACACATTGTTTCCTTTTTTTCTCATTAGAGAGAGACTAGGTTCATGGTGCAATAGTGAAAATCCTCATAGTTCGAGTATTCGTTTAGTAAATATGTCTCTCTTATCTGTGGATTAACAGAACTAAGACAACACCATAGTGAAGCTTGAGCATGGAGTTACAAAATGTTATGTAAGAGTACATATAAGATTAATGAACTAAGACAACATCTATTTGGGAATCAGATGAATAATGTCAACGTTCGGAAATAGTATGATTTACTATTACTGTTTCTATATCATCTCCAAGTTAGTATATCTGTATATGGAAAATTGGGTACTGTCTACCTGTATATGATCCATCAACCACAAACTGAATTCTCAAACACAAATGGTGGAATGAAGATGATTACCTTTCTCTATGTGGTAGCAAGACAGTGGTCTCTGCTACATTATCCAATGGGCAAGCAACCAATTCAGAGTTGTAGAATTCACCACTTCGCCTCTTAATATAGAAATGGTTTCCACGATGGCTAGCTGTTGTATCAATGCCATCTACGCGAGGTGTCAAAACTACAAGTTCCTTGCTCTGATTGGGTATGTCTAGGTAGAATATAAAGCTTGTGTTTTTGCTTCCAGATTCAACAAATAAATACTGTTTGCTTTCAGAAGCTTGAAGACCAAGTGAAAACGTGTCATCCTTTTCATGATACAGACAAGTATCATCCGACTGATCAGATCCTAACTTGTGTAGCCATACCTGCAAAAGGCCACGAGAGGTAAAGACTCAATAAAGTATTACAGAAACTAGTAAACACACATGCCAACAGACAGAATCACAGAAACTTATGATAATGTCAAAACTTAGTACAGTATTATCCAATTATAGAATATCAATGGACCAAGAATAACTGAATAATATTTTCTTCAACATTTTGTCCAGGAAAATAACGTTACAAGAATTGGTTTGTAGGCAACAACAACACCATGCACAACACTGCAAACAGTGGCTTCAGAACAATGATCAATAGAGCAATTGCACTAAGCCGATCACAAAACATCATTATTTTGTTCTTTTGTTTAGTGTGTGTGTGCAAATTGGCTAGCACAAATCAGGATAAAATTTATGTAGGAATAAAGACTCCACATACTTTATCGGGACGAAGAATGCTATCCATTGTTATGTAGACAAGGTTGTCATCACCAGCCCACTCAACATCCGAAGTAATTCCCTTAAGAGGTTCCCCGACGTATTCCCCACTCTCCGCGTCAATGACAAAAACGGTGTAGATTTCATCGCCTTTAGTGTCTTCTGCGTAAGCAACTAGCTTCCCACTGGGACTGACCTGAAATTGTATATTTATTTCAACAAAACATATGAAATATCAAAGAGGGATATGCACGAGGATCAGGAATCACACATAGACGCATGAAGCAGGGGTTGGTCCACAATTATACCTTGAAAGCCCCAATACTGTAGTAGTCATGGCCCTCAGCCTTCACATTCTCGTCCAAGATAATGTGCTCCGCCGGCGCATCAGGTCCCGTTGGCATCACATCATGGACTGTAACAGGACCATCGATCGGTACAAGACGCCTGCAGTGCTGCGCGTACTCCTTGCCTGTCAAGGTTCTTTCGTAGTAGTAATACTGCCCTTTGCGAAGCGGCGCGTCTATATCGTCTTCCTTGATTCTTCCTCGGATTTCAGCAAATATTTCATCCTCGAGTTGTTTTGCATCTACAAGAAAGTAAACATAAGAGATAAACAAAAAATGTGATATGTAGCGCACCCACTATGGAGCAAACACCGGTATTCATTCTACCCCTATAACATTCATATAACCAGCGCCACCGCATAAGCGGCCAGCAGGCTGATGGTCCAGCAAATTCCGCCATAACAATGCAGCTCGTTCAGGTAATTGTGCATAATTATAGTATCATAAAAAATAACATTCATATAACCAGCGACAGTGCGCCAGTGCATAATTAAGCGGACGGATTCCAGTAGCAATCAAGCTGAGCAGGCTGATAGTCCGGTAAATTCCGCCATAACAATGCAGCTCGATCGGGTATTAAGCAGTGTTTAATTATAGTATATCATAACAATTTACTGGGGAATCTGGGTGAAGCCACATTGAACTAAGTACGGTAATAGACACAGCTCCAAACAAAAGCGATCTGCTCCACTCAGATCTCCTAGTTGCATAGCACGAACCAGCGACCGATATGGTATAGCATCAATTACGCTCAGAGACCCCGCTCCATTCACACGCAAGCGAGCGATCAAGCATGTCACATAATCTAGTCTAGGGAAGACAGAGAAGAAGACTAGCGATCTCACCGGACATGAGGGCGGCGGTGTAGTCGTTCTCGGCACCGAGGTGCGCGAGCACGGCCGGGTCGGCGCGGGCATCGTCGCGGAGCCAGTAGTAGTCGTCGACGCGGACGTCTCCGTGCTCCACCAGCTCCCGCGGCACCTTCCTGGCCACCGGCGGCACCGCGGCCATCGATTCGGCGGAGGCGGAGACGGAGGAGCAGAAGGGGCTCCGCCGGGAGGAGAGGGGCAGCGGGAAGAAGGCGCGGCGGCGGGAGGACTGAGCTCGGAGGAGTGGCGGGATCGGGAGACGGGGGAGCGAGCCGACGGCGAGGCCGAGGCGGAGGAGGAGCATTACTTATGGAGGAGAATGGCGGCGGCGGGCTTCCCTCCGCCGCACGATTCTGAGAGTCGGGTGGTTTGGATTGAATTGGCTATGGCGGTTTTCAATTTGTGTACGTAGCTCAATTTTGAACCAATGTAAATCAAACTCAACATGACATATGACAGAATATCACAATTTTGTGTTTTGACTCGCTGGAAGTTCACAGCTTTTTTTTAGGAACGCTGCAGGCAAACACTACCACAATATATCATAGTTCGCCATCCCTAGCACTCTAGCAGCTGTGCGGTGGAGATTATCGCAGAGCGCCGCATCAACATTGACTAATACCACCTCTCGTGGCGGCGGAGACCATTTATGAGGAACCAAAGTCTCATGTCTATGATCTAGGTTAGGGTTGTAACAATGTTGAACAATCATGTTAACATATGTGAGGCATCTCGCACTAGTGCCCTCTGAATTTGGCTGGATTTGGTTATCTCGCACTACCTCCACGGCTCCTCATTAGACGAAAACTAGAAGAGTAAGCAAGATTGTAAGCTTACCTAACTACTACCCTCATCTCATGAAACTTGTCAGAGTTTTGTCTAAATTTAGATATGCTGAGGTTTGTCTAAATTTAGATATATCTAGCTAGATATATCTAAATTTTTCAAACAACTTTCATGAGACGAGGGGAGTATATAAGTACCATGCTTGGTATGTGGCCATTACACAAAACAATTCCCACCGTGTCCAAAATCATTCCATGTCAATTTGAAATTGCAAAATCTTGGCCGATGTCTCTAGATCAAAGAAAGCATTGACGGTTGTTGTAATAAATTTAACTAGGACAAAACAAAACAAAAACCGTGATAAAAAAAATGTATAATCTTGATTCTGGTGTCAAATATTTCATTGAACCCCTCTGTTTTCCAGCAATGACTTTTTCTATGTGCCCTGTTGATGTAGGTTCCATAAAATACAGTGTGTTTGATTTTTGGCAAACGACATATTGCTTTGAACCTTCAAAAATGGCTATGGGTTTTTACGAAAAATCACCATAAAAATTGTAATAGATATAATAGATTAGCTTCTTGACCCTCGGACTTGACCCTCGAGTTCACTAAACAAGTCATGAACATGCAGTGCACTCATCTTGTTTTCTTTCAAGTGAGAGTGAATGAGTAATGCCCTTGGGGGTCCTTTTAAGGGGCTTAGGAAAATACCAAGGGTGCCCCTTATGAGTTGTAGGTGGTAGTGTATTTAGGTAAACTATATGATTCATCTAGTCCATGGTGAACTAGAAGAGAGGGAAGTCCATATATAGTTCATTATTATGGACCAAGCACTCTCATCATCTTCCAACATGAACTTATTTTCATCTGGACTTCTCCTCGTTTGGGTCCTTCCTTTTCTTTGGGAGTCCATTCAATTGGGTCTCCAGCCTTTTTTTCCTCCATTTGTTGAGCATGCTAAGAACTTGAGCCTCTAATGACTTGATATTGATTCCGTAGTTGGATCCCCTAGAGGAATAAGCCATTTCTAAAAAGATATACAATATATGTTTTTGGAGGGATGAGGTATAATGATTTCCTTGTTCAGCTTACAAGGTAAAGTGTCTTAAAAATCTAGTGCCGTCTAAATGGATAGGAAGGGAAAATCAGACCTCAAATTAGATCTTTAAATCTAGTTATAGAATCAAGCGTTGTGTCCACGTGTTTGCTACTAGCGCACCTCGTCTGGATGTTGGTGTCAAGTGAATTCAGGAATTGGTGCTCTCCCCATCAAATACAAACCATGTGGGAAAACATACACGACCTAGTATCTTTAGACATAGTTAAAAAATTGTAATGTAATAGCCGTCCTAGCTCAGTGGTAGATAACGTGGCTTTTAACCACGTGGCCGTGGGTTCGATCCCCACGGACGGCGTAGTCTCTACTAATTTTTTTTTTGTATATGCTTATTTTTCATATTGTACATAACTGTGTACTTGTATATAAATATTTTTCATATATGCTTACTTTTCAGATTTGAACGAACAACTTTGTAAAATCAATCTTTCATAATTCTTGTCGTGGTTTACACGTAGGCATTTCATGAGCAGGCTAGAGAAGTGAAAATAATACTCCGTAGGAAAATACATCTATGCTTACTTCAAAAAAAAGGCAAAAAATCCGAATACTTTTGGGAGCCAAAGATGATTAAGTATTGTACTTGTATATAAATATTTTGGCTCGAAATAATTTCCATGGTATTCTGGGAAAAAATAGACAAAATCAAACAAGCCCCATTTTTATGATTCACGCTATATTTGTCATAAATTTGTTTTTCAGATTGTACATAAATCTTTAAGTCTTTAGCTCTACATAAATAATACTCTAGATGTAGGAAAATACATCCATGATTAGTTCAAAAAAAGGGCAAAAAATTCAAAATTCTTTTGGCAGCCAAAGATGATTAAGTATTGTACTCGTATAAAAATGTTTTGGCTCGAAATAATTTCCATGGTATTTTGGGGGAAAAATAGACAAAATCAAAAAGGCGAATGTTTATGTACTATACACGCTATATTTATCATAAATTTGTCTTTTTTGCCTAGAATGTTATGGGAATCATTTCGAGCCCAAAGATTTTTATACGAGTACAATACTTAATCGTCTGTTGTCGAAGGATTCGAATATGTTTTCAATACTTGAAATTACAACGAATTTTGGACTTTATGGAATTCCAAAAATGAGTCTGGAATGGACGATCTGCACCACAAGAGATCACCTTTGGGGAGTTGGACAAGCATCCACATGGTTAGTAAGAAGCATCCACAAGGAGCTATGGTTAGTAGGTGTTGCAACTTGCAAAACCTGACCTACACATCACAGCACATCACATGGCAAGTATCACATATATATCAGCAAAATACATGTATATACTGAATACCAAAACACTCACATAATGGCAGAATCAAGCCACCACCAAACATGTAACATGTTCATAGTCATGTGACGCACGTACAGAAATAGAATACCACACCCTTTACCTAAATCCTCACCGTGCCCTCGCACTCTCATAGCTAACTCTAATACTCTACTGATACAAATCTGAATACAGATTAGAAGAGCCTGTATGGAGAGGAAACGTCCAATGGGTGGATGAGGTAGGTGAGCACAAGGGCCACCAGCATCAGCACGTAGGCGATCCCCTGGTCAATCGTTGTGCCTGCAACAGAACAGAGATGCAGGCATCAGCCTATTTGCATTTCACCAGCTGGTGAACCAAGATGCATGAAAATAACAGTTTGGTCACACAAACATCTACATGGTCTTGGTGAACGATAACCCGAGAGAGGGAATGAATTTTGGAGTAGGCCTGAAAAGGGAGCTGCAGCATCCTTATGGTTTGAACTCTCATGAGATTTTTCAAAGGATAATATATTTGAGTTCAACTTTCATTTGCCCATTGACTGATGGCAAGAGCTCCAATCCAGTGGATTTCTAAATTTTCAGTTCTCATGATTGTCACTTGCAAGCACTTAGAAATTTTTTTATTGCGTGCGTTAAAACAAGAAGACCTGAAATGTATGCACACATTTACTTGTAGAATTTCAATTCGCTTTCAAGAAAGAAGGCATAATTCTCGACACGCTTGCAGAAGTCTAAACCATGAGCTGACACCTGCCAGGTATCATGCATTTCAGTGGAAGCTACTCAAGGAAACGGACTGAACTCAGTACGGGCGAAAGAGAAGTGCAAACCAAGTCAGCTAGTACACCAGAAGGGAGGAAAGCTAGGTTCTCGACAGATGGACCAGCAGAAACCCCTCTTATCTTATGTGGTTATCAATCGTTTGAAGCATATGTGCCCATCAGTAAAAATGTCGTTTCACGCGCTTATATACATCTTGTAGTACTAAGGATTCCTTAAAATATTCCTTCTCATAATTGTTACTCGGAATATATTGCATCAAACATGTGTTAAACACTTGGCAAGTACAAAACAAGTCCCAAAAAACCTGATTGAGACAGGTCCCCGTCACGAGCATACTGATAGAACTGAACTTTTCTCAGTCAAGTAACGCATAAATCACATTGATCTTGCACAACCGAAGAAGCAACAAAATGAAGCGCAAAACAGGGCTATGACTTTGTGAGCGGACGTCTACGTCTCCAACAAATTGGCATGTACCAGTACAAGTACCACGGTACAAGTACAGGAGATGTGAATTGGCAAGCATGATTAGAACCGTACAAGTCCTCCGAAACCATCAAAGCTGAGATGGGCTGGGCTGGTATACGAAGCGAGGAATTTTAGGGAAGTGCTTTAGGTGGAACTTTGAAGTGGAAACATGAAGAAAAGAGAATGGCGCGCTCTGTGATTTAACTGATTTTTTTTTATAAGCGTGATACACTGATAGTGCTGCTGCTGCTTGACGAGATGACCGGAAAACAGCCCTGCTGAAGAACAGTCGGGAAGAATTTCTGGATCGTCTACGAAATGGGTGTGATTTCGCAACCGAGGAAAAGTAGAACAGCTTTACGTTATATACATACATACACTACCGGGGAGGCTAAATTAACTGTTCCTTGTGATTTGTGAACTCTGAAGTCTATACTGTCAGAAACGAGACGGTTTATTCAGGGAACGAAATCAAGATGCAAAACGGGTGGCAGTGAAAGCGAGTCGCCCGGGGCCCACGCGCCAGCCAATAACGGAAAAACGCAAGCAATAAATCAATAGAGAAAAAAAAAACAGGGGTGTTCTCACCGTCGCTGGAGGGCGCTGGCGCGGGCGGCTGCACGGCGGCGGCGGCGGAGGCCGGCATTGCGATGCCCACCACCAGCGCGGCCACCGCCACCAGGCCCACGGAGGTCCACGCCGCCGCCATTTCTCCTCGGCCGCTCTCCTCTGAACTTCTTCCTCCTCTGCTGCTGCCCTTAGCTCGCCTCTTGATTTCTCGCCTCCTCTCCGGCCACCGCGAAGAAGGCAAGACAAGAGCACCGCCGGAGGCGAGCAGGAGGAGGGAGCAAGGAATGGCACGACCCCTTTCTCTCGCTCGCTCTCGGTTTCCTCTGGCGCTCAGATTTCGGGCTCGGGAATGCAGCCAACGTGCGCGCGGCGCCTATATAGCGCGACACGAGCACGGCAAAATGGTAACCGAGGCGAGCATTATTACTAACAGAAAAAAAAAAAACAGGTTGCTCTTGGTAACTTTCGATGACACGTGGGCCCGATCTACGGCTTTGGGGCCACCGGCAGTGGAGGATCTCTGTGCGCGGGATTCGTGGGGACAGATTTGCCAGGCCCCGTCCGTCCGCGGGAGGTACCCGGGCATATACCCGACACTCCTTGACAGGTGGGACCGGATACCACCTACAGTGAGTGAGTATAGAATGAGCGGTCAGAGACAGGGAGACGTGGGCAGTATTCGCGGTGAGCCATGTGAAACTGCAGCTCGTGCGAGGGGCCATGTTTTCCTTTCGCCTCGTGCCAGGCTGTGGCCGATACAGCAACTTGTTTGTTACCCCAGTACCAGTGGTGTACATGTAACTGACAGGGCCCCACGGTGGCAGAGAATCCGAGGTTTTCACAGGCACGGCATAGCAGCTGCTACAACGGCATTTCGGGTACGTCCATGTTCGCGCGGTTTAAAAACGAAACTCAGCGGCCGAACAAAAAAAGCAAACCGAACCCAAAATTAAGGTGGGTTTGCGGTTGGCCAACGTGAGTATTTGTCAGTCTAGGCCAGCGAGGTAGCCACACTTCTTCCTCTCCACTCTCTTCCAGCCGCCACCCGCGCTCGGCGATCTAGCTGCACCCATGGAGACCATGGCGCACTCCGCCTTGCCAGTGGCTAAGGCTACAGATCCAACGGTCGTGGCCAACCTCGAGGTTGTCACTGGCGCTGCCGTAGTTCGTGGCCGTTGCGCAAAAAGGTCACCGCTCCCGGTTTTATCAAGCCAAAGAAGGAGCTCACGGTGCAGGAGAGAGGGAGGCTGAGTCGGGGACGTGTCAACACCCGGATTTTTAAGTCCAGATGCCTATTATGTCATTCCTCGCAATCCCAGGAATATTGTTTTTGCGAGACATAATAGATTGATATCACAACACATCATTCATTACAACACATAATAGTCTTACAAATAAAAAAGGAATCACATGATCCAGTCTCATTACAATAATAGTTGATCTATTGATCAATTACAAAACATATAGCTGAAGCAAAGTAGCGATTGTGGTCCATTTGTTTCACAGGCAACTGTTGACATCAGGAGTGGTCCTAGTTGTCGTAGACGTCCTGCTGTCCTTCTTCCTCGTTCTGATACTCCTCTTCATAGTCTGGCCATTTGAATAGCCAGGGACAAAGCCATGAGTACTTTAAAGTACTCGCAAAGTAATACTAGTGTAAGCACAAACAATTATATCAATGGGGTTCTAAGCTCTAGGTTTATTTGCATAAAGCCGGTTTTATTTCATAAGCATTTAGTAAACAAAGACTCCTCATTTGCCTAACTTAACTCAAGTGGGAACATTAGGGTCATTCCCACAACTCTGTTGTGATTCAAAGACCAAGACACCTTTCAAATTCAAGTCACAAGTCACCATTCATATTTTGGAAAAGTTCTGATGACGGAACAGTATGGCCTTCCCAACTGTCCATGATCGCGGACGCGGCTATTCGAATAGTTTAAACTCTGCAGAGGTTGTACACTTGTGCCACAACAATATCAAAAGTTCGTCAGGGGTAACTGGCCCTGATTTATCGCACTCAGTGCGCGAACTACCAATCCTAACCTTTCATTTACATACCCTAGTATAGGCACTTCTCCCCATGAGCTTGGCCTCCCGGTGAGGACCAACAGTCAACCTGGGAACTGCACAGGGCTTGGGTCTGACATTCACCTCATTTCACGTCATTTCATTTTTGGTGGAGGCAGCCTTGGCATAACCCCTATGACGCTTGTTCCGAGGGAACCCATACTAAAATACATAAGTTTCCAGTTAAGTCTTACCCAGATTCAGGTATTGTGGGGGTACTTGTAAAATTGGAATGGTATCGCATCCGAACCCAACCATCAGTTTTGTAAAATTCACCAAGTCATTCACAAGTCATATTCACCTTCAAAATCTTTCAATCGAATGACTCATCATTCCAAGGTTTTCAAAGTCATTGGTTTTTCACAAGTTCCCATCTAAGGTAGTCACTTTTAGTATTAGCACTAGCAACTAGTCATGAGGGGTGCTAACTAGCTTATAGCTTTCTAGGCTAAGTGTGATGCTCTTGTACTATTCCATATCTAGACCAAGTGAATCATGAATCAAAAATAAACTTTGATAAACCAAAGTAAAAACTTGTAAGGTAAAAACTTGGGATAGGAGCATTAAGCATAAAGTAATATGTGAGGGTGCCTTGTTCTTGTAGAGCTTTGCGCTTGGGTATCTTGCAAGAATATTAGCTTGCAACAATATAACTTGCATTAGTCTAGCTTGCCTTGATTGGTGAGGTGGTCAAAGTTCTCTTCTTCTTCCTCTTGGTAGAATACCTCCTCCTCTTGATAGTCTCCGGTACTAACGTCTATAAACGAATACGAGGATACAATCACCAAACCATACTTAAGTAGACTTAAGTAGCCTTAATGGCTCACACAAATGATCTAGCATCATCACTTAACATTTCTACCCAAAATTATACTAGGGTATTCTTACTTAGTGATAGGTAAATAATTTCCTCTCATTGAAATGTGGATTAGGGTTTCTCTTTAGTTTGGACAAATAATTTCCTCTCATTGAATCTTGTTAAGATTTAATCTCCTCAAATAACAATGTAGGATCACATGTTGACCAAGGTCAACACCTCACACTTATCATTTGAGAAACATGATTTAAATGAGGTTCTATACCTCATGCAATTTAAATCCTATTTGATTTAATATCCTCAAGTGAGCAAGTGTGAGACCATGCAATAGAGGTCATCGCATTACTTCATAATACTTTGGAAAATGATTTAAAGGAGGTGCTACACCTCATAGATTTGAAAACTTAAATTTGAACAAGTTTAAATGGACTAGTATTGACTACATAGCCAATTTTTGATTCTAGCCCATGATCATATACAGTACCCATATCATATTTTTGCATAAATAATTAGAGTTTTTTAAATGTGAATTATGAGAGGTGGAATCACCTCAAAATTCATTATGGTTGAATTTATAAAATTATTTGAATTCTGAAAACTCTCTGAATTGTTATTTTTACTATTCAAAATCTACAATAGATTTTGATTTGAATCCAGTGTGGTTGGATGGAGCCTTTCATGAGCTTTCTAAATATATAAAATTTGTCAAATTTGATTTAGTAGATTTGAAGTTGTTTGATTTTGAACAAATCATCTGTAAAGAATTTGACTGAAACAATTTAATTTGAATTCAAACTGTGGGCTTAGGCGGGAAACGTAGATGGGCCAGAGAGGGGTTAAACGGGCCAGCCCAGAAGTGTTTCTCACGTGGCAGGCCGCCTGACAGGTGAGGCACAGGCGTCAGTCTCGATTTAAACCTGAAACGGTATGCTCTATTCTCGACTGTAGGATTATATCGCGATCTAACGACGCTCGGCCGTCGTCTACGTCGACGAGAGAGGCTTACTGGCGCAGCGAGGCTAGGGGGTGGGAGAGCTCACCGGAGGTCGGCAGACGGCGGCGTTGATGTGAGGTGATGTTGCGGACGACGGCGCAGTGGTTGGTACCGACGGTGACTCCAACGGTGGCGGGAATCGATGGCGCCCTTTGCAGCACCGCCGCGGACTTCAGCTGTCGATTGGAGGTCTATCGGCGATGATGTGGAGTGGAGAGGGGTTGAGAATGATCAGAGAGAGGAGGTGAGTCGAGTGGTGTGAGCAATTGAGGAGGAGGAGATCTCCTTTTATAGAGTTGAGAGGTGGCCGTGGGGTGCGGGCAAGGTCGACGGTGGCGCGGCATCTCTGAGGCGCGAAGAGGCAAGGCGAGGTGCGCGTGGGATGGCCAGCATCATGGCCATGCTCAAGGACTTGCTGGCGCAGCGAAAGGAGGAGGGGACGGCTCGGGCATCGTCATCGTCCTGGTAGTACGGGCGCGGCAGAGGTTGACGAGGGCGTCGGCTAGAGGGCACCGGCGAGCCAATGGGGTTGTCTGGGAGTGAGCAGGTGGGGTGGTGATCACGCGTGCGAAGGGGAAAGGCGAGAGGAGGACGACAACGATCAGGCGAGCGTGCGCTCTGGTGCGCTCTGCGTCGTGACCATGCACGTCATGGCATGTACTGGGCATCCTGGGCGCGCGTCGTTTGGCCAGTGTCGTGCGTGTCTCTGGCCAGGGAAGGTACCAGCGTGCGTGAGGGAGTGTGAGGAGTCTCGTTGACATGGAGAAAGGGACCAGAGAGAGGTGGTGAGGTAGGGTGGCATGGTGAGGTCAATCATGACCGGCATGGTGATGTTCTTCATCATGTCTGCATTTTTATCAGTGCTAAAGGGCATGGTCTGATGCAGAGGAGGTACAAGGACCACAATGATCTCATTGCATCTCTGGTTTAGGCTTAGAACCATTGGGTAAAGGCATGTATGCTCAATGTCAAGTAGTGCACACCAAGTGTTTGTGTTAATGGCCGCATGAACAAAATATTCAAAATTCTCAATTCTTTTTGGTGGAGTTGATTTGAATAATATATGGAGTAGAGTGGTGGTGGTGGTGTGCAAATTGGTGCTGGTTTGCAAAGTTTCAAAAAGTGGATGATCTATACTTTGTTTCAAGGTTGCAACTTGTCTCATTTATATTGGTCAAACTAGGCAGAGTCAACCATAGTGGTCAACACAAGAAATGTTCATCTTGATATGGTCTTGGATGAGGTGGAAAGAAGTGAGGGGTTTTAGTTTAAGAATCTGCCAAACCAGGGGCTCAAAGTGGGCAAGATGTTATAAAAGTGCAAATTGACCATTATCATATGTGAGTGAATTTTGATATTTCCTTTGATTTGATTTGTGTTTCTTTGATGCAAATTTGTTTGTTATTGATATATTAGTGTTTCACAAGCAATGGCACAAGCAATGGTGGCCTTGGTTGATGATTTGCAAAAATGGCCATTTGTGTATGTGAGTGAGATTTGCATTTTTCTCATTTATTTTATTTCTCTCTATTTGATTTGGTTTTTCTTGATTCAAAAGTGATTCTTATTTGTTTAGGAACATTTCCAAACCATTGAAACAATTCCAAAAGGCCTAGTTCAAAGATTTGCAAAAATGACCATAAACACATAAGAGGTGAAATTCCAATTTTTCTTAATCTTCTATTTTGTTCCCCTTGCTTTACTCGGGCATGGTTTAGGGTCCATTTAGGGTTAGATTAGGTTTAGAGAGGGTTTCACACCATTTGGGTAGGATATGAAGGCATAGGGCAAGATTGGGTAATATGGCCATGTGTCACATATGCCTCTATGCAAAGTTTATTTTATTTTTGTATCTCACTTGAATTTGTTGGTAAGTACTAGGTTAGGTTTGTTGATGTTTTCAAAACACCTAAAGCAGGTAGAAAAGCCTAGGTAAAAGTTTTACCAAAATAGCCATAGGCACATAGGCCCTTTTCTTATTTAATTTCTTTTTATTTTGTTTTAACTTGGATGGTGAAAAGGATAGGGTTTAGGGTTTAAGATCCTTTCAAAATACTTCAACAAACAATCATGGCAATATCACAACATATAAGCATGATCACTATGTATCAAACTTAATTTAATAAAAAAAATTGTTGGTTCCAAAATTTGGAAAATAGGGAAATTCATTTTCTTCTTTGTTTGAAAATTTGGGATGTTACAAACCCTTCCCCCTTAAACAAATCTCGTCCCGAGATTTTAAGAAAAGTTAGGTTCCTAAGAGGGATTGAGAAATTGGATTAACAGGAAACATACTTGGCATGGCCTGGGGTGCTTCCTGAGCTTCTGTGGCATTCATGTGGTTGAGACGGCCGTTGTGGTTGTTCTGGTTTCTTCTGGCTGCAAAGCGGCGCTGTTGCTGGGCAGGTGCAGCAGTATTGGGGGCAGTTTTGGCAAGCTTCGTGGGGCATTCATTTGAGTAGTGACCCACAGTTCAACATTCATAGCAGGTGATTGTTGACTTGTCCTTTGGGGAGATGGGGGTAGCATTGCTCCCAGTCCTTGGGGCAGTATTAGTGTTGTTGTTGTTACCAGTGTTGTTGTTGCTGTTGTGGTTGTTGTTGTTGTTGCCTCGAGCTTCGGGGGTCCTCCGTTGTTGTTGGTGTAGTTTGGGCGATACGTCTGAGCAGTTGGCTTGTTGTTTCTTGGGGTAAATCCTCCAGATGAGTTGTTGCGGTAATTCTGGGCATTGTTGGGCCCATTCTGGTTCATCATTCTTCTCTTGCGGTTCTCGTTGTCATGGTTAAGCTTCCCTTCCATCTGGATGGCGGAGTCCACCAAGGCTTCCAAGTCAGCGAACAGAATGTTCACTAACACAGTTTGCATCTCATCATGCAGTCCGTTCAGAAATATTTCCTTTCTCTTCTCGTTGGTGTTGGTCTCATCCGGGGCGTACCTTGACAGAGTAAGAAATCTGTCGCGGTATTCCACCACGGACATCCTTCCTTGCTTGAGTTCGCGGAACTCGTCTCTCATCTTCTTTATCAGTCCTTGGGGCACATGGTACTTGCTGAACTTGAGTTTGGAGTCTTCCCAAGTCATCATTTGCCCCGCATTCATTGCACGGGCACTTGTCCACCAGGCTCTTGCAGGTCCTGACAGGTAGTGGGTGGCGAACAGTACTTTTTCTGCGGCTTCAACTCCCGCAACTTCTAGGTTTTTCTCCATGGTCAGGAGCCAGTCATCTGCGTCAAGTGGCTCTTCGGTCTTGCTGATCATGGGTGGGTTGGTGTTCTGAAAATTCTTCAGCTTCGATCCAGGGTGGTCGTGGTTTCCATGGCCTTGATTGTTCTGAGCTATCTGCTGCAGTGCAATAATATTGGCTTGTCGTTCAGCTCTCTCGGCTTCTCGGTCTGCCATCATCATTTGCAGCATCTGCATCATTGCGTCCTGGTTGGTGCTGCGGGTTGGTGGGGCCATCTGAACATTTGAGATAGATGATAAGATAAGAGGGAAATTTCTATGGTTTGTTTGGTTAAAGTTTAAAAAGTTCAAAACTTGAAAACTTGAGTAGTGTTGCAGGGGTAAAAACCAACAACACTTTTTCATTCATACCAAGCATCACACATTACAAAGCTAACACACCGTTGGTTTGAAGAACCATTCATTCGTTCTACGATACAAGGGGATCCTGTTACAAACTCACACCTACGATAGTGCTTTAATGATACTACTCTTCAGGGTGGATTCTTCGTCTTCACGGGTAATGTGCTTGGCGAAAGGCGAGGGCGTTGTCCAACTCCTTGCGGGTCTTGTACATCATGAAGTCTAGATATGCAACATAGTGGTTCATCTCCGGGTGCGGGGGCATGGTTATTGGTCTTCCCAGGGGGTCATGTCTTGGGTAGTAAATGAAGCGGGTATTCTTGAGATTGTTCACATTTTGTCCACACAGACGGGCAATTGCTTCTTGCATCGCTCTGGCTATTCCTTCCTTCCAAGTATTTCCAGTTACCGAAAACCATATGGTTCCCCATATTGGGGCTCCAAGCTTTCCTCTCAGATCTGCAGTAACTTCCCACCGAGGTTGTCTTCCCGACTGATTATTGAGGGGTATTCCGAAGAACTCTGGATACGGGCGTCCTAGATATTCAACCAGTTGTTTCAAATCCTTCTCGAACATTAGGTTTCCTCCGTGGCCAAGCTGATAGGACTTGCAGGTGTACTCCATCTGTGAAGAATTATGATGAGTAAGTTAGAGAAGTGAGTAGTGTGTCAAAATTTTATGTAGTAGTATAAGAAAAATAGAGCATGAATTTCTTATTTTGAAGAAGATCTCAAGGATAAGAGTGAGAATAACTTTTCATAAATAATCATTTCATTTGTTTTGGAAACTAAGTTTTTGAGACGTCCATTCTAACTAGGGTCTCCAAAGGTCAACAATGGCTCTAATACCAACTTGTCAACACCCGGATTTTTAAGTCCAGATGCCTATTATGCCATTCCTCGCAATCCCAGGAATATTGTTTTTGCGAGATATAATAGATTGATATCCCAACACATCATTCATTACAACACATAATAGTCTTACAAATAAAAAAGGGATCACATGATCCAGTCTCATTACAATAATAGTTGATCTATTGATCAATTACAAAACACATAGCGGAAGCGAAGTAGCAGTTGTGGTCCATCTGTTCCACAGGAAACTGTTGACGTCAGGAGTGGTCCTAGTTGTCGTAGACGTCCTGTTGTCCTTCTTCCTGGTTCTGATACTCCTCTTCATAGTCTGGCCATTTGAATAGACAGGGACAAAGCCATGAGTACTTTAAAGTACTCGCAAACTAATACTAGTGTAAGCACTAACAATTATATCAATGGGGTTCTAAGCTCTAGGTTTATTTGCATAAAGCCAGTTTTATTTCATAAGCATTTAGTAAACAAAGACTCCTCATTTGCCTAACTTAACTCAAGTGGGAACATTAGGATCATTTCCACAACTCTGTTGTGATTCAAAGACCAAGTCACCTTTCAAACTCAAGTCACAAGTCATCATTCATATTTTGGAAAAGTTCTGATGACGGAACAGTATGGCCTTCCCAACTGTCCATGACCGCGGCCGCGGCTATTCGAATAGTTTAAACTCTGCAGAGGTTGTACACTTGTGCCACAACAATTGCAATAGTTCGTCAGGGGTAACTGGCCCTGATTTATCGCACTCAATGCGCGAACTAACAATCCTAACCTTTCATTTACATACCCTAGTATAGGCACTTCTCCCCATGAGCTTGGCCTCCCGGTGAGGACCAACAGTCAACCTGGGAACTGCACAGGGCTTGGGTCTGACATTCACCTCATTTCACGTCATTTCATTTTTGGTGGAGGCAGCCTTGGCATAACCCCTATGACGCTTGTTCCGTGGGAACCCATACTAAAATACATAAGTTTCCAGTTAAGCCTTACCCAGATTCAGGTATTGTGGGGGAACTTGTAAAATTGGAATGGTATCGCATCCAAACCCAACCATCAGTTTTGTAAAATTCACCAAGTCATTCACAAGTCATATTCACCTTCAAAATCTTTCAATAGAATGACTCATCATTCCAAGGTTTTCAAAGTCATTGGTTTTTCACAAGTTCCCATCTAAGGTAGTCACTTTTAGTATTAGCACTAGCAACTAGTCATGAGGGGTGCTAACTAGCTTATAGCTTTCTAAGCTAAGTGTGATGCTCTTGTACTATTCCATATCTAGACCAAGTGAATCATGAATCAAAAATAAACTTTGATAAACCAAAGTAAAAAACTTGTAAGGTAAAAACTTGGGATAGGAGCATTAAGCATAAAGTAATATGTGAGGGTGCCTTGCTCTTGTAGAGCTTTGCACTTGGGTATCTTGCAAGAATATTAGCTTGCAACAATATAACTTCATTAGTCTAGCTTTCCTTGATTGGTGAGGTGGTCAAAGTTCTCTTCTTCTTCCTCTTGGTAGAATACCTCCTCCTCTTGATAGTCTCCGGTACTAACGTCTATAAACGAATACGAGGATACAATCACCAAACCATACTTAAGTAGACTTAAGTAGCCTTAATTAATGGCTCACACAAATGATCTAGCATCATCACTTAACATTGCTACCCAAAATTATACTAGGGTTTTCTTACTTAGTGATAGGTAAATAATTTCCTCTCATTGAAATGTGGATTAGGGTTTCTCTTTAGTTTGGAGAAAAAATTTCCTCTCATTGAATCTTGTTAAGATTTAATCTCCTCAAATAACAATGTAGGATCACATGTTGACCAAGGTCAACACCTCACACTTATCATTTGAGAAACATGATTTAAATGAGGTTCTATACCTCATGCAATTTAAATCCTATTTGATTTAATATCCTCAAGTGAGCAAGTGTGAGACCATGCAATAGAGGTCATCACATTACTTCATAATACTTTGGAAAATGATTTAAAGGAGGTGCTACACCTCATAGATTTGAAAACTTAAATTTGAACAAGTTTAAATGGACTAGTATTGACTACATAGCCAATTTTTGATTCTAGCCCATGATCATATACAGTACCCATATCATATTTTTGCATAAACAATTAGAGTTTTTTAAATGTGAATTACGAGAGGTGGAATCACCTCAAAATTCATTATGGTTGAATTTATAAAATTATTTGAATTCTGAAAACTCTCTGACTTGTTATTTTTACTATTCAAAATCTACAATAGATTTTGATTTGAATCCAGTGTGGTTGGATGGAGCCTTTCATGAGCTTTCTAAATATATAAAATTTGTCAAATTTGATTTAGTAGATTTGAAGTTGTTTGATTTTGAACAACTCATATGTAAAGAATTTGACTGAAACAATTTAATTTGAATTCAAACTGTGGGCTTAGGCGGGAAACGTAGCTGGGCCAGAGAGGGGTTAAACGGGCCAGCCCATAAGTGTTTCTCACGCGGCAGGCCACCTGACAGGTGAGGCACAGGCGTCAGTCTCTATTTAAACCCGAAACGGTATGCTCTGTTCTCGACCGTAGGATTATATCGCGATCTAACGGCGCTCGGTCGTCGTCTACGTCGACGAGAGAGGCTTACTAGCGCGGCGAGACTAGGGGGTGGGAGAGCTCACCGGAGGTCGGCAGACGGCGGTGTTGATGCGAGGTGATGTTGCGGACGACGGCGCGGTGGCTGGTACCGACGGCGACTCCAACGGTGGCGGGAATTGATGGCGCCCTTTGCAGCACCGCCGCGGACTTCAGCTGTCGATTAGAGGTCTACCGGCGATGATGTGGAGTGGAGAGGGGTTGAGAATGATCAGAGAGAGGAGGTGAGTCGAGTGGTGTGAGCAATTGAGGAGGAGGAGATCTCCTTTTATAGAGTTGAGAGGTGGCCGTGGGGTGCGGGCAAGGTTGACGGTGGCGCGGCATCTCTGAGGCGCGAAGAGGCAAGGCGAGGTGCGCGTGGGATGGCCAGCATCATGGCCATGCTCAAGGACTTGCTGGCGCAGTGAAAGGAGGAGGGGACGGCTCGGGCATCGTCATCGTCCTGGTAGTACGGGCGCGGCAGAGGTTGACGAGGGCGTCGGCTACAGGGCGCCGGCGAGCCAATGGGGTTGTCTGGGAGTGAGCAGGTGGGGTGGTGATCACGCGTGCGAAGGGGAAAGGCGAGAGGAGGACGACAGCGATCGGGCGAGCGTGCGCTCTGGTGCGCTCTGCGTCGTGACCATGCACGTCATGGCATGTACTGGGCATCCTGGGCGCGCGTCGTTTGGCCAGTGTCATGCGTGTCTCTGGCCAGGGGAGGTACCAACGTGTGTGAGGGAGTGTGAGGAGTCTCGTTGACATGGAGAAAGGGACCAGAGAGAGGTGGTGAGGTAGGGTGGCATGGTGAGGTCAATCATGGCCGGCATGGTGATGTTCTTCATCATGTCTGCATTTTTTATCAGTGCTAAAGGGCATGGTATGATGCAGAGGAGGTACAAGGACCACAATGATCTCATTGCATCTCTGGTTTAGGCTTAGAACCATTGGGTAAAGGCATGTATGCTCAATGTCAAGTAGTGCACACCAAGTGTTTGTTTTAATGGCCGCATGAACAAAATATTCAAAATTTTCAATTCTTTTTGGTGGAGTTGATTTGAATAATATATGGAGTAGAGTGGTGGTGGTGGTGTGCAAATTGGTGCTGGTTTGCAAAGTTTCAAAAAGTGGATGATCTATACTTTGTTTCAAGGTTGCAACTTGTCTCATTTATATTGGTCAAACTAGGCAGAGTCAACCATAGTGCTCAACACAAGAAATGTTCATCTTGATATGGTCTTGGATGAGGTGGAAAGAAGTGAGGGGTTTTAGTTTAAGAATCTACCAAACCAGGGGCTCAAAGTGGGCAAGATGTTATAAAAGTGCAAATTGATCATTATCACATGTGAGTGAATTTTGATATTTCCTTTGATTTGATTTGTGTTTCTTTGATGCAAATTTGTTTGTTACTGATATATTAGTGTTTCACAAGCAATGGCACAAGCAATGGTGGCCTTGGTTGATGATTTGCAAAAATGGCCATTTGTGTATGTGAGTGAGATTTGCATTTTTCTCATTTATTTTATTTCTCTCTATTTGATTTGGTTTTTCTTGATTCAAAAGTGATTCTTATTTGTTTAGGAACATTTCCAAACCATTGAAACAATTCCAAAAGGCCTAGTTCAAAGATTTGCAAAAATGGCCATAAACACATAAGAGGTGAAATTCCAATTTTTCTTAATCTTCTATTTTGTTCCCCTTGCTTTACTTGGGCATGGTTTAGGGTCCATTTAGGGTTAGATTAGGTTTAGAGAGGATTTCACACCATTTGGGTAGGATATGAAGGCATAGGGCAAGATTGGGTAATATGGTTATGTGTCACATATGCCTCTATGCAAAGTTTATTTTATTTTTGTATCTCACTTGAATTTATTGGTAAGTACTAGGTTAGGTTTGTTGATGTTTCCAAAACACCTAAACAAGGTAGAAAAGCCTAGGTAAAAGTTTTACCAAAAATAGCCATAGGCACATAGGCCGTTTTCTTATTTAATTTCTTTTTATTTTGTTTTAACTTGGATGGTGAAAAGGATAGGGTTTAGGGTTTAAGATCCGTTCAAAATACTTCAACAAAAAATCATGGAAATATCACAACATATAAGCATGATCACTATGTATCAAACTTAATTTAATAAAAGTTTTTGTTGGTTCCAAAATTTGGAAAATAGGGAAATTCATTTTCTTCTTTTTTGAAAAATTGGGATGTTACAGGAAGCGAGCTGGCCGTAGAGACAATGTGAAGGCCAAGCTTGCCACGGCCGAGGCCGCCAAAAAAAGGACGGAAGCAATGGCTTACGCCACCCAAGTGTAGGCCCGCGCTAACGCCGAGGCCATGTGCAGACCAACACGTTGGCGAAGAGTCGCGGCTCGTCCACGTACAAGCCCCCGCGCCAGTTAGGCCTCACGACGGCAGCGTCCGGACAAGTGGCCAGCCGATCCAAACATCGACCTCAACGTCTCGGCGAGTGGGTCGTCTGGGAGCGTGCAAAGAAATCCCGCCAAACGCTTATCGGCAGACGTATGATCGTCTCTCTATCACAACCATCGTTTGTCTCCAACCAAATGGTATGTGTCACAGGAATTCTTCGATGGAGACCAGTCCATGGCGACCATGATCAACGAAAGGGCCGGCATGAAGACCCAACATGCCATCCAAAACCACACCCAAAAATCTCCGGATGACATTGGGGACGAGCTGTTCGTCGGTCCCCAAGCTAGGAGAACTGGAGGCTACACCGAGCTCGAGGACGTGTAAATTTGTGAGGCGTGGATGAAGTTTGGCAAGATCTAATTTGTGGTGCCCAACAAAAGGACGACACATTTTGGAAGAAGATCCACAACTACTTCAACGAGCACAAGCACTTGGGTGATCACCCTTTCGTGAGTGATCGGAGTGAGGCCTCTCTCGCAAAATGGTGGGCATTTATCCAAGAGCAATGCACCAAGTTCAACGCCGCCGACAACACGATGCAGAATCAGAAGGTTAGTGGCCTTAGCGTTGCCGACTTGATGACCCAATCTTTGGGAGACTTTAAGGCCACCAACAAGATGAAGAACTTCCACATGGTCCATTGTTGGGTGATTGTGAAATATTGCCCCAAGTGGCACGAGCTCTATGCGGCCTATGACGCCAACGCAAAGGCCGGAAAATCCAATGTCATCGATGTTGATGGTGTCGCCCCAAGTGAGGCTAGTGCATCAAAGAGCCCGAAGGGACGTACAAGCTCCAAGGTAGAGGCCAAGCGAGATGCCTCCTCTCAAGCAGTCATGCAGACAGTCAAAACCCTCATATCCAACAAGGAGGTGTCAAGCGAGAAGAAGGAAGAGAGGAAGCATTGGGATAAGGAGGAGGCGGTGAAGAACTACGCCGACATCCAACACAAGAAGCTTGCCGTTGAAGAATCAACACCCACAATATGTGCAACGAAATGGAGCTCGCCCTACTGCTGCTTACGTGTGACGGGTCTTGCAACGGCACCAGGAAAGTAGCTCCTTGTGACGGTAAAGCACACGTCCGTTGGGAACCCCAAGAGGAAGGTATGATGCATATAGCAGCGAGTTTTCCCTCAGTAAGAAACCAAGGTTATCGAACCAGTAGGAGATGAAGGTCACGTGAAGGTTGTTGGTGAAGGAGTGTAGTGCGGCGCAACACCAGGGATTCCGACACCAATGTGGAACCTGCACAACACAATCAAGATACTTTGCCCCAACTTAACAGTGAGGTTGTCAATCTCACTGGCTTGCTGAAAACAAAGGATTAAACGTATGGTGTGGAGAATGATGTTTGCTTGCAAAGAACAACAGAGAACAATGATTGCAGTAGGTTGTATTTCAGATGTAAAAGAATGGACCGGGGTCCACAGTTCACTAGTGGTGTCTCTCCAATAAGATAAATAACATGTTGGGTAAACAAATTACAGTTGGGCAATTGACAAATAGAGAGGGCATAACAATGCAGATACATATCATGGTGACTAATATGGGATTTACTTAGGGCATTGCGACAAAGAACATAGACCGCTATCCAGCATGCATCTATGCCTAAAAAGTCCACCTTCGGGTTAGCATCCGCACCCCTTCCAATATTAAGTTGCAAACAACAGGCAATTGCATTAAGTATTGTGCGTAATGTAAACAATATAAATATCCTTAGACAAAGCATTTATGTTTTATCCCTAGTGGCAACAACACATCCACAACCTTAGAACTTTCTGTCACTGTCCCAGATTGAATGGAGGCATGAACCCACTATCTAGCATAAATACCCCCTCTTGGAGTTACAAGTATCAACTTGGCCAGAGCCTCTACTAGTAACGGAGAGCATGCAAGATCATAAACAACACATATATGATAGATCGATAATCAACTTGACATAGTATTCCATATTCATCGGATCCCAACAAACACAACATGTAGCATTACAAATAGATGATCTTGATCATGATAGGCAGCTCACAAGATCTAAACATGATGGCACAATAGGAGAAGACAACCATCTAGCTACTGCTATGGACCCATAGTCAAAGGATGAACTACTCACGCATCAGTCCGGAGGCGAGCATGGTGATGTAGAGCCCTCCGGTGATGATTCCCCTCTCCGGCAGGGTGCCGGAGGTGATCTTCAGAACCCCCCGAGATGGGGTTGACGGCGGCGGCGTCTCTGGAACTTATCTTGTATCGTGGCTCTCGGTACTAGGGTTTTCCGATACGAAGGAATATATAGGCGAAGAGGCAGCGTCGGGGGAGCCAGGGGGTGGGCTCCCCATACCTGGGCGCGCCAGGGGGTAGGGCCGCGCCGCCCTATGGGGTGGCCCCCCTGCTGGCCGCCTCCGACTCTTCTTCGATGTTCTGGAATCCTCCGTGGAAAATAGGGCCGTGGGCTTTTGTTTCGTCCAATTCCGAGAATATTTCCTGTGTAGGATTTCTGAAACCAAAAACAGCAGAAAACAGGAACTGGCGCTTCGGCATCTTGTTAATATGTTAGTACCGGAAAATGCATAAAAATGATATAAAGTATGAATAAAACATGTAGGTGCTGTCATAAAACTAGCATGGAACATAAGAAATTATAGATACATTTGAGACGTATCAAGCATCCCCAAGCTTAGTTCCTACTCGCCCTCGAGTAGGTAAACGATAAAAAGAATAATTTCTGAAGTGACATGCTACCAACATGATCTTGATCAATACTATTGCAAAGCATATGAAATGAATGAAGTGACTCAAAGTAACAGTCTATAGTTCGTTAACAAATAGATAATGACTAAACAACTGAATCATATAGCAAAAACTTTTCATGAATAGTACTTTCAAGACAAGCATCAAAAATTCTTGCATAGGAGTTAACTCATAAAGCAATAGATCCTTAATAGAAGGTTTTGAAGCAACACAAAGGAAGATTTAAGTTTCAGCAATTGCTTTCAACTTTCAACATGTATATCTCATGGATAATTGTCAACACAAAGTAATATGATGAGTGCAAATAAGCAAGTATGTAAGAATCAATGCACACAATTGACACAAGTGTTTGCTTATAATCTAGAAGGAAGTAGGTAAACTGACTCAACATAAAGTAAAAGAAAGTCCCTTCGCAGAGGGAAGCAGGGATTAAATCATGTGCTAGAGCTTTTCAAGTTTTGAAATCATATATAGAGAGCATAAAAGTAAAGTTTAGAGAGGTGTTTGTTGTTGTCAACGAATGGTAGTGGGCACTCTAACCCCCTTGTCAAACAGACTTTCAAAGAGCGGCTCCCATGAAGGACGTTATCACTACCAGCAAGGTAGATCATCCCTCTTCTCTTTTGTTTACACATGTACTTTAGTTTTATTTATGGATGACACTCCTCCCAACCTTTTTCTTTCACAAGCCATGACTAACCGAATCCTCGGGTCCCTTCCAACACTTCACATACCATGGAGGAGTGTCTATTTGCAAAATTAAGTTGCTTACTGATGAATCAGGGCAAAACATGTGAAGAGAATTATTAATGAAAGTTAATTAATTGGGGCTGGGAACCCCGTTGCCGGCTCTTTTTGCAAAATTATTGGATAAGCGGATGTGCCACTAGTCCATTGTTGAAAGTCCGCCCAACAAGATTGAAAGATAAAACACCACATACTTCCTCATGAGCTATAAAACATTGACACAAATAAGAGATAATAACTTTTGAATTGTTTAAAGGTAGCACATGAAGTATTTACTTGGAATGGCAGAAAAATACCACATAGTAGGTAGTTATGGTGGACACACATGGCATAGTTTTTGGCTCAAGGTTTTGGATGCACGAGAAGCATTCCCTCTCAGTGGAAGGCTTTGGCTAGCAAGGTTGTTTGAAGCAAACACAAGTATGAACCGGTACAGCAAAACTTACATAAGAACATATTGCAAGCATTATAAGACTCTACACTGTCTTCGTTGTTGCTCAAACACTTTTACCAGAAAATATCTAGACTTTAGAGAGACCAATCATGCAAACCAAATTTCAACAAGCTCTACGGTAGTTCTCCACTAATAGGTTTAAACTACACGATGCAAGAGCTTAAACATGATCTACTTGAGAGCTCAAAAAAATTGCCAAGTATAAAATTATTCAAGACAATATACCAATTACCACATGAAGCATTTTCGGTTTCCAACCAAATAACAATAAGTGCAGCAGCTTTCAGCTTTCGCCATGAACATTAAAAGTAAAACTAAGAACACCAGTGTTCAAATGAAAAAGCGGAACATGTCTCTCTCCCACACAAGGATTGCTAGGATCCGAATTTATTTAAACACAAAACAAAAATAAAAGCACACAGACCCTCCAAGTAAAGCACATAAGATGTGACGGAATAAAAATATAGTTTCACTAGAGGTGACTGATACGTCCATTTTGCATCACTATTTTATATCCTAATTTACTGTTATTCATTGATATATTTCATATTTAGAGGTGATACTTATGTTATTTCATCTATTTTGCATGTTTCATGATTGTTGGAGAATCGCGCACCGGAGTCAGGATTTTGCTGGAAAAAGCGCCGTCAGAATGCAATATTTCGGAAGATCAACAATTGACGGAAATTATACTGAAAATTCTATTTTCCAGAAGACGAAGGTAGCCAAAAGGAGGAGCCGAGGAGGGCCACCATGGGCCCCCCATAGGCCGGCGTGGGCCCTGGCCTGGCCGCGCCGCCATGTGGGGAGGGGGCCCACAGCCCCCTCTGGCCTCCTCTCCTTCGCGTACTTCTTCGTCCCGAAAACCTAAGCTCCGGGGGATAGTCGCGAAGAGTCACAGCCGCCTCTGCGGGGCGGAAAACACCAGAGAGAAAAGAACTCTCCGGCAGGCTGAAATCTGCCGGGGAAATTCCCTCATGGAGGGGGAAATCGACGTCATCGTCACCATCATCGAGCTGGACATCATCTCCATCATCATCACCATCATCTCCATCATCATCACCGCCATCTCCACCGCTGCACCTCGTCACCGCTGTAACAATTAGGGTTGGATCTTGATTGTTTGATAGGGGAAACTCTCCCGGTATTAATTTCTACTTGTTATTGATGCTATTGAGTGAAACCATTGAACCAAGGTTTATGTTCAGATTGTTATTCATCATCATATCACCTCTGATCATGTTCCATATGATGTCTCGTGAGTAGTTAGTTTAGCTCTTGACGACATGGGTGAAGTCTAAATGTTAGTAGTGAATTATGGTTGAGTAATATTCAATGTTATGATATTTAAGTTGTGGTGTTATTCTTCTAGTGGTGTCATGTGAACGTCGACTACATGATACTTCACCTTTATGGGCCTAGGGGAATACATCTTGTACTCGTTTGCTAATTGCGGGGTTGCCGGAGTGGCAGAAACCTAAACCCCGTTGGTATATCGATGCGGGAGGGATAGCAGGATCTCGCAGTTTAAGGTCGTGGTTAGATTTATCTTAATTACTTTCTTGTAGTTGCGGATGCTTGCAAGGGGTATAATCACAAGTATGTGTTAGTCCTAGGAAGGGCGGTGCATTAGCATAGGTTCACCCACACAACACTTATCAAAACAATGAAGATTACTCAGCTATATGAAGCGAAAGCACTAGACTAAATTCTCGTGTGTCCTCAAGAACGTTTGGTCATTATAAGTAAACAAACCGGCTTGTCCTTTGTGCTAAAAAGGATTGGGCCACTCGCTGCAATTATTTCTCTCGCATTTTACTTACTTGTACTTTATTCATCTGCTACATCAAAACCCCCGAACACTTGACTCGTGAGCATTTACGAGTGAATCCTTCATCGAAACCGCTTGTCAACACCTTCTGCTCCTCGTTGGGTTCGACACTCTTATTTATCGAAAATACTACGATACACCCCCTATACTTGTGGGTCATCAAGACTATTTTCTGGTGCCGTTGCTGGGGAGTGAAGCGCTATTGGTAAGTGGAATTGGTAAGGGAAACTTTTACTGTTCGTGTTGATTTTATTTCTGCCTGCTGCTATAATTCATTATGGAGAGATCCTCTCTTGAATTTTTATTTGGAAAATCTACTACTACTGCAAAGGTAGTGGATGAGGCGCCAGGTGAGAAAGAGGTTCCATACAAAATACCTATGAAAATTATTGAACGTGTTGTGGATAACCGCTATGAAGGGGATGGAACCGTCCATCCCGGTGATCATTTACCTGTTCTTACATGAATTATGCGGTTTATTCAAGTGTGCAGGTATTGCTATGGATGAAGTTAGGAAGAAACTATTCTCTATATCACTGTCTGGTAAAGCGGCGCATTGGTATAAAGTACTGAAGAATGGGGATTCTCTTGAATGGAATGATATTGTGCCCCTATTTTATTCTAAATTCTATCCTCCAAGTGAAATTCACAAAGACCGGAACCGCATATATAATTTCTGGCCTCATGATGGAGAGAGTATTGCCCAAGCGTGGGGGAGATTGAAGTCTTTAATGCTCAAATGCCCCATTCATGAGCTTCCTGGAAATATTATCATTGATAATTTCTACGCAAGACTTTCTTTTCAAGATAAGACCTTGCTAGATACTTCTTGTTCTGGATCATTTACACGCAACAAAGAAGAGTTTAAAAGGGACCTTCTTGATCGGATTCAGGAGAATACTGAAGGATGGGAGAACGACAAAGATAGAGAGTCGAGTATAAACTATGATTATAAATGCATTGAAGCTTTTATGGATACTCGATAAATTTCGTAATATGAGTGCTACTTATGGTCTTGATTCTCAAGTTGTTGCAAATCTTTATAAAGCTTTTGCCTCTCATTATGAATTGCCTAAGAAGAATTTTGATAAGTATCATGAACCGTATAAAGATAAAATTGATTCATCTATAAATAAATGTGTTGTAATTGAAACTGTTGATCATGTTCTTCCTGAAGCTTATATTAAAAAAACTCCTTTCCCTGCTAAAATGAAGGAGTATTCTGTTATAAATAGTGCGGTTAATAAAAGTGCAAAGAAACCTATAGAACCTGAAGAGCAAATAAAGGTTGAACCTGCTATTGCAATAGTTAAAGATCTTGTGACTGAAAATGTGGAAGATGGTTGATACGTCTCCGACGTATCGATAATTTCTTATGTTCCATGCCACATTATTGATGATATCTACATGTTTTATGCATACTTTATGTCATTATTATGCGTTTTCCGGAACTAACCTATTGACGAGATGCCGAAACGCCAATTGCTGTTTTCTGCTGTTTTTGGTTCCAGAAAGGCTGTTCGGGCAATATTCTCGGAATTGGACGAAATCAACGCCAAACCTCCTATTTTTCCCGGAAGGCTCCAGAACACCGAAGAAGAGTCGGAGGAGAGCCGTGGAGGCCCCACACCATAGGGCCGCGCGGGCCAGACCCTGGCCGCGCCGGCCTAGGGTGAGGCCACCCTGTCAGCCCTCATGCGCCGCCTCTTCGCCTATAAAACCCCTTTCGACCTAAAAACGCAGTACGTTGGACGAAACCAGAGAAAACCTTCCAGAGCCGCCGCCATCGCGAAGCCAAGATCTGGGGGACAGGAGTCTCTGTTCCGGCACGCCGCCGGGACGGGGAAGTGCCCCCGGAAGGCTCCTCCA
Source organism: Lolium rigidum (assembly GCF_022539505.1). Classification (NCBI taxonomy): domain Eukaryota; kingdom Viridiplantae; phylum Streptophyta; class Magnoliopsida; order Poales; family Poaceae; genus Lolium; species Lolium rigidum. The sequence continues at coordinate 237,380,155 of NC_061508.1, read as the reverse complement.
TCGACACCGCTGCCATCTCCACCGCCATCTTCATCACCGCTGCTTGCTCCCATGAGGAGGGAGTAGTTCTCCATCGAGGCTCGGGGCTGTACCGGTAGCTATGTGGTTCATCTCTCTCCTATGTACTTCAATACAATAATCTCATGAGCTGCCTTACATGATTGAGATTCATATGATGACGCTTGTAATCTAGATGTCGTTATGCTAGTCAAGTGAATTTTACTTATGTGATCTCCGGAGACTCCTTGTCCCACGTGTGTAAAGGTGACAAGTGTGTGCACCGTGTGGGTCTCTTAGGCTATATTCCACAGAATACTTATTCACTCGTTATGAATGGCATAGTGAAGTGCTTATTTATATCTCTTTATGATTGCAATATGTTTTGTATCACAATTTATCTATGTGCTACTCTAGTGATGTTATTAAAGTAGTTTTATTCCTCCCGCACGGTGTAATGGTGACGAGTGTGTGCATCCGTGTTAGTACTTGGTTTATGCTATGATTATGATCTCTTGTAGATTATGAAGTTAACTATTGCTATGATAGTATTGATGTGTATTATTCCTCCTACATAGCATGAAGGTGACAGTGTGCATGCTATGTTAGTACTTGGTTTAGTCGAATTGATCTTTCATGCACTCTAAGGTTATTTAAATATGAACATTGAATTGTGGAGCTTGTTAACCCGGCATTGAGGGTTCGTGTAATCCTACGCAATGTGTTCATCATCCAACAAGAGTGTAGAGTATGCATTTATCTATTCTGTTATGTGATCAAAGTTGAGAGTGTCCACTAGTGAAAGTCTAATCCCTAGGCCTTGTTCCTAAATATCGCTATCGCCGCTTGTTTACTCGTTTTATCTGCGTTACTACTGTCTGCGTTACTACTGCTTGTTTACTCGTCCCGGGCAAAGCACTTTTCTCGGTGCCGTTGCCACTGCTCATATATATTCATACCACCCGTATTTCACTATCTCTTCGCCGAACTAGTACACCTATTAGGTGTGTTGGGGACACAAGAGACTTCTTGCTTTGTGGTTGCAGGGTTGCATGAGAGGGATATCTTTGACCTCTTCCTCCCCGAGTTCGATAAACCTTGGGTGATCCACTTAAGGGAAAACTTGCTGCCGTTCTACAAACCTCTGCTCTTGGAGGCCCAACACTGTCTACGAGGAAAAGGAGGGGCGTAGACATCAAGCTATTTTCACGGCGCCGTTGCCGGGGAGGTAAGGTAAAAGGTATTCACATCCTCCGACTACTAAGCTATTTCCTAGCACTGTTGCTGGTGTGTGAGTGCTCGAAGCTATCTCCTTTAGATTCTGCAATTGCATCTTTTTGTTTCTTGTTTTTATTTTCACTAGTTAGGCATAATGGAAAACAACAAAAAAATTGGTGAGCTTTTTAATCTTTTTCCTGATTTAGAATTGTTTGATGCGAAAATTAAAAAACCTATGGAACCTTATTTGCATGCTAGTAGCAATGTTATTAGTATGAATGCAATTACTGCTAATGCTATGGAGAAGTCTAACCTTGGGGAAGCTAGTTTTTTGTGATCTTTTTAGCTTCCCATCTTTAGGGGAGAAAATTTGCTCTGATAATACTTTATCTCCCATATGCAATAACTCTAATGATGCTTGTGATATTTTAAATCCACCTGCTGAAAGTATTCCGTATAAAATACCTATGAAAATTATTGAACGTGTTATGGATAACCACTATAAAGGGGATGGAACTGTCCACCCTAGAGATCATTTACTGTTTTTGCATGAATTATGCAGGTTATTCAAGTGTGCAGGTATCTCTATGGATGAAGTGAGGAAGAAGCTATTCTCTGTTTCACTTGTCCGGTAAAGCGGCGCATTGGTATAAATTGTTGGAGAATAGTCATTCTCTTGGTTGGGAGGAAATTGTACCTCTCTTTTATTCTAAATTTTATCCTCCTCATGAAGTGCATATTGATAGGAATTATATTTATAACTTTGATCCTCGTGATGGAGAGAGTATTTCTCAAGCGTGGGGGAGATTGAAATCACTAATGCTCAAATGTCCCATTCATGAGCTCCCCCGTAATGTTATTGTTAACAATTTTTATGCGAGGCTTTCAAGACAACATAAGGACTATCTGGACGCATGTTCGGAGGGATCTTTCACAAGCAAGGAGGTTGAAGCTAGGTGGGATCTTCTTGATCGGATTGAGGACAACGCTGAAGGATGGGAGAACGACAAAGGTAAAGAGTCAGGTATAAATTATGATTATGAATGCATTGAAGCTTTTATGGATACCGATAAATTTCAAAATATGAGTGCTACTTATGGTCTTGACTCTCAAGTTGCTGCAAATCTTTATAAAGCCTTTGCTTCTCATTTTGAATTGCCTAAAAAGAATTTTGATAAGTATCATGAACTTTTAAAGAGGCTTGCATGAAGAATGAAATTGTTGTTAATTATTGCAATAAGCATGCTCAAACTCCTAAGAATGCTATTTCCTATAAGCATGTTAATTTTTGTGGAATACATAGACCTTGTGGAATTAATCAAATCAAAGATGAATATTGTATCCATCATGCTAATGAAAAAACTAGAAAGTGGCTTAGGGCTCTAGATGATCTTGGTAAAAAAGTTTGTGCCCTCTATCCTTTTATTTGTGAAGTTTGCCATGAAGTGGGTCATTTTAATTTTCAATGCTCCTCCAATGATAATTTGAATCCAATGAGTGCTGCAAATTTGTATTGTGATGATGAAATTACTCCTAATCAGCATGATGAACTTACTTTATTTTTGGGGTATGAAGAACTGTCGAGAAAAATCTCTTTGTTACATATGAGTGATCTTGATATTGATGATGTCCTGCATGGGTGTTTTTCTTATTGCATTGATAATAGCCATACAAATACTTACATACAAAATATTTTAGAAGATGACACCTTGCCAAAATATGATAGGACCGCTGTGTGTTTTCAACTAATTAATGAAAAGGAGGGATCCTCCCAAGTTTCTTCTATTGTTTCTGAAAGTAAATCAGGTTATGCGGACAAGCCACCCTTCAAGCCTCTTCCTCCTAAAGAAGGGAACGAGGAGAAGGAAGAGAAGAAGAAGAAGAAGAAGGGAACGAAGAAGAAGAAGAAGAAGAAGAAGAAGGAGAATAAAAAGAAAGAGGTAATGGCGTATCCCCGCGTGAATGAGATAACGCTAGGTAACCGTAAGTATGTTGCTCCTAATGATTATTGTGATAATGAATCTGAATATGATGATCTTCCTATGCCCTTTACATACATTAGCAATCATGATTTGAATGAGCACACTACTTTTGATATTGCAAATCTCCGGGAAATTAATTCGAAAATGATGATGATAATAATTGCCATAGTGTCGATGCTATCCATGCTTCCTCCCATAATGATATAGAAAGCTCTAAGCTTGGGGAAGAGGTGTTTGCAAATCCTTTAGCTACTGGTCATTATGTTCTTGATACATCTCCTTCTAATAACAATGATGGTGTGGACACGGATAAACCGACTCGTGAAAGATAACTATTCTATTTCCTATGATGACACTGTGCCTCCGATCTCTGATGATTATTACAAAGAATGCTATGATATAGGTTCTAACTATCCTTATGAAACTTGTCATAGTCATGATTGGGTTACCAAAAACAATTCCCTTAATATGCAACTTGTTTACCATGTTCAAATTCTTGATAATAATCCTGCTCCAATTACTATTAATGAAAAGAACTTTCCTTATGCCAAAATTAATGATACTTCTATGCATATGAACCATGATAAGAATGTTTTAAGTGATGGGTATATTGTGGATTTCATCAATGATGCTACTGAAAGTTATTATGAGAGAGAGAAATATGGTTATATGCATCTTAATAATATTAAGTTTCCCCTCTTTATGTTGAGAATCTTGAAGTTACTCGTGTTTTATCCTCTTATGCTTGTCACTTTGTTCTTCATGAATTCATTTGTGTACAAGATTCCTCTGCATAGGAAGCATGTTAGGCTTAAATGTGTTTTGAATTTGCCTCTTGAAGCTCTCTTTTGCTTCAAATACTATTTCTTGCGAGTGCATCACCAAAACTCGCTGAGCCCATCTTAATGGCTATAAAGAAAGAACTTCTTGGGAGATAACCCATGTATTATTTTGCTACAGTACTTTGTTTTATATTTGTGTCTTGGAAGTTGTTTACTACTGTAGCAACCTCTCCTTATCTTAGTTTTGTGTTTTGCTGTGCCAAGTAAAGTCGTTGATAGAAAAGTTCATACTAGATTTGGATTACTGCGCAGAAACAGATTTCTTTGTTGTCACGAATCTGGGCAAAATTCTCTGTAGGTAGCTCAGAAAAATATGCCAATTTACGTGCGTGATCCTCAGATATGTACGCAACTTTCATTCAATTTGAGCATTTTCATCTGAGCAAGTCTGATGCCATTTTAAAATTCGTCTTTACGGACTGTTCTGTTTTGACAGATTCTGCCTTTTATTTCGCATTGCTTCTTTCGTCGTGTTGGGTGGATTTCTTTGTTCCATTACCTTCCAGTAGCTTTGGGCAATGTCCAGAAGTGTTAAGAATGATTGTGTCACCTCTGAACATGTGAGTTTTTGATTATGCACTAACCCTCTAATGAGTTTGTTTCGAGTTTGGTGTGGAGGAAGTTTTCAAGGGTCAAAAGAGGAGGATGATATACTATGATCAAGAAGAGTGAAAAGTCTAATCTTGGGATGCCCCGGTGGTTCACCCCTGCATATTTCAAGAATACTCAAGCATCTAAGCTTGGGGATGCCCAAGGCATCCCCTTCTTCATCGACAAATTATCAGGTTCCTTCTCTTGAAACTATATTTTTATTCGGTCACATCTTATGTACGTTGCTTGGAGCGTCTGTGTGTTTTTGTTTTTGTTTTTGTTTGAATAAATGTTTGTGTGGGAGAGAGACACGCTCCGTTGTTGCATATGGACAGATATGTCCTTAGGCTTTACTCATAATATTCATGGCGAAGGTTGAAACTGCTTCGTTAATTGTTATATGGTTGGGAACGGAAAATGATACATGTAGTAATTGCTAAAATGTCTTGGATAATGAGATACTTGGCAATTGTTGTGCTCATGTTTAAGCTCTTGCATCATATACTTTGCACCTATTAATGAAGAAATACATAGAGCTTGCTAAAATTTGGTTTGCATAATTGGTCTCTCTAAGGTCTAGATAATTTCTAGTAAAGAGTTTGAACAACAGGGAAGACGGTGTAGAGTCTTATAATGTTTACAATATGTCTTTTATGTGAGTTTTGCTGCGCCGGTTCATCCTTGTGTTTGTTTCAAATAACCTTGCTAGCCTAAACCTTGTATCGAGAGGGAATACTTCTCATGCATCCAAAATCCTTGAGCCAACCCACTATGCCATTTGTGTCCACCATACCTACCTACTACATGGTATTTCTCCGCCATTCCAAAGTAAATTGCTTGAGTGCTACCTTTAATTTTCCATTCTCTATCTTTGCAATACATAGCTCATGGGACAAGTAGCCTAAAAACTATTGTGGTATTGAATATGTACTTATGCACTTTATCTCTTATTAAGTTGCTTGTTGTGCGATAACCATGTTCCTGGGGACGCCATCAACTACTCTTTGTTGAATATCATGTGGGTTGCTATGCATGTCCGTCTTGTCTGAAGTAAGGGAGATTTACCGCTAGAATGGTTAGAGCATGCATAATGTTAGAGAAGAACATTGGGCCGCTAACTAAAGCCATGATCCATGGTGGAAGTTTCAGTTTTGGACATATATCCTCAATCTCAAATGAGAAAATTAATTGTTGCTACATGCTTATGGATAAAAGAGGAGTCCATTATCTCGTTGTCTATGTTGTCCCGGTATGGATGTCTAAGTTGAGAATAATCAATAGCGAGAAATCCAATGCGAGCTTTCTCCTTAGACCTTTGTACGAAGCGGCATAGAGGTACCCCTTTGTGATACTTGGTTAAAACATGTGCATTGCGATAATCCCGGTAGTCCAAGCTAATTAGGACAAGGTGCGGGCACTATTAGTATACTATGCATGAGGCTTGCAACTTGTAAGATATAATTTACATGATACATATGCTTTATTACTACCGTTGACAAAATTGTTTCTTGTTTTCAAAATCAAAGCTCTAGCACAAATATAGCAATCGATGCTTTCCTCTTTGAAGGACCATTCTTTTACTTTTATGTTGAGTCAGTTCACCTATTTCTCTCCACCTCAAGAAGCAAACACTTGTGTGAACTGTGCATTGATTCTTACATACTTGCATATTGTACTTGTTATATTACTTTACATTGACAATATCCATGAGATATATATGTTATAAGTTGAAAGCAACCGCTGAAACTTAATCTTCCATTGTGTTGCTTCAATACCTTTACTAAGAATTTATTGCTTTATGAGTAACTCTTATGCAAGACTTATTGATGCTCGTCTTGAAAGTACTATTCATGAAAAGTCTTTGCTATATGATTCAATTGTTTACTCATTGCATTTACATTGTTTCGAATCGCTGCATTCATCTCATATGCTTTACAATAGTATGATTAAGATTATGTTGGTAGCATGTCACCTCAGAAATTATCTTTTATCGTTTACCTACTCGAGGACGAGCAGAAACTAAGCTTGGGGATGCTGATACGTCTCCGACGTATCGATAATTTCTTATGTTCCATGCCACATTATTGATGATATCTACATGTTTTATGCATACTTTATGTCATTATTATGCGTTTTCCGGAACTAACCTATTGACGAGATGCCGAAAGGCCAGTTGCTATTTTCTGCTGTTTTTGGTTCCAGAAAGGCTGTTCGGGCAATATTCTCGGAATTGGACGAAATCAACGCCAAACCTCCTATTTTTCCCGGAAGGCTCCAGAACACCGAAGGAGAGTCGGAGGAGAGCCAGGGAGGCCCCACACCATAGGGCCGCGCGGGCCAGACCCTGGCCGCGCCGGCCTAGGGTGAGGCCACCCTGTCAGCCCTCCTGCGCCGCCTCTTCGCCTATAAAACCCCTTTCGACCTAAAAACGCAGTACGTTGGATGAAACCAGAGAAAACCTTCCAGAGCCGCCGCCATCGTGAAGCCAAGATCTGGGGGACAGGAGTCTCTGTTCCGGCACGCCGCCGGGACGGGGAAGTGCCCCCGGAAGGCTCCTCCATTGACACCGCTGCCATCTCCACCGCCATCTTCATCACCGCTGCTGCTCCCATGAGGAGGGAGTAGTTCTCCATCGAGGCTCGGGGCTGTACCGGTAGCTATGTGGTTCATCTCTCTCCTATGTACTTCAATACAATAATCTCATGAGCTGCCTTACATGATTGAGATTCATATGATGATGCTTGTAATCTAGATGTCGTTATGCTAGTCAAGTGAATTTTACTTATGTGATCTCCGGAGACTCCTTGTCCCACGTGTGTAAAGGTGACGAGTGTGTGCACCGTGTGGGTCTCTTAGGCTATATTTCACAGAATACTTATTCACTGTTATGAATGGCATAGTGAAGTGCTTATTTATATCTCTTTATGATTGCAATATGTTTTGTATCACAATTTATCTATGTGCTACTCTAGTGATGTTATTAAAGTAGTTTTATTCCTCCCGCACGGTGTAATGTCGACGAGTGTGTGCCTCGGTGTTAGTACTTGGTTTATGCTATGATTATGATCTCTTGTAGATTATGAAGTTAACTATTGCTATGATAGTATTGATGTGTATTATTCCTCCTACATAGCATGAAGGTGACGAGTGTGCATGCTATGTTAGTACTTGGTTTAGTCGAATTGATCTTTCATGCACTCTAAGGTTATTTAAATATGAACATTGAATTGTGGAGCTTGTTAACTACGGCATTGAGGGTTCGTGTAATCCTACGCAATGTGTTCATCATCCAACAAGAGTGTAGAGTGTGCATTTATCTATTCTCGTTATGTGATCAAAGTTGAGAGTGTCCACTAGTGAAAGTCTAATCCCTAGGCCTTGTTCCTAAATATCGCTATCGCTGCTTGTTTACTTGTTTCTATCGCGTTACTACTGCTGCGTTACTACTCGCTTGTTTACTCGTCCAGGGCAAAGCACTTTTCCGGTGTCGTTGCCATCTGCTCATATATATTCATACCACCTGTATTTCACTATCTCTTCGCCGAACTAGTACACCTATTAGGTGTGTTGGGGACACAAGAGACTTCTTGCTTTGTGGTTGCGGGGTTGCATGAGAGGGATATCTTTGACCTCTTCCTCCCTGAGTTCGATAAACCTTGGGTGATCCACTTAAGGGAAAACTTGCTGCTGTTCTACAAACCTCTGCTCTTGGAGGCCCAACACTGTCTACAGGAAAAGGAGGGGGCGTAGACATCAATGGTCATATTATTTTCTGTGAAGATGCTTCTAATATTGTTTCACATCCTAATAAGTCCAGGAAAACTAGTGTTCCTATGCTATCTGTTAGAATTGGTGATCATTGTTATTATGGTTTATGCGATATTGGTGCAAGTATTAGTGCTATTCCTTATGAGCTTTACACGGAGATCATGCATGAAATTGGTTCTTGTGAACTTGAAGATATTGATGTGGTTATTCGGCTAGCTAATAGAGAAACTATCTCTCCAATTGGTATTGTTCGAGATGTGGAAGTCCTATGTGGTAAGATTAAATATCCTGCTGACTTTTTGGTACTTGGTTCTGCTGCTAGTAAGCATTGTCCTATCATTTTTGGTAGACCTTTTCTAAATACTTGTGGAGCTGTTATAGATTGCAAGAAAGAGAAAATTGTGACTAAATTTGCTGGTGAATCTTATGAGTTTAATTTCTCTAAATTTGCCAAAACTCCTTATAAAGCTGATTTGCCTAATAATGATTTTAGATTTGAACAGTGTGCATCTATTGCTCTTGCTCCTAATAATCCTTTGCAGCAACATTTGGAGAATAGTGAGAGTGAAGTCTTTAGGGAAGAAAGAAATGAGCTTGATGAAATTTTCCTTCGTCAACCTATTCTTAAACATGACTTGCCGGTAGAAGATCTAGGTACAACACTACCACCAAAGGAAGATCCTGTTTTTGATTTAAAACCATTGCCTGATAATCTTAAATATGCTCATATTGATGATAAGAAAATATATCCTGTTATTATTAGTTCTAAGCTTTCAGAGATTGAGGAAGAAAGGTTATTGGGAATATTGAAGAAACACCGAGGAGCTATTTGCTATACTCTTGATGACTTGAAGGGGATTTCTCCCTCCATTTGCCAACATGCCATTAATATGGAAGATGATGCAAAGCCTGTTGTTGAACATCAGCGTCGTCTAATTCCTAAGATGAAGGATGTGGTAAGAAATGAGGTATTAAAACTTCTTGAAGCTGGTATTATATATCCTATTGCTGATAGTAGATGGGTTAGTCCTGTGCATTGTGTTCCTAAGAAAGGAGGAATGACTATTGTACCTAATGATAATGATGAGCTCATCCCTCAAAGAGTAGTTGTAGGGTATAGAATGTGCATTGATTATCGAAAAGTTAATAAAGTAACTAAGAAAGATCATTACCCTTTACCTTTTATTGATCAAATGTTAGAAAGGTTGTCTAAAAATACTCATTTTTGCTTTCTTGATGGTTATTCTGGGTTTTCACAAATTGCTGTTAAAACTAAAGATCAGGATAAAACCACTTTCACTTGTCCCTATGGAACTTATGCTTATAGACGTATGCCTTTTGGTTTATGTAATGCTCCTGCTACTTTTCAAACATGCATGTCTGCTATTTTTCATGGCTTTTGCGAGAATATTGTAGAGGTATTCATGGATGATTTTTCTGTTTATGGGAATTCTTTTGACAATTTCTTGCGAAACCTTGATAAAGTTTTGCAGAGATGTGAAGAAACTAACCTTGTTCTTAATTGGGAGAAATGCCACTTTATGGTTAATGAAGGAATTGTATTGGGACATAAAATTTCTGAGAGAGGTATTGAAGTTGATAGAGCTAAAGTTGAAGCAATTGAGAAGATGCCCTATCCTAGGGATGTTAAAGGTATTCGTAGTGTTCTTGGTCATGCTAGGTTTTATAGGAGATTCATTAAAGATTTCTCCAAGATTTCAAAACCTCTTACTAATCTTCTTCAAAAAGATGTGCCTTTTGTGTTTGATGATGATTGTAAGGAAGCTTTTGAAACTCTAAAGAAAGCCTTAACAACTGCTCCTATAGTTGAACCTCCAGATTGGAACTTACCTTTTGAAATTATGTGTGATGCTAGTGATTTTGCTGTAGGCGTTGTTCTTGGAGAGCGAGTAGATAAAAAATTGAATGTTATTCATTATGCTAGTAAAACTCTTGATGCTGCTCAAAGAAATTATGCTACAACTGAAAAAGAATTGTTATCTGTGGTCTTTGCTTGTGACAAGTTTAGATCCTATATTGTTGATTCAAAAGTTACAATTCATACCGATCATGCTGCAATTAGATACCTAATGCAAAAGAAAGATGCTAAGCCAAGGCTTATTAGATGGGTGCTTCTGTTGCAAGAATTTGATTTGCATATTATAGATAGGAAAGGTGCTGATAATCCTCGTTGTCGATAACTTGTCTAGATTGGAAAATATTGCTTATGATCCTGTTCTCGTTAATGATAGTTTTCCAAATGAACAATTGGCTGTAATAAAGGTGAGTTCGCGAGATAGTCCTTGGTATGCTGATTATGCTAACTTTATTGTTTCCAAGTACTTGCCTCCGACCTTTTCAGCTCAGCAAAGGAGGAAATTCTTTTATGACTTGAGGCATTATTTTTGGGATGACCCACACTTATATAAAGAAGGAATGGATGGTATTCTGCAAAGATGCGTTCCCGAATATGAACAACAAGAGATATTGAGTAAATGTCATGGTAGTGCTTATGGAGGACATCATGCCGGAGATAGAACCGCGCAAAAGGTTCTACAATCAGGTTTTTATTGGCCAACTCTCTTCAAAGATGCAAGAAGGTTTATTTTATCTTGTGATGAATGTCAAAGGGTTGGTAATATCTCCAGATGCAATGAAATGCCTATGAATTATACTCTTGTTATTGAACCGTTCGATTGTTGGGGATTTGACTTCATGGGATCTTTCCCCTCTTCAGAAGGTAACACTCATATACTTGTTGCTGTTGATTATGTTACTAAATGGGTGGAAGCCATACCCACAAAAAGTGCTGATGGTGAGACTTCTTTAAGAATGCTTTTAGATATTATTTTTCCTAGATTTGGAGTTCCTAGATATCTTATGACTGATGGAGGTTCTCATTTTATTCATGGTGGTTTTAGAAAAACTCTTGCTAAATATGGTATTAATCATAGGATTGCTTCCGCTTATCATCCGCAAACTAGTGGGCAAGTAGAACTATCAAATAGAGAGATTAAATCTATCTTGCAAAAGACTGTTAATAAATCTAGAAAGAATTGGGCTAGTAAATTGAAGGAAGCACTATGGGCGTATAGAACTGCATATAAAAATCCCATGGGTATGTCACCGTATAAAATGGTTTATGGGAAAGCTTGTCATTTACCTTTAGAACTAGAGCACAAAGCTTATTGGGCTGTAAGAGAACTAAATAAAGATCCTAAACTAGCCGGTAAGAAGAGATTGCTACAATTGAGTTCTCTAGATGAATGGAGAAGTGAAGCTTATGAAAATGCTAAACTCTTTAAAGAGAAAGTTAAGAAATGGCATGATAGAAGGATTATCAAAAGAGAATTTAATGTTGGGGATAAAGTCCTATTGTATCGGTCTCGTCTCAGATTCATTGCAGGGAAATTACTCTCAAAATGGGAAGGACCATATGTCATTGTGGAGGTGTATCGTTCAGGAGCAATTAAAATTAGTTCTCTCCAAGGCGATGCCACACAAGTGGTGAATGGACAAAGACTCAAGCATTATATCTCTAGAGATTCTTATAATGAAGATGTTGATGTTATTCGAGTGGTAACTCCGGAAGCTTTCATCAAAGGTCAAATTGACAGTCCGGCAGAATTCGACTTTGAATAGGTAACAGTACTGGTAATAAAAAGTTCGCGTTTTACTTCCCGAACAATGTTTTTGCTGTTTTTGGAAAATATGAAAAATTACGAGATCAAAACGGAGTGGAGGAGATGCACGAGGGCGTGCCCTCATAGGCCGGCGCGGGCCCCAGCCTGGCCGCGCCGCCCTATGAGGAGAGCCCCTCGTTGCCCCTCTCCGACTCTGGTTCGACCTGGTACTTTCCTTTTGTCGCAAAAATTTCTGCTATATAATTCCCCGGATCCCTGGAGGTCCGTATATCGTTTTCTCGACGTGTTTTGTTTCGAGCTATTTTCTGCTAGGATCTGCTTCGGATCTAGAGCCATCATGTCCTCGTCGGGAACTCCGAAGGATAGCTTCTTTGAGGACGTCGTCAACCCGTACATGAATGAGCTGAAGATGCACCCCAAGGAATTGCTGCTCGTTGATGGAGAGTTGCAGATCAAAGATGTCCAGGGTCCTAAAGGAGAAGGAAGCTTGGAAGACAGGATGGAGAAGCTAGAACAAGAGGTCTTCAACTACAAGAAGATGGCTGAGCGTGAAGTGGACATCTTCCACAAGATTGTGTCTGAACTTATTGATGGACACAAGAAGGAGACTGCAAAGCTGTGGGACGACATCCTCTCGCTTCACGACACCACCAACAAACTCCAAGCTCAACTCTATGATGTTCAGAATCAAAACTGTGAGTATGAAAACAGGTTTAAACACATAAGCTATGCTGCTAGTTTCAGGATTCCTGAGACCAAGATGTCGTTTGTTGATGGAGAGCCTCTTCCTTGGAAGTCTGATGATGGGAAGAATTCATCACCACCACCGCCGAAGGAGTAATTCATCATTGGTATTGGCATCCCCTTGGTTTGTTCCAAGCTTGGGGGAGTGCCGCGGTATCACATCATCACTATCTTTTACTTTTTACTGTCAAGTAGTGTCATATCATGAGTAGGAAAGTTATCATATAAGATGGGTTGCAGTGTGGAAGTATCTCTCTTTAGTTGGTTGTCTATGTATCCCTTGGTGTGAGTTATCGTTATGGAATATTAATGAGAAGTCTTATCATTTACATATTGCACATCTTATTTTAGTTTGCAATCTCTATTATATGATTGATCTTGTTATTAGTATTGGTATCACTTTGGGAGCATTGAGTAAATCTATTTGGTTTTGGCAAACTTGGCATTGGTCAATAGCAACAACACTTTGAGGTTTAAGTAGAAAAGAGAAATACATGTAGTTGTTTCATTGTCTTTCTTGTTAGCTCTTAGCTTATTATTCCGAAGTTAAAATTGTTTGTGCTTACAAGGAAGATGCATGATTGTTTCTATCACATGTATATTTGTTTGTTTCCCTCAACTCTTATGCTTGCTAATCAACCTTGCTAGCCAAAAACCTGTACTGAGAGGGAATGCTTCTCGTGCATCCAAAATTTAACCCAAACCTATGCCATTTGTGTCCACCATACCTACCAACTACATGGTATTTTCTGCTATTCTAAGTAAATACTTCGTGTGCTACCTTTAAATATTTCAAAATTTATCATCCCTTATTTGTGTCAATGTTTTATAGCTCATGAGGAAGTATGTGGTGTTTTATCTTTCAATCTTGTTGGGCAACTTTCACCAATGGACTAGTGGCTTCATCCACTTATCCAATAATTTTGCAAAAAGAGCTGGCAACGGGGTTCCCAGCCCCAATTAATTAACCTTCATAATTTTACAAATAGACACTCCTACATGGTATGTGATTGTTGGAAGGCACCCGAGGATTCTGTTAGCCGTGGCTTGAGAAAGCAAAGGTGGGGAGGAGTGTCATCTAAATAAAACTAAAGTAAAAAAGACACTCCTTCATGGTCTGAGAATGATTGGAAGGCACCCGAGGATTCGGTTAGCCATGGTTTGTGAAAGCAAAGGTTGGAAGGAGTGTCAACCAAAAATAAAACTTTATGGGAGCCGCTCTTCGAGAGTTTGTCTGGCAAGGGGGTTAGAGTACCCGCTACCATTCGTTGACAACAACAAACACCTCTCAAAACTTTACTTTTATGCTCTCTATATGATTTCAAAACTGAAAAAGCTCTAGCACATGATTTAATCCCTGCTTCCCTCTGCGAAGGGCCTGTCTTTTACTTTATGTTGAGTCAGTAAACCTATTTCCCTCCATCTTAAGCAAGCATTTGAGTTGTAGTGATCAAACCATTTATATTGTGATCTGCTTAATCATGTCTTTTACTCTTCCTTGTTTATTACAAGTTTTATCTGAATGAATATAGCTTTGAAAGTTATCAATGATTATGAGACATTATTATGATTGAGTATGCAAGTTGTGCCATATAAGTTTTAACATAAGAGCGCTGCTCGATAGATAAGTACAATCTGTTAATTGTTCTCTGACCAAGAATGAAGTTTGCCATCACCAATTATGATTCCTTATGCACCTTTATTTGTGATTACCTTATACTTGTTTCAAGTTGAATTATATGAGGAAGTTGTTCACTAGAATGTCTTGTGTGAATTAATATGATGCTTCTTGTCCGTATTTGGTTTATTGACTCTTCACTCCATAAACATGTGGTCCCGTTTACCGAGTTCGGCTTCGCTTGGGGACAAGCGAAGTCTAAGCTTGGGGGAGTTGATACGTCCATTTTGCATCACTATTTTATATCATAATTTACTGCTATTCATTGATATATTTCATATTTAGAGGTGATACTTATGTTATTTCATCTATTTTGCATGTTTCATGATTGTTGGAGAATCGCGCACCGGAGTCAGGATTTTGCTGGAAAAAGCGCCGTCAGAATGCAATATTTCGGAAGATCAACAATTGACGGAAATTATACTGAAAATCCTATTTTTCCAGAAGACGAAGGTAGCCAAAAGGAGGAGCCGAGGAGGGCCACCATGGCCCCCCCATAGGCCGGCGCGGGCCCTGGCCTGGCCGCGCCGCCATGTGGGGAGGGGGCCCACAGCCCCCTCTGGCCTCCTCTCCTTCGCGTACTTCTTCGTCCCGAAAACCTAAGCTCCGGGGGATAGTCGCGAAGAGTCACAGCCGCCTCTGCGGGGAGGAAAACACCAGAGAGAAAAGAACTCTCCGGCAGGCTGAAATCTGCCGGGGAAATTCCCTCCCGGAGGGGGAAATCGACGCCATCGTCACCGTCATCGAGCTGGACATCATCTCCATCATCAGCACCATCATCTTCATCATCATCACCGCCGTCTCCACCGCTGCACCTCATCACCGCTGTAACAATTAGGGTTGGATCTTGATTGTTTGATAGGGAAAACTCTCCCGGTATTGATTTCTACTTGTTATTGATGCTATTGAGTGAAACCATTGAACCAAGGTTTATGTTCAGATTGTTATTCATCATCATATCACCTCTGATCATGTTCCATATGATGTCTCGTGAGTAGTTAGTTTAGGTCTTGAGGACATGGGTGAAGTCTAAATGTTAGTAGTGAATTATGGTTGAGTAATATTCAATGTTATGATATTTAAGTTATGGTGTTATTCTTCTAGTGGTGTCATGTGAACGTCGACTACATGATACTTCACCTTTATGGGCCTAGGGGAATACATCTTGTACTCGTTTGCTAATTGCGGGGTTGCCGGAGTGACAGAAATCTAAACCCCCATTGGTATATCGATGCAGGAGGGATAGCAGGATCTCAGAGTTTAAGGCTGTGGTTAGATTTATCTAATTACTTTCTTGTAGTTGCGGATGCTTGCAAGGGGTATAATCACAAGTATGTATTAGTCCTAGGAAGAGCGGTGCATTAGCATAGGTTCACCCACACAACAGTTATCAAAACAATGAAGATTAATCAACTATATGAAGCGAAAACACTAGACTAAATTCCCGTGTGTTCTCAAGAACGTTTGGGCATTATAAGTAAACAAACCGGCTTGTCCTTTGTGCTAAAAAGGATTGGGCCACTCGCTGCAATTATTTCTCTCGCATTTTACTTACTTGTACTTTATTCATCTGCTACATCAAAACCCCCTGAACACTTGACTGTGAGCATTTACAGTGAATCCTTCATCGAAACTGCATGTCAACACCTTCTGCTCCTCGTTGGGTTCGATACTCTTATTTATTGAAAATACTACGATACACCCCCTATACTTCTGGGTCATTAGTGACCTGATAAGTTGTTGATGAAGAAGGGGATGCCTTGGGCATCCCCAAGCTTAGATGCTTGAGTCTTCTTGAAATATGCAGGGATGAACCACGGGGGCATCCCCAAGCTTAGACTTTTCACTCTTCTTGATCATATTATATCATCCTCCTCTCTTGATCCTTGAAAACTTCCTTCACACCAAACTCAAAACAATCTCATTAGAGGGTAAGTGCATAATCAAAAATTCACATGTTCAGCAAGGACACAATCATTCCCAACACTTCTGGACATTACCCAAGGCTACTGAAATTTAATGGAGCAAAGAAACCCATTCAAACACAGTAAAAGAGGCAATGCGAAATAAAAGGCAGAATCTTTCAAAACAGAACAGTCCGTAAAGACGAATTTTTTCGAGGCACTTAACATGCTCAGATGAAAAAGCTCAAATTGAATGAAAGTTGCGTACATATCTGAGGGTTACTCATGAATTTGTTCAAGATTTTACGAATTCCCTACAGAGAGAACAACTCAAATTCGTGACAGCTAAAAGTCTGTTTCTGCGCAGAAATCCAAATCTAGTATCAACTTTCTATCAAAGACTTTACTTGGCACAACAATGCAATAAAATAAAGATACAAAGGTATTGCTACAATAGTAACAAGCACCTTGACTCAAATATAAAACAAAAATTGAAGAAATAAAACAATGGGTTGTCTCCCATAAGCGCTTTTCTTTAACGCCTTTCAGCTAGGCACAGAAAGTGAAAATCAAGTGACATCAAGAGAAGAAGCATCAACATTATAATTTGTTCTAATAATAGAATCAAAAGGCAACTTCATTCTCTTTCTAGGGAAGTGTTCCATACCTTTCTTAAGAGGGAATTGATATTTAATATTTCCTTCTTTCATATCAATAATAGCACCAACGGTTCGAAGAAAGGGTCTTCCCAAAATAATAGGACAAGATGCATTGCATTCAATATCCAAAACAACAAAATCAACGGGGACAAGGTTATTGTTAACCGTAATGTGAACATTGTCAATCCTCCCCAAAGGTTTCTTTATAGAATTATCAACAAGATTAACATCCAAATAACAATATTTCAAAGGTGGCAAGTCAAGCATATCATAGAGTTTATTAGGCATAACAGAAATACTTGCACCAAGATCACATAAAGCATTACAATCAAAATCATTGACCTTCATTTTAATGATGGTCTCTCAACCATCTTCTAACTTCCTAGGAATAGAAGCTTCAAGTTTTAATTCCTCTTCTCTAGCTTTAATAAGAGCATTTGTAATATGTTTTGTAAAGGCCAAATTTATAGCACTAGCATTAGGACTTCTAGCAAGTTTTTGAAAGAAATTAATAACTTCAGAAATATGAAAATTATCAAAATCAAAACCATTATGATCTAAAGCAATGGGATCATTGTCCCCAATACTCTGAAAAATTTCAGCACTTTTATCACAAACAGTTTCAGCAGTTTCAGGCAATTTTGCACGCTTTGTAGTAGAAGTAGAAACATTGCCAACACAAATTATTTTACCATTGATAGTAGGAGGTTTAACAACACGTGAAGCATCAACATTACTAGTGGTGGTAATAGTCCAAACTTTAGCTACATTATTCTCTTTAGCAAGTTTTTCTTCTCTTTCCCATCTAGCATGCAATTCAGCCATCATTCTAATATTGTCATTAATTCGAACTTAATATCTTTAGTTTCATTAGGCATAACTTTCAGTTTTAAAAGATCAACATCAGCAACAAGACTATCAACCTTAGAAGCAAGAACATCAATTTTAGCAAGCTTTTCCTCAACAGATTTGTTGAAAGCAGTTTGTGTACTAATAAATTCTTTAAGCTTGACTTCAAGATCAGAGGGTACACTCCTACTATTGTTGTAAGAATTACCATAAGAATTACCATAACCATTACCATTATTAGAAGGATATGGCCTATAGTTGTTACCAAAATTATTCCTATAAGCATTGTTGTTGAAATTATTATTTTTAATGAAGTTCACATCAACATGCTCTTCTTGAGCAACCAATGAGGCTAAAGCAACATTATTAGGATCAACATGAGATTTACCATTAACAAGCATAGACATAATAACATCAATCTTATCACTCAAGGAGGAGGTTTCTTCAACAGAATTTACCTTCTTACCTTGAGGAGTCCTTTCAGTGTTCCATTCAGAGTAGTTGATCATCATATCATCAAGAAGCTTTGTTGCAGCACCCAAAGTGATGGACATAAAAGTACCTCCAGCAGCTGAATCCAATAGGTTCCTTGAAGAAAAATTTAATCCTGCATAAAAGGTTTGGATGATCATCCAAGTAGTTAGTCCATGGGTGGGGCAATTCTTTACCAAAGATTTCATTCTCTCCCGTGCTTGGGTGACATGTTCATTATCCAATTGCTTAAAATTCATAATGCTACTTCTCAAAGATATAATTTTAGCAGGAGGATAATATCTTCCAATGAAAGCATCCTTACATTTAGTCCATGAATCAATACTATTTTTAGGCAAAGATAGCAACCAATCTTTAGCTCTTCCTCTTAAGGAGAAAGGAAACAATTTCAGCTTTATAATATCCCCATCTACATCCTTATACTTTTGCATTTCACAAAGTTCAACAAAATTATTAAGATGGGCAGCAACATCATCAGTACTAACACCAGAAAATTGCTCTCTCATAACAAGATTTAGTAAAGCTGGTTTAATTTCATAAAATTCTGCTGTAGCAGCAGGTGGAGCAATAGGAGTGCATATGAAATCATTATTATTTGTGCTAGTGAAGTCACACAATTTAGTGTTCTCAAGAGTATTCATTTTAACAATAATAAAAATAAGTAAAGCAAAACGAATTAAATAAAGTAAAACAAGTAACTAATTTTTTTGTATTTTTGATATAAAGAAAGCAAAAAAGACAAGAAATAAAATAAAGCAAGACAATAAATAAAGTAAAGAGATTGGGTGTGAGAGACTCCCCTTGCAGCGTGTCTTGATCTCCCCGGCAACGGCGCCAGAAAAGTTTGCTGCTTACGCGTGACGGGTCCTGCAACGGTGCCAGGAAAGTAGCTCCTTGTGATGGTAAAGCACACGTCCGTTGGAAACCCCAAGAGGAAGGTATGATGCGTATAGCAGCGAGTTTTTCCTCAGTAAGAAACCAAGGTTATCGAACCAGTAGGAGATGAATGCCACGTGAAGGTTGTTGGTAAAGGAGTGTAGTGCGGTGCAACACCAGGGATTCCGGCGCCAACGTGGAACCTGCACAACACAATCAAGATACTTTTCCCCAACTTAACAGTGAGGTTGTCAATCTCACCGGCTTGCTAAAAACAAAGGATTAAATGTATGGTGTGGAGAATGATGTTTGCTTGCAAAGAACAACAGAGAACAATGATTGCAGTAGGTTGTATTTCAGATGTACAAGAATGGACCGGGGTCTACAGTTCACTAGTGGTGTCTCTCCAATAAGATAAATAACATGTTGGGTAAACAAATTACAGTTGGACAATTGAAAAATAGAGAGGGCATAACAATGCACATACATATCATGATGACTACTATGGGATTTACTTAGGGCATTACGACAAAGAACATAGACCGCTATCCAGCATGCATCTATGCCTAAAAACTCCACCTTCGGGTTAGCATCCGCACCCCTTCAGTATTAAGTTGCAAACAACAGTCAATTGCATTAAGTACTGTGCGTAATGTAAACAATACAAATATCCTTAGACAAAGCATTGATGTTTTATCACTAGTAGCAACAACACATACACAACCTTAGAACTTTCTGTCACTGTCCCAGATTCAATGGAGGCATGAACCCACTATCTAGCATAAATACCCCCTCTTGGAGTTACAAGTATCAACTTGGCCAGAGCCTCTACTAGCAACGGAGAGCATGCAAGATCATAAACAACACATATATGATAGATCGATAATCAACTTGACATAGTATTCCATATTCATCGGATCCCAACAAACACAACATGTAGTATTACAAATAGATGATCTTGATCATGATAGGCAGCTCACAAGATCTAAACATGATGGCACAATAGGAGAAGACAACCATCTAGCTACTGCTATGGACCCATAGTCCAAGGATGAACTACTCACGCATCGGTCCGGAGGCGGGCATGGTGATGTAGAGCCCTCCGGTGATGATTCCCCTCTCCGGCAGGGTGCCGGAGGTGATCTTCAGAACCCCCGAGATGGGGTTGACGGCGGCGGCCTCTCTGGAACTTTTCTCGTATCATGGCTCTCGGTACTAGGGTTTTCCGATACGAAGGAATATAGAGGCGAAGAGGCAGCGTCGGGGGAGCCAGGGGGTGGGCTCCCCATACCTGGGCGCGCCAGGGGGTAGGGCCGCGCCGCCCTATGGGGTGGCCCCCCTGCTGGCCGCCTCCGACTCTTCTTTGATGTTCTGGAATCCTTCGTGGAAAATACGGCCGTGGGCTTTTGTTTCGTCCAATTCCGATAATATTTCCTGTGTAGGATTTCTGAAACCAAAAACAACAGAAAACAGGAACTGGCGCTTCGGCTTCTTGTTAATAGGTTAGTACCGGAAAATGCATAAAAAAGATATAAAGTATGAATAAAACATGTAGGTATTGTCATAAAACTAGCATGGAACATAAGAAATTATAGATACGTTTGAGACGTATCACCTACTCACCGAGGAGGCCAAGCTCTCCAGCGGGTCATCATTACCGTCGTAGGTGGTGATGCGGTCCTCGCGCTGGCGCTGGAAGAACACCGTCCAGCTGTTTGCGCCGATGAGAAGCCACCGTACCGTCTGCGGAGAAGCGCTCCATGTCGCCAAGATTAGTGGGGGACAAGCTGGTGATCTGCGGTGAGAGTAGCTACGCGAGGAAGATGGGACGGTGTGAGACCGAGCGATGTGAGGGTGGATTTTAAAGGAGCGAGAGGGGGCGTCGGTGGCCATTAACGCTGACGCGTGGCCTGTCGACCGGACGCGTCGATGCTACGGCCGCAGGCGCTGAAGGCGAGTAGGCGACAAAGACGAGCGGTCTTTGACGCGGCGCGGAAGGTGATGAGGAAGACGACTGGCTCGCTAATGCTGACGACATGGACCCAAGACAAGCAGGCGCTTCCTGCACCTTCTCACTGTTTCCTTTCCCGCCAACGCGCGTCGCGTTGGCGCCCCTCCGCTAGCCTCCCCATATGTTGGATTCAGTCGGTCTGGGAGCGCCAGATAACTCGTTGGGCCGTGCCGACACTAAAACTAAATTGGGGGCGCGATTTTTATAGCCGTCCATACGGCTATAGCAAGACCCCGAGCCTTAGACCATCTCCGGTCGCGTCCCCCAAACCGTCCCCCAAACCGCGCCGAATTGAGAGTTTGGGGGACGTGTTTTGTTCGTGCCGTGTTTGGGGGACGTCGCTCCCTAGTCGCGTCCCCCAAACGCCATCCCCAATGAGGAATTCAAATAGTTTGCATTCAAAATAGATCGTTCCCGCCGAAGTCGTCGTGATCAGAGTAGCGGCGATCAAAGTACTGGGCGCGCGATCATATTACAGGCCGACGAAAGATTAAAAGAAGGGGTTGAGGTTGGGCGACGCCGACGCCGACGAAAGATTAAAATAAGGGGTTGGGGTTGGGCGACGCTGACGCTGACGACGCATCCTGAGTCGACATAGGCCCGTCGATCATGATGAACTCGTCGTGATCTGCCCAGTGTGCATGCTCCGTCGCCGACGTCGAGGTAGAGGCCAACACAGGTGTAGTAGCGGATGCGTCTGCCGGCTCTTGCTCCGGGGTTGGGGCCGCTTCCGCTGCAGCTGCCTGGGCTGCCGCCTCGGACTCTGCCTTGGCTGCCGCCATTTTGGCTTCAATGGCGTCGAGGATCTGGCCTTTGAAGAAGTTGTGCGCCGCCCGCGTCCGGAGAGACGTTCCTTCTGTCAACGCTCTCAGCAGGGACATGTCGTCCCTGCGTTTCTTCAGCTACATCTTCTCCTCTTGCCTCTTGAGCAGCGCCGCCCACCTTTCCTCGGCCTTTTTGTCGCGGGAGAGCAAGGTCGAGGAGACCTCGACGAAGTACTGCGTGAGCGACGCCTGCGTCTTCTCGACCGACGCAGCATCGGCCAAGACGGCCTTGGCAGCCTTGTTGCCGATAGGGCGCCCTGCCGATGTTGCCAGCGGCGCATCCAGATCAATGGCGTTTTTCCCCTTCGACAACGAAACGCGCGTCAACCTCCATTTGGGGCTCTTCTTGAGCTTGCTATAGCAACGCATCAACGTGAATGACTTATGTCCATCTAAGTTCTTCCGGTACAAATCCATGGCCTTTTCAAAGTAACCAAATAAAACGCAATCATTTCATCGAACACAATGTAGGCACTATAGATTATGTAAGAAAGAGTCGTACCAGTTGGCTGATGTCGGCGCCACTGTCGCCTCTGGTCTCTAAGTCATGATGGTACCCATGGAACATGTTCACCGACGCCTAGATGATGGCCGATCGCGTCGACATTGCCTTTTGGCTCCTCTTCATTTTCACTTTGTTTTAGTCGATGTTGATCAGCTTGCGCTCATCAAACTCGGCCTTGATCCTCGCCCAATACTTCCCGTATTTTTGGTTGGCGCCGATGACGGAGTCATGGATCACCGTCGCCCACGACTCGCACAGACATTGATCCTCCAGAACGGTCCACTTGGGGCCTCGTGTGCCCGACGTCTTCTCCTTCTTTTTCCTGACGCCGTCCGCGTCAACCTCCACGAGATCATCGGCATCCTCACCAGCACCCTCGTCGTCCTCCACTCCTCCTCCACCCCTCCCCCTCCCCTCCCCTTCCCCCTCCTCCTCCTCCTCAGCACCGGCACCGTCGAATTTGAGCGGGCCCCTGCGGCCATTGAACGGGGCGCCCTCCAGACCGGGCCCTGGCTCGTACGTCGGGGAGTAGAACATAGCGTTGGGGTTGAAGCCGCCATGAGGCAGCGCATCCTCGTACCGCGGTGACAAGTTTGGCGTCACGCACCCGGGAGTGGCGGAGGGGCTGTCGTTGTAGAACCCGGATGTCGACAGGGACATCACCCCCGGAATGTACGGCGGCAACGCCGTACTCCATGGGCTCGCGTTGGTGGCAGCGATACACCCGGCCAACGCGTGCTGGTGCGCGCGCGCTGCCAACACCTTCTTCTCCAGCTGCGCCGCCCTCCGTCATTTCCGCTCCACCGTCGACATCTTCCGACGCAGACAGTTTTGATGCCACTGATCATCGGTCCAGCCTTCCGGCTTCTTCTTCGGAGCCGGCGCCTTCCGCGGCTCCGCGAAGGGCACCTTCGCCCCTTTCGTCTCATTGCTCGGCGGCTTCTTGGCCATTTGTTTGGGGGCAGTCGGTGGTGCCATGGATGGGGAGAGTGTGGCGGCGGGAGGAACATCGTAGCGACGGCGGGAGTGAGAAATGAATCGACGGGCGGGATAGCTCATATGTGTTGGGATGGCAGAAAGCGTGGAGAGGCGCGATTAGGCGGGAGCGGTGTACGAATTTTTCCTGTGCCGCTAACGCGTCGGTCCCGCGACGTCTCGCCTCGCTTTTCGGTGTGTCCGGTGTCCCCGGAGCGTCCCATGTGTAAAGGGGATGGGCTCGGGGGGGCGGACACCGTATCGGACATCGCCGAACAAAAATCGAGTCTAGGGGGCGCGGCTGAAAACGTTTTTTTTATTCGACGCGTCCCAAAATCCATTTGGGGACGAGTAGAGACACCAAGCCAGCGCAACGAACGCACAAATATTGAAATTATAGCAAGAAGAGTCAGTAAAATTTTCAAACCACGGTGCCGCCCAGCGTCGACGGCGGCGAGCCCCTCGTGCGGGACCACCTGAAGTCAAACAAAACCTACCATAAAACTCCATTCGCCGACAGGTGGGTCCGAACCCCTTGCGGCCACGTCACAGCGAGTCTCCGGGGACTTCCAGTAACGCCTTTCCAAATCTGAGCTAGCCGTTGCCTCAGTGACCCCCACACGCTCCGTTCTCACGAGTTCTTCTCCATTCTTCCTCCTCCTCCCTCTCTCCGGTCTCCGCCGAGCACGAGCGCCTCCAGATCCCCTTCCGCGTCGAGGGATTCTCGCTCGCGGCCGTCCTCCGCTGCACCGTACTGGGACGACCGGCGTGGGGATCCGCCCGTGTGCTTGGATTGGTCCGATTTGCTGGTGAGGAACCCTAGCGCTCTTGGATTGCTTTGTAGAGTTTCGTTCTGCCCGTCTGATCCAGATCCTTCACCGTCTCCAGCTTGTTGCGGATTTGCCGTTCGCTGCCTGCGCGCGCGGACTGCGGATAGCGCGTATTCCCTCGGGGGAATCGGGGGCTTCAGCTGAACGCGCGTTACCGCCTGCTGGAGGTCTGGTAAGCGGTTGCGTTGGGCTTTCGAGTGATCTATCTAATTGCTAGTAGTATTTGAGATGCTCTTAGCCTATGCGTTTGGCGTCGCCGATTCCCTTTAATTTTTGTGGGGGAAATGTGTGTCCGTACGGTAGCTTGGAATAGGGAAGCTGTGGCACTTCTCTGTCATTGCGGCTGGAGACATCCGGATTTGTATTGTTCATGGAAATTCGATTGGCGGGTCGTTTAATCAATTAGGGGAAATGCACTAATGCAGAGATTGATGACAGGGATATTTACTTTCGAGTTTCGGAATTGTTGCTGTCCAGATAGTCGTGTAATGTTAGTCATGAAGGGTAATGTAAAATACCTGGTCTGTTCATTTCTGCGGTTGCAAACTAAACGAATGTTTCTGAATTGATCAGCAACTGAATCGCCTCATTGTGCAGACTGTGGTGGCAACATTTCCTGCAGTAAGATGGATAGATAGATAGTGTTTGAAATGGTTTCTTACTTTGTCAGTTCTTATGGCTGATGATTAGCTCCTACATCATTTATATCCACATTATTCTGTAGGATATGATTTTGAACGTGACAAAGTGCAGCATTGCCTTTCCGCAAGAACTAAGACTGAATTCTTGTTGTTTTCCCCAGCCTTCTGGGCGACGGTTCAGATTTGTACACCAGCAGGGATTACAGACATGGTTGCATCAAGACCACCAGGCACCCCTATAACCAAGATTGAGCGCACACCAACCCGTACCCCTGGGGGCACACCAGCCCGTACCCCTGGGGGCAGCGCCAGGCCCAAGGAGGAGAAAATATTTGTCACAGTTAGGGTGCGACCATTGAGCAAGAAGGAGCTGGCCGTGAAGGACCAGGCTGCCTGGGAATGTGCTGACAGTCAGACAATTATATACAAGGGCCCCCCACAGGACCGGGCTGCACCCACCTCTTACACTTTTGGTACACTGTCCAGCGATCAGCTCAAGCAATTCTGTATGTTGTGACAGAAGTGACCTTGTAATGAACTAATGAACGCCTATGTAATCCCTCCAGATAAGGTGTTTGGGCCGAGTTGTCAGACCGATTTGGTTTACGAAGACGGAGCTAAGGATGTTGCTATGTCTGCGTTGACAGGCATCAATGGTAGGCTGATGCTCACTTTCTAGCTTAGTGCTGGTGGAATGATGATCTGAAAGTGACCTTTCCCTTGTCTTTATTTTGCAGCCACCATTTTTGCCTATGGTCAGACTAGCAGTGGCAAGACATATACCATGAGAGGCGTGACAGAGAGTGCTGTCTGTGATATTTACAGGCACATGGAAAATGTGAGTTTTTCGTATCTTCTGTTGGTGATATTTTACAGACTCTGCATGGAAGACTGCCGTCATGTTCGTAAGACATAACCTTTTCTGCCTTTCTGGCTTTTGTCTATTGCTTAGACCCCTGAGAGGGAATTTGTTATCAAGATATCTGCTATGGAAATCTACAATGAGGTTGTGAAGGATCTTCTACAACCTGACTCTGGTCCCCTTCGGCTGTTAGATGATCCCGAGGTTTGTTAACTCAGTTAGTACCTCCTTACATAATCACCCTTCATGTTTGTAATGATCTTGTAAAAGTATGTTTTGGTTTGACAGAAAGGACCCATCGTGGAGAAGTTGGACGAACAAATTGCCAAGGACAGAGAACATCTGAGGCATCTAATCGGCATTTGTGAAGGTACTACTACTTGCAGAGTGTACCTCTCGAGAAAGAAGAAACATGCAAGGTTAATTGGTTGACATTTGTTAATGACCTACCAAATAACTGCAGAACAAAGACAGGTTGGGGAGACTGCACTGAATGACACCAGTTCTCGTTCCCACCAAATCATTAGGCTGGTACATGAGAAAAAAATCCTGTTTATGTTCCCACCTTTCCAAGAAAAATGCATTGAGAAAACAATTAATATTTTATCTTGTGTATCTCTATGCAGACAGTGGAGAGTAGGCTCCGTGAAGTGTCAGGCTGCGTTAAATCTTTTGTTGCTACTCTAGTAAGAATACTGCCCTACTTTTGGCATGTGGTATGCTGATTTTAGCTGTCCATGATCTTAATGATTTGTTTTTTTTGCTTTTGCGCAGAATTTTGTTGACCTTGCTGGAAGCGAAAGAGTTGCACAAACACATGCAATTGGCGCAAGATTGAAAGAAGGCTGCCATATAAATCTCAGTTTGCTGACTTTGACTAAAGTCATCCGAAAGCTAAGGTTTGAGTTCTTTAAAAGAGACACTTCTAGATAGGAAATTTGGATCATATGTCTCTGCTCTCTAGTAGCTTTTCTCTGCATTAATTGGGAAACTAGCTCTAATATAGTTACCTCCTCATGAATTTCATATAGAAGTGCACAACCAAAGCGCAAATGAATACATCAGATAAACATATTCTTACTAAAGAACATTATTATGTGAATGACATCGATTCTGTACCTCAAGTTAGTCGAATTCCAACAATTTTGGGTGAGTCATTTTGTGTATGTGAAACGACTTATGTTTTGTGAATGTCTCATAGTAGTAATTTCTTGGGTCTGCTGGCTAAATGACTGAAAGTTCAAACTTCACGATGTGGTTTTCTGTATATGAGTGGCATTTGGCATGTGATGACTAATAAACAGATGGTTCTTCCATTCAATCCAACTCATTTTTGTTATCTTCAAATTTTGGTTTTTATTGTAAATTTAATAATTTATAAGAGCGTAGACACATTCTAAATTAGAGTATCTGTCAGATTACCAGCATGTACCATGGTAAATACTTAAGTAATCGCATAAACTAGATAAATAATGCGAATAATTGTACGTTGCAAATTGGCTACCTGAGTTATAGAAACTGCCCCTGTTCACTTCAGCAATGCTTACAGTTACTGAAAGGTTCTTTGGATTAGCAGTGCCAGTTAGCATTAAGATTATGAGAGTAAGATGTTACATGGGGCATTTTTGTTTTTCTTGCTTCTGGCAGCAAAATCTAAGGAAAGAAAGTTTATCCTTATTGGGACTTCAAACATACTAACTATAAATTTGCATTGCAGCTCAGAGAAAAGAAGTGGACACATACCATATCGTGATTCGAAGCTCACACGTATTTTGCAACTTTCTTTGGGTGGCAATGCAAGAACGGCCATCATCTGTACCATGAGCCCAGCCCTGACACACGTAGAGCAATCTAGAAATACTTTATTCTTTGCAGCATGTGCCAAGGAGGTCACAAATACCGCAAAAGTTAATATGGTGAGAACTGCGACTCCAAGGTTCTTTGTCATACCCCCGGTTCTTGAAATAAACTTACCATTCCATTGTCCATACAGATTGTTTCTGATAAGCAACTCGTGAAGCACCTTCAAACTGAAGTTGCTAGGCTAGAGGCAGAACTACAAACCCCTGATCGTGCATCCTCTTCTGAGATCCTAAGAATAGAGAAGGACAGGAAAATCAGACAGGTAAGGTCTCTTACCAAGGACGAAATTCTTACTATTAACTATTGAGTTTTGAGGATTCGCTGAATATAGTTTTGTAATTGATCTGATAGAGTGAACCTTGCAGATGGAAGTAGAAATGGAAGAACTCAAGAAAGAACGAGATAATGCATATTCACAACTTGAAGAACTACGAAAGAAGATGGGTAACAACCAGCAAGTAAGATTTTGCCTTTTCCTTGAAGACATGTTCTTTTGCTGTCAACTGTATCATCTCCATTCTTCCCGCAAAAAACTAAATCTTCTCCAAATCCATCATTTTGTATAGGGTTGGAATCCCTTTGACTCACCGCAAAATGCCCGGAAGTGTCTCACATTTTCTGGGTCACTACAGCCTAGTAAAATGATCAAGATAAGGAACTCAATTAGACAATCATCCACTGCTCCCTTAACGCTAAAGCATGAAATTCGCAAACTCGA
The DNA here is from genome assembly GCF_022539505.1 of Lolium rigidum. NCBI lineage: Eukaryota > Viridiplantae > Streptophyta > Magnoliopsida > Poales > Poaceae > Lolium > Lolium rigidum. The sequence goes on along the minus strand of NC_061508.1, from coordinate 237,351,682 downwards.
GCAGCTACAACAACAGCTTGAGGTTGAAGCGAACCGAGCTATTGAAGTATTACACAAGGAGGTTGAATGCCACAAGCATGGCAACCAAGATGCAGCGGAAACTATCGCTAAACTTCAGGTAGAAATCAGGGAGATGCAATCCGTTAGACCTGAGAACAGAGATGTTGAGATGATTACAGATGACGGGAATGGGTCTGATTTGAAAGATGAAATCAGTAGACTTCATATGCAAGACAATGATATTGCCAAACTTGAGGCAAAACTAGAAAGTGTACAGAAGTCTCTTGATAAATTGGTGATGTCACTTCCAAATGTTGGCACACAGTGTAATGAATCTTCGACAAAGTCCAATGCATCAAAAAAGAAGAGGAGGGTGTTTCTTCCGCTGGGCATGAACAACATAAACAAAGCAATAAGAGCACCTTGCTCTCCACACTCTTCTAGTAGACCTTCAGAATCGGATGTTGAGAACAAAGCTCCAGACGGCCACATTGTGTCTCACGGGGATTCAGAAAAGGCTACTCCCATGAAAAATGAAGAGAATGGAGATGTATCATCACGTGATGGAACACCACGCAATAGGCGATCCAGCTCAGTAAACATGAAGAAGATGCAGAGGATGTTCCAAAATGCAGCTGAAGAAAATGTAAGGAACATCAGGGATTATGTGACCGAGCTGAAGGAGAGAGTGGCGAAACTTCAGTACCAAAAGCAGCTGCTTGTCTGCCAGGTCCTGGCCCCATTTGATCTTCCACAAATATTTACTTTCTTGATCATTTTGAAAATATAATTATTCTGCTAAAATATGTTTTCTTCAAAATTTTCTTACAGGTCTTGGAATTGGAATCTAATGAAGGAAAACAAAATGACATGGAAGAAGATCGGGAGGAAACTTCGGGATGTCTACAAGATGGCCTTGAGCCATGGGACGGATTATTTAAGGCGCAGATGCAGCACATTATCCAGCTATGGGATCTCTGTCATGTATCGATCATACACAGAACCCAGTTCTATCGGCTATTCAGGGGGGATAGGGCTGATCAGATATACATCGAAGTTGAAGTTCGAAGATTGCTATGGTTGCAGCAGCATTTGGACGAAGTCGGTGATGCAAGTCCTGCTGGACCTGGTGACGACCTTGCAGTTTCTCGTGCCTCAAGGTAATTATGATGATAGGCCAACATGCTGCCTGTCCTATTCCTGTTTTACAAATTATGTTGATTAACTCTAGCAGCAAAAGGTAGTGTTGAACACTGCCAGAAAAGAGAGGGGGTGCAGGCCTGAGGCCCTATTTTGATGATGTTTTCTTTGGTCATAGTGATACCACTATTCTGAGCTTTAGCCATCATTCAACATCTACAACCTAGTCTATGATTTAAATACACTAGGTCAAGTCAAAATGTTTCACATGCCGTAACCCAATGTTGCTAATTCCTTATTTCCAAATAGCTCCAAGGCACCTGACATTTATTATGTGTACATTGCAGCATCAAGGTGTTGAGGAATGAGCGAGAATTTCTCGCAAGACGGATGGGCTCCAGGCTGACGGAAGAGGAGCGGGAGCGCCTGTTCATCAAATGGCAGGTCCCTCTCGAGGCGAAGCATCGGAAGCTGCAGCTGGTGAACAAGCTGTGGACAGACCCTGATGATCAAGTGCACATCGAGGAGAGCGCCGACACAGTTGCCCGATTGGTCGGTTTCTGCGAGGGTGGCAACATCAGCAAGGAGATGTTTGAGCTCAACTTCGCGGTCCCCGCATGCAGGAAGCCGTGGCTGATGGGCTGGCGGCCAATTTCGAACAGGATCAGGGAGAGAGCTCAAACTTTGGTAACTCAGACCATCAGGCCATGACAGTAAAGGAGAAATGGCCATGCAATTTCATCATGTCCAGATGACCTGTTCTGGTTCGAACAGGGAGGGAGGATACTGTAGGAGATTATAAGCCTGTCAAGGTAAACTTGTGGGATTATGCGGTTCAGGTTTTCGAGGTTGTACTACATGGCCTAATTGGTGGTTCTTCATCCGGCTGTCATGTCCTGGCCTTTCAGTGTCACCAATGGAGATTGAGGGAACACTGGAAATAATGAAATTAGGGCTCTGGCAGTCGTCCACCTGGCCTGTAGATATACTGTGGTAGGAATTACTAGTCAAAACTACATTTTAGAACCATGTTTATGTCCGAAACATCACTTCCTTGTGAAGCGGAGAGATTATTTCATGGTCAAAAGCAGAAAATATTTCATGGTTGTTTGGTTTCACGCCAAAAATGGTATAATGCTCACATGAGAACAAGGCAACACATCGGATAAGATGTACCAAGAAATCTATATTTCTGACAACATAATCAAGAAAAAAAAATGCACAGCTCAATATGAATGGGGGATTCTATACACGATGAGGCAATTATTCTCACGCATATAATTTACACTAGTAAGAAAGATGCTTCTGTGTACAAGTCCTATGGCTATCCTATCACGGTATCACACCTGCACAAAAATCTTCAGAAGGCTGTCTTCTGTTGTCTATTCTCCATTAAGCATGCAGGATTTTGCACTTTCCTTCCTCTGTTGCCTGCGTGATTTCTTCCACACAAACCATCTTGACCACACCCTGGGTTAGCTTCTATATTCTCCACGCAAAATGAAAAAACTATGGTCCGAGGAAATCTCACAGGAGTATCAAAAGCTGGACAACAATAATATCTGCATAGCTCACTTCATCAGATCCAAGAATACAAAACCGTTCCAAAGGCTATGAAGCACCATCGATGCCAATAGGTTGCGTGACCTGGCAAAGACACCTCCCATCACAACACCAAGAAATATCAACGGCAATACCCTTTGAATGTTGAAGTGCGCCAGCGCAAATGCTGCGGCACTTACCAGGATCGAACATGGAAGAGGCATGTATCGTGTTAGAGATGGGAGAAGGAAACCACGGAACACAATCTCTTCCCATATAGGTGCACACACAGTGACTACCACAGCATATAAGGCCATCGCCACTGGGTCACGGGCAACAATGGATTGCTCTACACTGGATATACCGACGACTGGCCCTGACGACATATGAACTAGGCTGATATTGATGTGAGAAAGCAAATTAACCAATGGGAATAGCAGACATCCCAATGCTACATCCCAATGCCATCTGCCCTTCAATTTGAACTCAAACCAACCTTGAGGAAGGGGACGGAATCTACCAAGGCACTGGTGAATGATAGCAATCCCAGCAAGGCCTTCAGTAATGTCCGTCACAAGGCTATATAATGCTTGCCCCCTGTGCGTCAATGTTTCCTTGCTAAAGCCAGCAGCATGAGCCAAGAATGGCACTATCCAGGAACCCACGAGCCAAAATGTGGCAATCCACAAAAACATGACCTGTATTCAGAAAGCATAAGTGAGTTCCTCTTAGTACCAAATCCATACGAACTGCTAATAGAACATTATATTCAAACATGATCCCCGGGTTCACAATTAATTTTAGTAAGGCAATCAATAACCAATATTTTAGCGGTGGGAACAAAGAGCTCATAAACCATTCATTCCTCTCTATTTGACATATCATGCTAACAGAGATATCAATAACTTTTTTCTAAGAGTGAGAAATATTGTAATCCAGCATGTTTGGAATTGCTCCTGTGGATTTGTGACTCTGAGTTCAGTTCCACGTAAGATTTTTTAGTGTAAAGTGAATGGTGCAAACTATATAATGCTTGTTGGGTCCAACTTCCCCACATGCCAGTGAGCCCTTTTACATGAGTAAACAGCGGAAGTGCAAGCAGGATGCTACGGAACGGGAATGAAAGAATTAAACAGAAGATTATGTGAGTGCATAAATATCTTGACATAACTTATAAGCTTGCTACAACATACAAAAGTCATACGTAGGAAATTAAGTGCAATATTATTATCTGTCTGATCTGAAATATCCAAAAGAAGTATTCACATGAGTTCAATGAAATACAGGTTATAAATTACGATATGAGAAAAACAACAGCTGGTACCAATTTGTATTCCAAAAGATAACCAGAAGATAAAATAGCAAAATGGTTATCACATAAACCAAAAATCAATACGGGAGCATAATACATCTAATATTCTCCATGATTCCGTGCCTAATCATTTAATATGGGTTTGCGAAATAAGTATGCATCTGACTATAACTAGACGATTCTATTGACGAAGTCACATCTTTCTCTTATGAGTGCATCACTGATTTGGACCCAGATCTCCATTTGTCTGATCAACTAGTATACATGCCCAGAACAATCCGTATTTGGTATTTGTGAGCATGGCTTGGATATGGAAAGACCAATACCTTACCTAGACCGACCGGTTTCAACCATCATGCCATTTAAAGTACTTTTTTTTTCAACCAGTTGTCAGTGAGGTTGCTGCAATAGACCAAGGACCACCAGAAGTGGATACAATAGGTGGAGAACTAACCTGGGCAATAGTTTGTCCAGTCCAAGGTACCATCCAGCGTTCATTCCAAAATCTGGATACTCTTTCCTGTAGATTTTCCTTTATCTGGAACATAGATTAATAATTCTCACTGCCTCGCATGACAAATTGAAGTTTGAACAATGAAAGGGCTAGCAGCAAGCTAACAAATGCGGGTATTAGGGTGATACAAAGTATAAACCAACACGTAAGTCTATGTTGGTAAGAAAATCAACTCATCCGCAGCAATCGATTTTTTAATCACCACGGTATGGTTTCTTAGATAGCGTTGCAAATGAGCAAGTGAACATCGAAGCTATAGTTTTCACTCCTGTTCTATCCTGCATAGTGTGATGCTATGCCTTCATCAGTGTGATGCTATGCCTTCATTCTGCAGTACCCGACTAATATATTCTACATGTGAAACTGCTATTGCTAAAAAAAGAAGTTGGCATGCTGGAAATAAATAAATCGGACTTACCTTGAGCAAAATAACGAACAGATCTCTACTTTCATAACTCTGCTCTTCCTCGTTGGAGCTCCCACCCTCTCCCCCCTTCACCTCCTTGTCCCCAGGCATCTCCACCCGCCCAATGTACTTGAAGCCGGTGCCATCATCAGATGCCGCTGACCCATCCTGCTCCTGCCTGAAGCACGAGATGTGAACCAGCCTCCGTCCCTAAACGCACGCAGCAAGCAGTGTGATTCTACTGTGTACTGCTACACAGGAACGAAATCACGCAGTTGAATCGAAGGGCGTTGTCTGCCTTACCTTGGCGGGAGCAGCCCTGCTGCTAGGCCCGAATCCGAGCTGGGAGGGGGGAGGGGTGGAGGGCCCAGCCCTACCACGCGGGAGCCGCGGTGGGGGAGGGGCTAGGCAGGAGGCGACGGACATCGGTGGGTAGAGTGGGAGGAGGAGGCGTGGAGCACGGAGGCCGTCCGCCTCTGTAATCACGCGGAAGGGGAAGCGCGCAGGCGCAGCCCCCGGTGGCGCGTACCGGCAGAGAAGCAGATCGAGATCGCCAGTGTCATCAGGGAAGAAGCTTGCGGTGACGCGGGGCGCGCTAGAGGCCGTGGGGGAGCGGGCTGGCCGGCCGGCGGCGATGCCGCGTCGGCGGTGCGGCGAGCAACGACAGCCGCCGGGACGGAGCAGTTGACGACAGGTGGGGGAGGGAGAGTGGTGAGGTCGTGACGATGGGGAAAAGATAAGGGAGGTGGCTTTGAGATTCGCGTTGCGATGCCTATGACTCGTGATCGTCTCTGGACTTGGGACTGTTTCATTCTCAGAATCTCAGGTGAGTTGTTGGGGATGTCGTGGAACAAGGACGATTCTATCTATCTACACTACCTAAAAAGTACGAATGTGTTCCTTATTCTGCCAATCTTCGCAATACGTTTTGGTCGTCTTCGTCGTAATTTCGTCCCGCACGCGCCTATCTGGGCCGCGCGAACATGGGCCGCCCTCCACTGCACGAGCATCACCGCCCGCACGCCAAGGATCCTCGTCCTCGCCTCCCCCCTCGCCAAGGCTCCTCGCCCTCGCCTCCTGCGCCGCCTGTTGTTCCTCATCTCTGGGAACGCCGCCTGCCTCCTCTGTGACGTGGCGCCGTCGATGCCCCAGAGCGCGTCATCCTCGAGTGGATCGATGGACGCCGCGGTGTCTCCTCCTGCCGATTCATCCTCTGTGGGTTCCGCATCGTCCCGCTTGGCTTCGACATTGACGCCGGCGTGCTCATCACCCAGCAAACTCTTGTTCAGGTATGATTGTCCCGTTCTGACTTCTGATGGCCTCGCTCAGGTGAAGATTTAGTGGCTTGCAGTTGAGTTAGGTGGTCGTATTGCAGACTGGTTGATCGATCTGATGACATATATCATATGTCTCTTGAAGTTCTGCTTGTAACGAGTCCAAGTGTCCAACAAGTATTCTTCATCGGCTACAACCTTACAACCTCCGGGGATTTTGCCAAGCTTGGTGCGCGAGCACACCGTTCGACTCTCTCGCAACCAATCAACAGGTGAGTTAGATCCACTTCGAGAAGAGCAGACAACACCGTTGACGTTATTTAGAACATCATAATTCTGAGTGATACTTATGACCAGTGAAGATTTATATGTATTTCTTTTGCTACAGCTCCTGAGGGACCAATACATCTAGAATTTAGATGAGATGATAGGCTTGAAGAAAAAAAGTGAGAATCAAAGCAATATATATTCCTTGCTCGGTCATTTTATCCTTGTTCAAATATCAAAGTGAGTTTGTATAGCTCTTATCTTCTTATCTATATTGGGAGTATCGGCTTGAAAGCTTGCACCAAGAAATGGGGTCTCTTGTAAAATTATCCTTATTTTTCTCTTTAGTCTTTCAGATTTTTATCTCAACGTGCATCAACTCGAACTTTTGGTTGGTTTGCCTTTTGGTAAGTAACCCCGCAAAGTATTTTATCCCGCTGCTCCAATATGACCCATGTTATTTGCGGGTGCACTATCTTACGGTTTGATTGCTCGGTTAAATGCCTCGGGTGTCAACAACAACAAATCTGCTTGTGGCAGGACTGTAGACTATAAAGGATTCACTGTCCTCTTTTCTAGCATGTCTGAGCTAATGTTTTGGCTTTAAAATGAATTTCCTTTCCTTTCGAAATTGTGTAATCGGTGTTATCTCGTGGAACAGAGGTAGGAGGGGTGCATAATTTTGAAATCCACGTAGAGCACTCCTGGGCTTGAACTCGTATTATCCGGTTCACGTTGATGCATTTCACGTGGGTGCTTGTGGATATGATAATACATGTATTGTACCTGAAAGTTGGTGCAGGTAATCGTCATTGAATGTACATAGTTGTGTGAAGCTTTGAACATGGTTTTCTTGTGCAACTTGTACAAGGCTATATAACTAGATGCTCTGAATAACATTTGTCTGAAGTTACAGAACCACCAAACTAGGTAACTAGAAACTGTATTTCGGTATCCCCGATAGGTTTGTATTCTAAGTTTCTGTTCCCCATCTACCACCATGCTCAATGGTCATGTAATTGCTATCACTTTTCTATTGGGTAACATTAGTGGGATTTATATATTTATCTGGTTTGGGAAGCAAAGTAATAGACTTTCTATAACTTATTTCTTCATACCAACCAGCTTTAAAGATAAGCTTAGAAACTATAAGCTAAGCTTTACTCGGATACTTGGCCGTTTTATTAAATTGTATTTAATGTTTCCATTTCAGATGAGATTTCTCTCTATCAATTAAGTGTTTGCAAGAGTCGTCGGCACTGATTTCAGATCTTAAGTACTTAATCTATTTTCTTCTTTGTGTTTAGTTCAAATGCAATAATAGTGTTTTTTTCCAGCTTTGCAATACGTTTTGGTCGTCTTCGTCGTAATTTCGTCCCGCACGCGCCTATCTGGGCCGCGCGAACATGGGCCGCCCTCCACTGCACGAGCATCACCGCCCGCACGCCAAGGCTCCTCGCCCTCGCCTCCTGCGCCGCCTGTCGTTCCCCATCTCTGGGAACGCCGCCTGCCTCCTCTGTGACGTGGCGCCGTCGATGCCCCAGAGCGCGTCATCCTCGAGTGGATCGATGGATGCCGCGGTGTCTCCTCCTGCCGATTCGTCCTCTGTGGGTTCCGCATCGTCCCGCTTGGCTTCGACATTGACGCCGGCGTGCTCCTCACCCGAGCAAACTCTTGTTCGGGTATGACTGTCCCGTTCGACTTCGATGGCCTCGCTCGGGTGAAGATTTAGTGGCTGGCAGGTTGAGTTAGGTGGTCGTATTGCGGATCGGTTGATCGATCCGATGACATATATCATATGTCTCTTGAAGTTCTGCTTGTAACGAGTCCAAGTGTCCAACAAGTATTCTTCATCGGCTACAACCTTACAACCTCCGGGGATTTTGTCAAGCTTGGTGCGCGAGCACACCGTTCGACTCTCCTGCAACCAATCAACAGGTGAGTTAGATCCACTTCGAGAAGAGCAGCAACACCGTTGACGTTATTTAGAACATCATAATTCGAGTGATACTTATGACCGAGTGAAGATTTATATGTATTTCTTTTGTTACAGCTCCTGAGGGACCAATACATCTAGAATTTAGATGAGATGATAGGCTTGAAGAAAAAAGTGAGAATCAAAGCAATATATATTCCTTGCTCGGTCATTTTATCCTTGTTCAAATATCAAAGTGAGTTTGTATAGCTCTTATCTTCTTATCTATATTGGGAGTATCGGCTTGAAAGCTTGCACCAAGAAATGGGGTCTCTTGTAAAATTATCCTTATTTTTCTCTTTAGTCTTTCAGATTTTTATCTCAACGTGCATCAACTGAACTTTTGGTTGGTTTGCCTTTTGGTAAGTAACCACCGCAAAGTATTTTATCCCGCTGCTCCAATATGACCCATGTTATTTGCAGGTGCACTATCTTACGGTTTGATTGCTCGGTTAAATGCCTCGGGTGTCAACAACAACAAATCTGCTTGTGGCAGGACTGTAGACTATAAAGGATTCACTGTCCTCTTTTCTAGCATGTCTGAGCTAATGTTTTGGCTTTAAAATGAATTTCCTTTCCTTTCGAAATTGTGTAACTGGTGTTATCTGTGGAACAGAGGTAGGAGGGGTGCATAATTTTGAAATCCACGTAGAGCACTCCTTGGCTTGAACTCGTATTATCTGGTTCACGTTGATGCATTTCACGTGGGTGCTTGTGGATATGATAATACATGTATTGTACCTGAAAGTTGGTGCAGGTAATCGTCATTGAATGTACATAGTTGTGTGAAGCTTTGAACATGGTTTTCTTGTGCAACTTGTACAAGGCTATATAACTAGATGCTCTGAATAACATTTGTCTGAAGTTACAGAACCACCAAACTAGGTAACTAGAAACTGTATTTTTGGTATCCCCTGATAGGTTTGTATTCTAAGTTTCTGTTCCCCATCTACCACCATGCTCAATGGTCATGTAATTGCTATCACTTTTCTATTGGGTAACATTAGTGGGATTTATATATTTATCTGGTTTGGGAAGCAAAGTAATAGACTTTCTATAACTTATTTCTTCATACCAACCAGCTTTAAAGATAAGCTTAGAAACTATAAGCTAAGCTTTACTGGATACTTGGCCGTTTTATTAAATTGTATTTAATGTTTCCATTTCAGATGAGATTTCTCTCTATCAATTAAGTGTTTGCAAGAGTCGTCGGCACAGATTTCAGATCTTAAGTACTTAATCTATTTTCTTCTTTGTGTTTAGTTCAAATGCAATAATAGTGTTTTTTTCCAGCTTTGCAATACGTTTTGGTCGTCTTCGTCGTAATTTCGTCCCGCACGCGCCTATCTGGGCCGCGCGAACATGGGCCGCCCTCCACTGCACGAGCATCACCGCCCGCACGCCAAGGCTCCTCGTCCTCGCCTCCTGCGCCGCCTGTTGTTCCCCATCTCTGGGAATGCCGCCTGCCTCCTCTGTGACGTGGCGCCGTCGATGCCCCAGAGCGCGTCATCCTCGAGTGGATCGATGGATGTCGCGGTGTCTCCTCCTGCCGATTCGTCCTCTGTGGGTTCCGCATCGTCCCGCTTGGCTTCGACATTGACGCCGGCGTGCTCCTCACCCAGCAAACTCTTGTTCAGGTATGACTGTCCCGTTCTGACTTCTGATGGCCTCGCTCAGGTGAAGATTTAGTGGCTGGCAGTTGAGTTAGGTGGTCGTATTGCAGATCGGTTGATCGATCCGATGACATATATCATATGTCTCTTGAAGTTCCGCTTGTAACGAGTCCAAGTGTCCAACAAGTATTCTTCATCAGCTACAACCTTACAACCTCCGGGGATTTTGTCAAGCTTGGTGCGCAGAGCACACCGTTCGACTCTCCTGCAACCAATCAACAGGTGAGTTAGATCCACTTCGAGAAGAGCAGCAACACTTGTTGACGTTATTTAGAACATCATAATTCCGAGTGATACTTATGACCGAGTGAAGATTTATATGTATTTCTTTTGTTACAGACTCCTGAGGGACCAATACATCTAGAATTTAGATGAGATGATAGGCTTGAAGAAAAAAGTGAGAATCAAAGCAATATATATTCCTTGCTCGGTCATTTTATCCTTGTTCAAATATCAAAGTGAGTTTGTATAGCTCTTATCTTCTTATCTATATTGGGAGTATCGGCTTGAAAGATTGCACCAAGAAATGGGGTCTCTTGTAAAATTATCCTTATTTTTCTCTTTAGTCTTTCAGATTTTTATCTCAACGTGCATCAACTGAACTTTTGGTTGGTTTGCCTTTTGGTAAGTAACCCTGCAAAGTATTTTATCCCGCTGCTCCAATATGACCCATGTTATTTGCAGGTGCACTATCTTACGGTTTGATTGCTCGGTTAAATGCCTCGGGTGTCAACAACAACAAATCTGCTTGTGGCAGGACTGTAGACTATAAAGGATTCACTTGTCCTCTTTTCCAGCATGTCCGAGCTAATGTTTTGGCTTTAAAATGAATTTCCTTTCCTTTCGAAATTGTGTAATCGGTGTTATCCGTGGAACAGAGGTAGGAGGGGTGCATAATTTTGAAATCCACGTAGAGCACTCCTTGGCTTGAACTCGTATTATCTGGTTCACGTTGATGCATTTCACGTGGGTGCTTGTGGATATGATAATACATGTATTGTACCTGAAAGTTGGTGCAGGTAATCGTCATTGAATGTACATAGTTGTGTGAAGCTTTGAACATGGTTTTCTTGTGCAACTTGTACAAGGCTATATAACTAGATGCTCGAATAACATTTGTCCGAAGTTACGAGAACCACCAAACTAGGTAACTAGAAACTGTATTTACGGTATCCCCTGATAGGTTTGTATTCTAAGTTTCGTTCCCCATCTACCACCATGCTCAATGGTCATGTAATTGCTATCACTTTTCTATTGGGTAACATTAGTGGGATTTATATATTTATCTGGTTTGGGAAGCAAAGTAATAGACTTTCTATAACTTATTTCTTCATACCAACCAGCTTTAAAGATAAGCTTAGAAACTATAAGCTAAGCTTTCTCTGGATACTTGGCCGTTTTATTAAATTGTATTTAATGTTTCCATTTCGGATGAGATTTCTCTCTATCAATTAAGTGTTTGCAAGAGTCGTCGGCACAGATTTCAGATCTTAAGTACTTAATCTATTTTCTTCTTTGTGTTTAGTTCAAATGCAATAATAGTGTTTTTTTCCAGCTTTGCAATACGTTTTGGTCGTCTTCGTCGTAATTTCGTTCCGCACGCGCCTATCTGGGCCGCGCGAACATGGGCCGCCCTCCACTGCACGAGCATCACCGCCCGCACGCCAAGGCTCCTCGCCCTCGCCTCCTGCGCCGCCTGTTGTTCCCCATCTCTGGGAACGCCGCCTGCCTCCTCTGTGATGTGGCGCCGTCGATGCCCCAGAGCGCGTCATCCTCGAGTGGATCGATGGATGTCGCGGTGTCTCCTCCTGCCGATTCGTCCTCTGTGGGTTCCGCATCGTCCCGCTTGGCTTCGACATTGACGCCGGCGTGCTCCTCACCCAGCAAACTCTTGTTCAGGTATGACTGTCCTGTTCTGACTTCTGATGGCCTCGCTCAGGTGAAGATTTAGTGGCTGGCAGTTGAGTTAGGTGGTCGTATTGCAGACTGGTTGATCGATCTGATGACATATATCATATGTCTCTTGAAGTTCTGCTTGTAACGAGTCCAAGTGTCCAACAAGTATTCTTCATCAGCTACAACCTTACAACCTCCAGGGATTTTGTCAAGCTTGGTGCGCGAGCACACCGTTCGACTCTCCTCGCAACCAATCAACAGGTGAGTTAGATCCACTTCCGAGAAGAGCAGCAACACCGTTGACGTTATTTAGAACATCATAATTCTGAGTGATACTTATGACCGGTGAAGATTTATATGTATTTCTTTTGTTACAGCTCTCCGAGGGACCAATACATCTAGAATTTAGATGAGATGATAGGCTTGAAGAAAAAAGTGAGAATCAAAGCAATATATATTCCTTGCTCGGTCATTTTATCCTTGTTCAAATATCAAAGTGAGTTTGTATAGCTCTTATCTTCTTATCTATATTGGGAGTATCGGCTTGAAAGATTGCACCAAGAAATGGGGTCTCTTGTAAAATTATCCTTATTTTTCTCTTTAGTCTTTCAGATTTTTATCTCAACGTGCATCAACTGAACTTTTGGTTGGTTTGCCTTTTGGTAAGTAACCCTGCAAAGTATTTTATCCCGCTGCTCCAATATGACCCATGTTATTTGCAGGTGCACTATCTTACGGTTTGATTGCTCGGTTAAATGCCTCGGGTGTCAACAACAACAAATCTGCTTGTGCCGGGACTGTAGACTATAAAGGATTCACTCGTCCTCTTTTCCAGCATGTCCGAGCTAATGTTTTGGCTTTAAAATGAATTTCCTTTCCTTTCGAAATTGTGTAAGCGGTGTTATCTCGTGGAACGAGAGGTAGGAGGGGTGCATAATTTTGAAATCCACGTAGAGCACTCCTGGGCTTGAACTCGTATTATCTGGTTCACGTTGATGCATTTCACGTGGGTGCTTGTGGATATGATAATACATGTATTGTACCTGAAAGTTGGTGCAGGTAATCGTCATTGAATGTACATAGTTGTGTGAAGCTTTGAACATGGTTTTCTTGTGCAACTTGTACACGGCTATATAACTAGATGCTCTGAATAACATTTGTCTGAAGTTACAGAACCACCAAACTAGGTAACTAGAAACTGTATTTCTGGTATCCCCTGATAGGTTTGTATTCTAAGTTTCTGTTCCCCATCTACCACCATGCTCAATGGTCATGTAATTGCTATCACTTTTCTATTGGGTAACATTAGTGGGATTTATATATTTATCTGGTTTGGGAAGCAAAGTAATAGACTTTCTATAACTTATTTCTTCATACCAACCAGCTTTAAAGATAAGCTTAGAAACTATAAGCTAAGCTTTACTGGATACTTGGCCGTTTTATTAAATTGTATTTAATGTTTCCATTTCAGATGAGATTTCTCTCTATCAATTAAGTGTTTGCAAGAGTCGTCGGCACAGATTTTAGATCTTAAGTACTTAATCTATTTTCTTCTTTGTGTTTAGTTCAAATGCAATAATAGTGTTTTTTTCCAGCTTTGCGGATCAGCTAGATGCTGCATCGCAATAATATAACAACATTCTGTAAGCACCTTTTTTCCCTTGCACTATTGTGTGCATGCACTGTAATTATGTAATGTGCAAGAGGACCAATCTCATTTTATATTTGGAAAACCAGTTGCATTACATTTGCAAGTTTATAATGTTATTTTACTTGGATTATTTAAATATTCTTTTGTGAAAGGATGTATCCTAGAGAGGAGGCAAAGTGACTCATAGTTTTGTTCTAGCAGAGTAAGGAGATGTAGGTAGGTGGAGCCATCATCGCTGATGAATATTAGACCTGTTTCTTCTTTTAAGCTAGATATATTCGTTTACTTCCACACAATGTATTTACTCCTTTTCCAAACTACCTCACCTCTCTTCAACTAGCTGCCTTGTCTTAGCGCCAGGCTTTTTTTTATTAGATATTCAGATTGGTTTACTTACGGCGGAAAGGAACAATGTCAATTCATGTGTGCGCTTAGGAATGCAGCGTCCATTAATAACTTTCAATATTTTGTAAAATGTTCGGTACTTAAGTTCAGGTTTGATAGTCGGTTACATTGCTGCAGGTTGGCTAATTATTAGTAACTTTCGTGCCTGATAATATTTACAATAATACACAAGGCTTGCATATAATATGTTCAGTTTTTCAATATATATATATATGGTTCCTGCTGACAAGTTTGAAGGATAAATGCTCGATGCGGTGAATAGAATATGTTGGTGCACATTGCTGATACTTGCTATAATGTTCAGATATCACTGTTGCACTTTTGCTTCTTGCTCTTTCAGCCTCATCGTGTTGCTCTTACAATTGCAACCTTTTACTTCACAAAACCATGAATCACGTTGTACGATATATTTGAACCTTGTTGATAAACAAAAAAGACACAAACGTCTTGTTCTTGAATGCAGACCCTGCCCAGCTTTCCATGATTAAATTGTATTCTTTATGACATTTTTCGCTTGTAAGATGTTAATCCGATGCTTACTTAGCATTATCGTTGACATAGTGCTGATTTGATTCTCTCTTTTTTCAGTTGTTCTACCAGATGACACATCCATCTATCGGGGAATTATTTTGCTATCCATTGGGAATTGAGATGCAATGCTGCTTCACATTTGTGCTCTATTGATGCTTTTGTAAAATGATTGAATCATATAAAACCAATACAAAATTATTCTTTTGTTTTCCCATTTTTTTGAAGTGTATCAGATTGCACATTACTATTGCTTATTGAAAGTCTACACTCAGATAGTCCTAATTGCATGTTTTCTGACACATCCATTCATCAGGAGATTATTTTGCTACCAATTGGGAATTGAAGTGCAGTGCTGCCTTCGATTGTGCTCTTGTCATGCTTGGTAAAATAACTGAACTATATAAAATGAAAAACAAATTGTTATATTATATGTTGTTCTTAGTTTTCGAAGTGCATCAGTTTACGATTACTGTTGTTTACTGAAAATCTACAATGAGATAGTCCTAATTGCATATTTGAACGTTTTGGGATTTTGAATAGTTCTTACATACCATCATGTATCGAAAAAGGATTCTTTTACTGAAAATCTTATCCAGGGCGTTTATGCTTTAAACCTATTCAATGCCAAGCAAAAGAGTGTAACCAATGTCGTATCTGTGGTGACCCGGCATACCACTGCATGGTGTAGTATGCAAGTCTGATACAACACCAATGAAACACCGTTCCACTAGTATTATATCGCTCAGAGTGGTACAACGGAAACATATGCGGGTCCAAGGCATGTCTATAGAATTACAACATTGACTCTGTTATATAAGATCATCACAGCCTCCTACTTTACAATGAGGTAAACTGCAAATAAACTCCAGAAGAACGACTCGTAGTCTAGTCTTATCACGAACTCTATTTGTAGGGTATTTAACTAGCTATAGAGGCTATGAATAGATTCTAGCTAATTAGGATCTAAGTTTAGGAAGCTAGTTCCATTCTATTGCTAATCTAGTTTGCCTCCTTGTTGGATGTGGTGTTTGACTCCTCTGACAGATTCATGTCCCTTGAAGTAATTGTTGACTCCTCGGTCTTCGAGTTGTAATGTAGATCCTCCTTTGATGCCTCCGTATCTAAGCAGGGGATTTAAGAGTGGGATGAGTACGAGCGTACTCAACAAGTTCATTATAGGAAAGAGGTGTTTAATGCACTAGCTACGACATTAGACCAGAAAGTCTAATACCAATGCGAGGTTTTCATAACCATTTCTTCAAAAGGTTGCTTTTATTCAGAAGAACTATGTCCGTCAGCCTTCACCGGTTTACTAGAACTTCATGGAGTTCCTTTCCGGCAGCGTTCGCAGTTCCAAAACCCGGAACAGGGAGTGACAGGTCACGATTCATTACACTCTCAGAGGTGTGTTGCTTTACCCATAAGAGATCTTAACCTTGTTGCCAACCGAGCACGTTACCCGTCCACACTTCCTTTGGTGTGAGGCCCGGTATAAGGTCTAGCCAATCATGTTCCTCCGCTATCTCGAACACCCACCCTTTGTTGCAATCTCCAACCCTGGGTCCTCGCCGGTCCTCTTATACCAATTAAGGATGGACCCCGACCACGACGTCAATTCAGGGCTCTACCATAAATTCCTTCGCCGGCAGTTGCAACCCATCATAGACCACATTACCGTGGGGACTTCAACGGGTTCCCCACCCTGCATCTTGTCTCTCGAGATCAAGTGCCTACGGTAATGCGCATCCGTTGATGAAAGAGAGGTGGAAACACTTTTGACTACTCCGTCCCACTCCGGATCTTATGGTTAACACGGTTATTACGGCACAAGAATCACTGGGTGACATTTGTTGTTTAATCCTAGATGGATATAAACCCTTGCAATGGAACCTCCACCATATCAACACAATCCATGGTTCCATTGCCCACCACATAGTCATATTCATAGTTATGAAAATAGTGGTTTTGCTTTTTATGCAATAGTGATAAACATAATACTTTGCAAGTAGTTTGGTAAAAATACTCAAATGACATGAGCAAGTGATGAACTTGCCTTTCTTGACTGCAAGATTATGCAGACAAGGTCTTCGATACGCAATAACTCCAAATTCTGAAATAGCATCATCGTTCGGTAAGGACGATGTTTAAAAGATTGGCAAGGATGCAATAATGCATAAGTATGAGATGCAATCGCTCTAAGCGTGACCTAACCCCGATGATTTAGGATCAGTAAGTTGTAATGATTGGTTCAGGGTGTGTTGCACTTTTAGAGTGATTGACAAACAAGGTTCTTATTAAGGATTGGTTGCTTGGTATCATAAACAGGTGTTGTAATATATCATAATAATAACACTAATAGCACACAACAATAACGTTTGGTATAATCCTAATATGTAATGAATGGTGGTTGGTTTTAGCACTATATGGCATGGTTAATGATTAATTATCATATACTTCAAAAAGAATAACTTTTGAAGAACATGTTCTTTAGTAAAGAACAGGTATGATAATTAAGGTTGTGGAGTTCTATGGTTTACTATGGTTTCAACTAGTTTCTAGGGTAGGAATTAGATGGATCTCAACACAGTTGGATTCATCAACAACTAGAGCTTGTATAGTTTTAGTGAATCATGAGTATCTTAAGCATTTAATTGCATATGGGTGCTATCAAGGTTGGTATACCTTGTTGTACTAGCTAGCTAGGGTTTATATGTCCTATAAGGCAGGGTTGATGACTATTCTTTACTTTCTTCAAAAGAATCACTTTTGAAGAACATACTTCTTAAGTAAGAAGAAGTATTACAGTTAGGTTTAAGGTTGTCTAGGGTTTGCTATTGGATTTACTAAGTAAGAAATAGTTGACTCCTAAGTAGGATGGCTAATAATTATCTTACACTAATAGGGTTTAGTGGAGTATGGTTAGGTAATGCAAGATAATAAGCATGGTTGCTATTTGGTTTCCTCACAATGGTGTGATGCTAATCATGGATAGTTAAAGATGGTGGTATTGGGAATAGGAACTAGGGTTTTACACTTGGTTGATCCTACTAGATCAACAAGTTTTATTTAAATGAGAACATAGCATAGCAATTAACTAGTGATAGGGTTCTTTCATTTTATGTGGTCATGGCAATTATTTAGTTGCTATTATGGTTCTATGTATGAAAGGAAAGTATCATGATCACATGTTCTAACCTAGGGTTTAGGTTAGAACCATTTAGGGTTACTATTGACTAATGGAGCTAGGGTATGGTGCATAATTGAATTAGGGTTTTAGGGTTCCACATGGAATGATGGGGTTGTAATATCATTCAATATGGAATTAGGGTTTGCGCTTTACCATATAGTTCTATCATTAATAACTTCATTTTAAAGTTGAAGTTATTAGTAACTTGGAAATAAAAATAATATTGAATTAGGCATTTTATTATTTTTAAATAATTAATAATTAGGGTAATTATTAATTAGGGTTTAAATCTCTCTAATAATGATTTGCCAAATTAACAAAATAAAGAAAATTAGTTTTAATGTTTTCTTTATTTAGTTACTGGTTTTTATTTAATTTGGGAAAGTTTTTCTAATTATTGAATTTTAATAGCAGTTAGATTTAAAATAAAAGGCTTAAATAACAAGTATTAATAATTGAATTTTTTATTAAAAATAAAAATTTCATTTTATATTCCTATTGGATAGGGTTTACTTTTCTAAGAATTGTGATATCTTATTTACCTTTTTCTGAGTTATAATGAATTTTCTAGATTTATATAAAGTTGCAGAGATTATTGGATTCAAAATTTAAAAAGGAAAGGCTAAAGCTACCCGGTTGGTTTACCCACACAGTCACTAACTGGTGGGGTTAGTCCACGTCATGAGCCACGGTGGCACGACATGGCAACCATGGCCTTCACCGGCAGGCAGTGGCGATGGTCGCCGGCGGTACGGTACTTCCCCGGGCAAACTACCTACACCACAAGACTTAGCGCGTCGAGGTGAACATGCTGGTACCAACGCCGCCCCGAATTGGTCGCCGGAGCAAGCTCGACGGCGAGGCCGAGCGGCGGCGCTCGCAGGCTACCGGCGCGGGCATGATTGAGAGCGAAATTAAAGAAGCTAGGGGTTGCTTGAGCATCAGCAGCTCACCCTGGGTACGATGTGCGTGACGGCGAGACCAGAGGTGGTCGGGTTCGCCGGAATCGGCATCTCCGACCGTCGGAAGCGATGAGCTTGGTGGGGATGCTGCAGGAGACTTTGGCTCGATTCCTTGCGTGTGTTGAGCAAAAAGAGCACGGCGGTGACGACGGTGGCCACGGCTTGGCCAGGGGAGGTCTCCACCGGCGGTGCTTGAAGATGGCCGGAACGGCCAGGGTTTCGATTTGGGCGAAATGGAGCAGAGGGGGAAGAAATCCGGGCTAGGGTTCATGCTGGGGTTTTTATAGACGCTGAAACGAGCCTCGTCACGTCGTCGAGGAAGGAGGGATCGCCAGCGAGAGAGAGGAGGAAGGGCACGGCGTCATGCTGGCCGGCATGCGCTTGGAGAGGATGAGGATGACTTCGTCCTGAGATATTTCTCAGACGAAGGGGTACGGGCTGTGGTTTGGGCCGTGTGCTGGGCTGCTAGGCAGGCTGCTGCTGGGCTCCTTCGGCTGGCAAGGTCCAGGTAAGTCAGGTGAGGCTTTTCTCCTCTTCTTCTTTTTCTGTTTTTATTTTCTGTTTTCAAATTTCTCTTTTGAATTCAGATTTGAATTCAATTCTGTTTTTAATTCAATTATGAATGTTTTTTCTATTTTGCAGGTATTGCTTGTTTGAATTATACAAGGATTAGTCCCAAACTCCTCAAACATTATGGTGGTGTATTAGAAAATTAATATGGGTACTACAACATTGGTTTAATTATTATTATTGGTATTTGAATTTCAATACCCCTATGGACATGAATTTGAATATTATCTTTGGGAATATTCAAATTGTTTTCCAAATGGTAGTTTTCTTACTTAGTGATATATCTTGTTTTATTTGGTATTGCTTTGCAAGAAACAAGTGACCAAGTAATGTTTGTTTAAGAATTCTATTAAACAAGGGACTTAATTACATGATCTCATGTACAAAAGTCTTTCTAAGTATTTGATCTCTTATCTGAGAATTTGATTACTTGCATATGATCTTATGGGACCACTTATTTGTTAAGGTTTTGTAAGTTATAACCCTATTTCAAGGGTAGCACTGGAATTATATTCAATAACACCTTGAAATACCTAGGGTAATTCTACTCTCATCATGGTTTGGCCTTAATTATAATGATAGGTGGTTAATAATCACACTTATGGTTTTAATTATAAGATGTATCACAAGAATTCTTCCAGGTTTAATATTGTATCTTAAGATTTTATTAATGTGTCATACTAGGGTTCTAATGACATCTACCTAATGGCAATTGGTTTAAATCTCAATTATGTCTTAGTGACAAGGGATTAACTTGTCAATGCCTACGAGTTGTAGACTAGGGTTTCGTTGGATGTAGAGGGCAAGTAGATCTCGAAGGTTTCAGCCGAAAAGTACTCGACGATATGAAAACTAAGGTTTGTGAGACATGTTTGTCGACGAGCGTGCTTTCCTATGCGAGGTCCATGTTTGTCGCGATGGACGTCGTTTTCTTCGGATCTGTCGGGTGAATCTGCACCTCCTTGGAATCTTTTGCGGTGTTGAAGGTTGGTTCCTTGTTAGGCCTCCCTACATCTGGCAGCACGTCATAATCAGTTGTAAGCCTCGACGCCATGTATTCTTCTTGCATCCCGAAAGTTTCTGATAGTCGATGAAAATCTTTGTCACATTTATCGGCTAGCGCGAAGCTTCCTTTGACTGTGATTGGTCCATTAGGCCCAGGTAGCCTCCATAATAAGTACGTATAATGTGGAACTACCATAAACCTGGCATATACTGGTCATCCCAACAAAGCGTGGTATTGCGACGGGAAATCCACAACTTCGAATTCCAACCTTTCTATCCTGTAGTTTTCTCGGGTCCCGAACTGAACGTCGAGATTGATCCTCCCCAGTGGGTAACTTGGCTTCTCTGGTGTGATGCCATGAAAACGTGTGTCGGTTGGTTTCAAATTTTCTAAGGAGATGTTCATCTTCCTTAGCGTATCTGCATACATAAGGTTTAAACTGCTACCGCCATCTATAAACACTCGAGATACGTCGAATCCTGCAATTACTGCTGGTAAGATAAGTGCTGATTGCCCTGGTCGAGGAACTTGCTGCGGGTGATCCGCTATTGTGAAGCCAATGTCTTGCCCTGACCAATTTAAGTACTCAACCGTTGGTGGAGGCATCTTCTCTGCCATGAACCCTTGCCGCGAGATTACCTTCTGAGCCCTATTAGATGGCCTAGCTTTCTGAATCATCGAGACCACGCCATTGGAGTTAGGATCAACATATGGAGGTGGGTGTGGTGCTGCCGCTATTCTGAGCTGATGTCGATTTTCGTCCGTGATCGCGGGAGGAGGTGGCAAGTGGATCTCACTCCTGGGCCCCTGGGGGTTTCTATTTGCTGCTTGAGCATTGGCTATCCCTGCAACCTGCAACATTGCTTGAAAATTGCGGCAGTCCTTCTGCAGATGTCCTGACTGCCTTTTCCCATTGTTATCGAGATAAAAATGCATCTGGCATGGCCCGTTCATCATATCTTCGGGAGTTACAAAAGGTCTTTGAAATCTTGACCCGCTATTTTGCCTGTTATTCCGAGAGTCATCTCTATTGTCGCCTTGCTGCTCATTACTCCTTTGATAATCATCTCTATTGTTTCCTCCATTGTTTCCCCGAAACCCAGCCGATATTTGGCCAGGGGCATCGTAACTCGAAAATTGTCGAGGAAATCGTCGTCTATTTTGAAAATTTTGACTGCGGTCCTCCTCTGGTGACCTGTGTCGTTTATTATGTACAGCATCTTCGCCATCTGCCCATCTGTTTGCTATTTCCATTAATGCTGATATTGTCCTTGGGTTGGTTCTTCCCAAGTCCTCGACAAAATCTCCTCGTCGAACTCTCGCTACAAACGCATCTATCGCTCTCTCGTCAGATATATTTTCTGCCGAGTTTTTAATGATGTTCCACCTTTGGATGTACTTCCTCATTGATTCATCATGCTTTTGTCGAGATGATCTCAACTCCTCTAGTGTCGCGGGATTTTTGCAGGTTGATCGGAAGTTCTTGACAAACACGTCCTCAAAACTGTCCCGGTCGTCGATGGAGCACGGGGAAGCTTCTTTATCCACGATCTTGCGGCTCCACTCAGATGTACTTGGATGCTCTGCATGGCTGTTGCTCTGGTTCCTCCTATCAACTTCACCGTCTCGAGATAATCAACTAGCCAATCCTCTGGATTTTGCAGGCCGTCGAATTTTTTGAAGTTATCGGGTAGTTTAAACCCCGAAGGAACTCGAGTTTTTTGGACCCTCTTTGTAAAGCACAGCAACCCACACATATCCTCGTCATCTAATTCTGGGGAGTGTCGATGTTCCCTTCTATTTTTTCGTGCTCTGTCCACTCGTGCTTGCGCTACCGTGTCTCGTGCTCCACTTGTTCTCTCGGGACTCGGCGGCTGCTGCCGCGGGTCGTGGACTATTTTGCCTTGCTTGAACCTTCGGGAGGCGTTGTTATAAATGCCGTTCCCATGGCCCCGACTCCTGCCATGGCCATATTGTACAATGCTTCTCGTGGATCTCCAGGAGGTGGCTTGGATGTAAGGATGAATGCTTGCGTCGCCATGTACCCAGCTTCTGGTGTCTTAGGAATAATGTTTCCTCTCGTGTCGATTGACATAAAAGACATGTCGAGGTTTTGAACTAGGTTTTCTCTCTCGCTTCGGGTATATTTTGCGGGCGAGATCTTGCTCTCCTTCGAGCTTCCCTGTGACTATCTCCCGAAGTTCCTGAATGTCGACTTAACTCCGCTCTTCGCTCGCTTGATGCAGAGGCTGCTTCCTGCCTTCTATCCAACTCGATTTTCTGTTTCTCGAGCTCCCTCCTGGTACGTGCGAGTCTATATTGATACGCTTGTAGCTCCTCAGGTGTCGCCGTAATGGTCATTGGTTCTGTACCATCAATAGCTCTTGCGACTCGATCCCACACTGCCTGTGGAAATCGCACCATCTCTCGTGTTCCTGGTCCGATATATTTTGTCCCTAAACCTCACGTGAGATCTGCGGGATCGACGTACGGATTTCCCGCATCATCGAAAGCCTCAGACGTCGCTCGTTCTGCCCGGCTTGGCTCTCCAATTGCGTAAATCTGATGATATTTTGGATTTTGAATTTTGTCGAGTTTGGTGACACCATCATAGAGATTGGTGAGGACCTTTGCAACAGTGATGGATTTGTCGATGAAGTTGAAGTTGTCGGTGTCGCTCGAGTCATCGCTTATATAGGAGTCCGCAGATGACTCGAAGGACATGTCGCTGAAGATCTTGACGAGTTTTTCGCTTGCCCTGGTGCTGACGAAGCGTGGCGATGAAATCTCCTCGTCGCCTGACTCGATTGATGATGCTGAACTTGAAAAATCGGGATCGACCGCTAATAATCCCAACGAGATCGGAATTTCGAGATGATACGCTCCTTCTTTTCCGATGCGGAAGTGGAACTTTCCAAACGTCATCTCCATGGGCTCCTCCAGATACGCATATGCATCCAAACGGGAGGGCGGGTGAGGAACAAAATCAATGAGATCAGTTTCGACCTGTTTACCTCTGTCCATGGTGTTGCTTGCTACCGACGAAGTCGACGATCTTGAACGTGCCATCGAGATCAGCTCCTTGTCGCCTCTAGATCCCACAGACGGCGCCAATTGACAAGGGATTAACTTGTCAATGCCTACGAGTTGTAGACTAGGGTTTCGTTGGATGTAGAGGGCAAGTAGATCTCGAAGGTTTCAGCCGAAAAGTACTCGACGATATGAAAACTAAGGTTTGTGAGACATGTTTGTCGACGAGCGCGCTTTTCTATGCGAGGTCCATGTTTGTCGCGATGGACGTTGTTTTCTTCGGATCTGTCGGGTGAATCTGCACCTCCTTGGAATCTTTTGCGGTGTTGAAGGTTGGTTCCTTGTTAGGCCTCCCTACATCTGGCAGCACGTCATAATCAGTTGTAAGCCTCGACGCCATGTATTCTGCTTGCATCCCGAAAGTTTCTGATAGTCGATGAAAATCTTTGTCACATTTATCGGCTAGCGCGAAGCTTCCTTTGACTGTGATTGGTCCCTTAGGCCCAGGTAGCCTCCATAATAAGTACGTATAATGTGGAACTGCCATAAACCTGGCATATGCTGGTCGTCCCAACAAAGCGTGGTATTGCGACGGGAAATCCACAACTTCGAATTCCAACTTTTCTATCCTGTAGTTTTCTCGGGTCCCGAACTGAACGTCGAGATTGATCCTCCCCAGTGGGTAACTTGGCTTCTCTGGTGTGATGCCATGAAAACGTGTGTCGGTTGGTTTCAAATTTTCTAAGGAGATGTTCATCTTCCTTAGCGTATCCGCATACATAAGGTTTAAATCGCTGCCGCCATCTATAAACACTCGAGATACGTCGAATCCTGCAATTACTGCTGGTAAGATAAGCGTTGATTGCCCTGGTCGAGGAACTTGCTGCGGGTGATCCGCTATTGTGAAGCCAATGTCTTGCACTGACCAATTTAAGTACTCAACCGTTGGTGGAGGCATCTTCTCTGCCATGAACACTTGCCGCGAGATTACCTTCTGAGCCCTATTAGATGGCCTAGCTTTCTGAATCATCGAGACCGCGCCATTGGAGTTAGGATCAACATATGGAGGTGGGTGTGGTGCTGCCGCTATTCTGAGCTGATGTCGATTTTCGTCCGTGATCGCGGGGGGAGGTGGCAAGTGGATCTCACTCCTGGGCCCCTGGGGGTTTCTATTTGCTGCTTGAGCATTGGCTATCCCTGCAACCCGCAACATTGCTTGAAAATTGCGGCAGTCCTTCTGCAGATGTCCTGACTACCTTTTCCCATTGTTATCGAGATAAAAATGCATCTGGCATGGCCCGTTCAACATATCTTCGGGAGTTACAAAAGGTCTTTGAAATCTTGACCCGCTATTTTGCCTGTTATTCCGAGAGTCATCTCTATTGTCGCCTTGCTGCTCATTACTCCTTTGATAATCATCTCTATTGTTTCCTCCATTGTTTCCCGAAACCCAGCCGATATTTGGCCAGGGGCATCGTAACTCGAAAATTGTCGAGGAAATTGTCGTCTATTTTGAAAATTTTGACTGCGGTCCTCCTCTGGTGACCTGTGTCGTTTATTATGTACAGCATCTTCGCCATCTGCCCATCTGTTTGCTATTTCCATTAATGCTGATATTGTCCTTGGGTTGGTTCTTCCCAAGTCCTCCACAAAATCTCCTCGTCGAACTCCTGCTACAAACGCATCCATCGCTCTCTCGTCAGATATATTTTCTGCCGAGTTTTTAATGATGTTCCACCTTTGGATGTACTTCCTCATTGATTCATCATGCTTTTGTCGACATGATCTCAACTCCTCTAGTGTCGCAGGATTTTTGCAGGTTGATCGGAAGTTCTTGACAAACACGTCCTCAAAACTGTCCCAACTGTCGATGGAACCTGGGGGAAGCTTCTTTATCCACGATCTTGCGGCTCCACTCAGATGTACTTGGATGCTCTGCATGGTTGTTGCTCTGGTTCCTCCTATCAACTTCACCGTCTCGAGATAATCAACTAGCCAATCCTCTGGATCTTGCAGGCCGTCGAATTTTTTGAAGTTATCGGGTAGTTTAAACCCCGAAGGAACTCAAGTTTTTTTGGACCCTCTTTGTAAAGCACGGCAACCCACACATATCCTCGTCATCTAATTCTGGGGAGTGTCGATGTTCCCTTCTATTTTTTCGTGCTCTGTCCACTCGTGCTTGCGCTACCGTGTCTCGTGCTCCACTTGTTCTCTCGGGACCTGGCGCTGCTGCCGCGGGTCGTGGACTATTTTGCCTTGCTGAACCTTCGGGAGGCATTGTTATAAATGCCGTTCCCATGGCCCCGACTCCTGCCATGGCCATATTGTACAATGCTTCTCGTGGATCTCCAGGAGGTGGCTTGGATGTAAGGATGAATGCTTGCGTCGCCATGTACCCAGCTTCTGGTGTCTTAGGAATAATGTTTCCTCCCGTGTCGATTGACATAAAAGACATGTCAAGGTTTTGAACTAGGTTTTCTCTCTATGCTTCAGGTATATTTTGCAGGCGAGATCTTGCTCTCCTTCGAGCTTCCCTGTGACTATCTCCCGAAGTTCCTGAATGTCGACTTAACTCCGCTCTTCGCCTGCTTGATGCAGAGGCTGCTTCCTGCCTTCTATTCAACTTGATTTTCTGTTTCTCGAGCTCCCTCCTGGTACGTGCGAGTCTATATTGATACGCTTGTAGCTCCTCAGGTGTCGCCGTAATGGTCATTGGTTTTGTACCATCAATAGCTCTTGCGACTCGATCCCACACTGCCTGCGGAAATCACACCATCTCTCGTGTTCCCGGTCCGATATATTTTGTCCCTAAACCTCGCGTGAGATCTGCGGGATCGACGTATGGATTTTCCGCATCATCGAAAGCCTCAGACGTCGCTCGTTCTGCCCGGCTTGGCTCTCCAATTGCGTAAATCTGATGATATTTTGGATTTTGAATTTTGTCGAGTTTGGTGACACCATCATAGAGATTGGTGAGGACCTTTCCAACAGTGATGGATTTGTCGATGAAGTTGAAGTTGTCGGTGTCGCTCGAGTCATCGCTTATATAGGAGTCCGCAAATGACTCGAAGGACATGTCGCTGAAGATCTTGACGAGTTTTTCGCTTGCCCTGGTGCTGACGAAGCGTGGCGATGAAATCTCCTCGTCGCCTGACTCGATTGATGATGCTGAACTTGAAAAATCGGGATCAACCGCTAATAATCCCGACGAGATCGGAATTTCGAGACGATACGCTCCTTCTTTCCCGACGCGGAAGTGGAACTTTCCAAACGTCATCTCCATGGGCTCCTCCAGATACGCATATGCATCCAAATGGGAGGGCGGGTGAGGAACAAAATCAACGAGATCAGTTTCGACCTGTTTACCTCTGTCCATGGTGTTGCTTGCTACCGACGAAGTCGACGATCTTGAACGTGCCATCGTGATCAGCTCCTTGTCGCCTCTAGATCCCACAGACAGCGCCAATTGACAAGGGATTAACTTGTCAATGCCTACGAGTTGTAGACTAGGGTTTCGTTGGATGTAGAGGGCAAGTAGATCTCGAAGGTTTCAGCCGAAAAGTACTCGACGATATGAAAACTAAGGTTTGTGAGACAATGATTCGATTCTCTCTTTGTCCCTCGACTCCCTCTTATATAGGAGGCGGAGCCGAGGGATTCGTGATACACAAGTTTACAGAGTCCGGGAGGGTTTCTAACCCGTCCCGCAAGATTACAAATAATGCTTCCTATTACAACTCTAGCTTTCCTTAATAGTATCTTGGGCTTCCGAATCTTCTTATCCTTCGGGTCGTGGGCCTTCAGTAAACCCCGGGTACCATCTTCGGCAGGCCCATTGGGGATGCCTATGTCACTTAGGTTTATGTTTATGATCACCATAGTGATACAATAGATAGGGTTGAGATATAATTCTAGGTTGTAGATATGGGATGACACCATAGTGCATTGGCTAGGGTTTAATCTCCCCTAACCATGGTAATATGGTTACTTGCTTAGTTGTTTCTGTTCTCCTTTAATTACTAAGGACTTGAGAATTGTTTTTATCTTATACCAATAGATTTCTATTATATCCTTAATCTATTGTTGCAGTAACTAAAGTAGCTGTATTTCTTTTTATAGTTAACTTTGGTTATAGTGATGAATGGTTTTTCACCATATAAATTATAAGCTTTAACTCTAAGCTTTTCTTATGTACTTATATTCTCTACTTCTAGTTCTTAGGGTTTATGATCACTACACAATTTAATGATCAAGGTTTGGCTTCCTAAGTTATCCCTCAAGAATTAGGTTTCTCATTCCCAAGATTAAGTATTGTCTAGATCAACTGAATATAGTTTCTTTCTTATACTATCATGAATGAATATGGTTATCTCAATAATTTATATCCCAGGAGAATGCCTGAGATAATAACTTATAATTCTACTTAAGGAATGATGATTTAATCATCAGGACATATGGATAGTTCTCTCCCTTAGATTAAGTGTTGCCTCAACTATCTTGAGTACAAAACCATAGGTTGAGCTCTCTCATTTAAGAATAGTTATTCTAGGTTTTATGGTGTACTCCTAATATTTATTTAGGTATCTAAGCTAAAGATTCAATTGTCTTACTTAGTTGGTTTTGTCCTATCCTTATTTCACTAATTCATGGGTATATTCTTATTCCATTTGGTATTTGGTTATCTCACCATTCCAGGATGAAATGGTTTACCTCCTAATACTTTAGTTCAAAGGTTATCCTTTATTCTTAAATAGGTAAAGCTTGGATTAGTATGAATGGTCTCTCTCATTTGGGAAGGACTTTAACAATACTCTAGGGTTCCTCTTGAAGATGATGATTTGAATACTTGGATGTATATCCAAGGTTTAGCTCAAGGTTTGTTATTGCTTCTCTAATAATTATAATAGAACTCTCACCTCTCTAGGTTTGATGTAATAATAATATGGAATAGAGAAGAATTATATTCCTTTGTTGGATCTCCTTGTCTTGTTTCCAAGATTAAAGTAGAATGGATATCATAGGGTTTAGGATAAAAGCATGGATTAGTTTAAGACATGGAGAAGATAAGTGAAGAATAGTTTCTCCAATTATTGTTACTTGATTTCCAATTAAATGGATGTTCATATGTTATGACAAGGATTACCATATTATAATCTTTTATAAGATCAAGCAATTGATCATTGAGTAAAGTGTTGTTGTGTTGATTATTAGTTCCATTTGATCCAACCCCTTAGTTCAAATCATCTCTACCCAAAAGAAGGTTTTAACAAAGTCACATTGAGGTTTATAGCACTTGACTTGATGAGCTACTTCAGTTCCACCAAGGTCAAGTGAAACTTCAGCTATCGTGGATCTGTTTTACTTTAAAGCGCGAAAATTCCCCAGATTTTCTATGCATGAATGCAATGCACACATCTGTTTCCTCTATTTTTGTAACCCCATTACGTGGGATATTACAGTATCAGTCACTAAAGCTCATGTTTTCAATGAGCTGAGTATTCACTTAACACCTCTTGCTGCAAGCCTGTAACGGTCATGTTGGATTGAGATTATGAATAACATTATGATACGTCTCAAATGTATCTATAATTTCTTATGTTCCATGCTAGTTTTATGACAATACCTACATGTTTTGTTCACACTTTATATCGTTTTGATGCGTTTTCCGGAACTAATCTATTAACAAGATGCTGAAGCGCCAGTTCCTGTTTTCTGCTGTTTTTAGTTTCAGAAATCCTACAAAGGAAATATTCTCGGAATTGGACGAAATCAACGCCCAGGGTCTTATATTTCACGGAAGCTTCCAGAGAGCCAGAGAGGGACCAGAGGGGAGCCCTGGGGGCCCCACCCCACCTGGCGGCGCGGCCAAGGGGGGCGCCCCCCTATGGTGTGGCTCCACCAGGACTCCTCCGAGGCTGCCCTTCCGCCTATATAAAGCCTCCGTCGCGAAAACCCTAAAACAAGAAGCCACGATACGAGAAAAGTTCTGCAGCCGCCGCCATCGCGAAGCCAAGATTCAGGGGACAGAAGTCTCTGTTCCGGCACGCCGCCGGGATGGGGAAGTGCCCCCGGAAGGCATCTCCATTGACACCACCGCCATCTTCATCGCCGCTGCTGTCTCCTATAATGAGGAGGGAGTAGTTCTCCCTCGAGGCTAAGGGCTCTACCGGTAGCTATGTGGTTAATCTCTCTCTCATGTACCTCAATACAATGATCTCATGAGCTGCCTTACATGATTGAGATCCATATGATGATCTTTGTATCACTATTAATCTATGTGCTACTCTAGTGATGTTATTAAAGTAGTCTATTCCTCCTTCATGATGTAAAGGTGACGGTGTGTGCATCATGTAGTACTTGGCGTAGGTTATGATTGTAATCTCTTGTAGATTATGGAGTTAACTATTACTATGATAGTATTGATGTGATCTATTCCCCCTTTCATAGCTTATTGGTGACGGTGTGTATGCTATGTTAGTACTCGGTATAAATTGCACGGTCTATTATGCTCTAGAGGTTACTTAAATATGAACTCCGAATGTTATGGAGCTTGTTTACTCCGGCTTGAGGGAGCTCTTGTAGCCCTACACAATGAATGGTGTTTGTTATCAAACAAGAGAGTGTATGTAGCACAAGTGAGGAGAAGTTATTTATTTATTATGTGATCAATGTTGAGAGTGTCCACTAGTGAAAGTAGGATCCCTAGGCCTTGTTTCCAAATACTACAAACATCGCTTGTTTACTCGTTTTACCGCATCTTTACTTCCTGCAATATTACCACCATCTATACCACCCGTGTTTTACTATCTCTTCGCCGAACTAGTGCACCTATACATCCGACAAGTGTATTAGGTGTGTTGGGGACACAAGAGACTTCTTGTATCGTAATTGCAGTGGTTGCTTGAGAGGGATATGTTTGTCCTCTACCTCCCTGAGTTCGATAAACCTTGGGTGATTCACATAAGGGAAACTTGCTGCTGTTCTACAAACCTCTGCTCTTGGAGGCCCAACACTGTCTACAGGAATAGAAGCGTGCGTAGACATCAAGCTATTTTCTGGCGCCGTTGCCGGGGATCTGAAGAAAAGATACTCCACAAAGATTTGTAACTCCCACGTCAACAGCAAGCTATTTTCTGGCGCCGTTGCCGGGGAGGTAAGGTAAAAGGTATTCACATCCTCCGACTACTAAGCTATTTCGTAGCACTATTGCCGGTGTGTGAGTGCTCGAAGATATTTCCTTTAGATCCTGCAATTATATCTTTTTGTTTCTTGTTTTCACTAGTTAGGCTTAATGGAAAACAACCAAAAAATGAGAGATCTTTATGAACTTTATCTTCAATTAGGACATGATGTGTTTGAAGAGAAAATTAAAAAACCCATGGAAATTTATATGCATGCTAATGGGAATGTTATTAGTATGAATGCTTTGAACACCATTGTTGCTAATGCTATGGAAAATTCTAAGCTTGGGGAAGCTGGTTTTGATGAGCATGATATTTTTAGTCCCCCAAGTTTTGAGGAGAAAATTTTCTTTGATGATACTTTACCTCCTATTTATGATGATTATAATGATAGTGGTATTTTGGTGCCACCTACTATGGAGGATAAAGGTTATTATGATTATACCATGCCTGCAATTTATGATGATTACAATGATGGTTATGGTAGTTTTACTCCCACTATTACTAATAAAATTGAAAATGCTTATGTGGAGAGTAATAATTTTATGCATGTAGCTCATGATAAGAATGTTTCATGTGATAGTTATATTGTTGAGTTTGTTCATGATTCTACTGAAAGTTATTATGAGAGAGGAAAACATGGTTATATGCATCTTAATAATATTAAGTTTCCCCTCTTTATGTTGAGAATCTTGAAGTTGCGCTTGTGTTGCCTTTCTATGCTTGTTGCATTATGCTTACATGACTTGTTTATTTACAAGATTCCTTCTCATAGGAAGTGGGTTAGACTTAAAAGTGTTTCATACTTCCTTTTGATGCTCTCTTTTGCTTCAACTCTTATTTCTTGCGAGTGCATCATTAAAATTACTGAGCCCATCTTAATGGCTATAAAGAAAGCACTTCTTGGGAGATAACCCATGTTTTTATTTTGCTAATGTTTTGTTGTGTATTGGAAGTTGTTACTACTGTAGCAACCTCTCCTTATATTTATTTTATTGCATTGTTGTGCCAAGTAAAGTCTTTGATAGTAAGGTTGATACTAGATTTAGATTACTGCGCAGAAACAGATTTCTTACTGTCACGAAATTGAGCAGCCCCGTCTGTAGGTAACTCAGAAAAATCTGCCAATTTACGTGTGTGATCCTCAGATATGTACGCAACTTTCATTAAATTTGAGCTTTTTCATCTGAGCAAGTTAAGTGCCCCATAAAAAATCGTCTTTACGGACTGTTCTGTTTTGACAGATTCTGCCTTTTATTTCGCATTGCCTCTTTTGCTATGTTGAATGGATTTCTTTGTTCCATTAACCTCCAGAAGCTTTGGGCAATGTCCAGAAGTGTTAAGAATGATTGTGTTACCTCTGAACATGTGAATTTTTTATTATGCACTGTAACAACCCAAAATTTTCAAAACAAACAAAATGAATTTCCCTAGTCCAAATTTTTGGACCAACAAAAACTTTTATTAAAATGGGATTGATACA
>NC_061508.1:237266603-237319577 GCF_022539505.1 Lolium rigidum | reverse complement strand
CGTAATGTAACTAGTAACTACATCCTTGAACATAGCACTAATGTTTTATCCCTAGTGGCAACAAGCACATCCACAACCTTAGAACTTTCCGTCACCTGTCCCGGATATCAATGGAGGCATGAACCCACTATCGAGCATAAATACTCCCTCTTGGAGTTACAAGCATCTACTTGGCCAGAGCATCTACTAGTAACGGAGAGCATGCAAGATCATAAACAACACATAGACATAACTTTGATAATCAACATAACAAGTATTCTCTATTCATTGGATCCCAACAAACGCAACATATAGAATTATAGATAGATGATCTTGATCATGTTAGGCAGCTCACAAGATCCGACAATGAAGCACAATGGGGAGAAGACAACCATCTAGCTACTGCTATGGACCCATAGTCCAGGGGTAGACTACTCACACATCACTCCGGAGGCGACCATGGCGGCGTAGAGTCCTCCGGGAGATGATTCCCCTCTCCGAGCGAGGGTGCCGGAGGCGATCTCTGGATCCCCGAGATGGGATCGGCGGCGGCGGCGTCTCGCGGAAGGTTTTCCGTATCGTGGCTCTCGGTCTCGGGGGTTTCGCAATGGAGGCTTTAAGTAGGCGGAAGGGCAGGTCGAGAGGCGGCACGAGGGCCCCACACCACGAGGCCGCGCGACCAAGGGGGCCGCGCCGCCCTAGGGTGTGGCCCCCTCGTGGCCCCACTTCGTCTCCTCTTCGGACTTCGGAAGCTTCGTGGCAAAATAGGACCCCGGGCGTTGATTTCGTCCAATTCCGAGAATATTTCGTTACTAGGATTTCTGAAACCAAAAACAGCGAGAACGACAGAATCGGCACTTCGGCATCTTGTTAATAGGTTAGTTCCAGAAAATGCACGAATATGACATAAAGTGTGCATAAAACATGTAGATCACATCAATAATGTGGCATGGAACATAAGAAATTATCGATACGTTGGAGACGTATCAATGTGTTTTTCTGAATAATGAGGAAAGCTAAAAGAGAAACTACAAAAGATTATTGGCAGAAAGAAAGAAAAGACTAGAATGTCTAGCTCAGGTGTATATAAATGATATACATGTTATGGTTATATTCCTAGTTGGGTCACACAATGAAATTCTTGGGTATTTGTACCATATTGGTTGGTATAAAGTGTCATACAAAACAACGCAATACAAGAATACAATGGCCTAAGTGACTGACAAGGAATATGATAGGAATGCACGACTGGAACAAAATAAAGTGTTATTATGTTCGTCATTAGCATTCTATCTAGCCCTTAGAATTTATAATAAAGAACTTAATAATTGTTATTTTGCTCTGGTCAAATGAAAACAATGAGTTGTTCAAATTATGACATTACTCCATATACGATGGATAAGTTATTATAAATGGTGAAACACACATACATAACACTGACGCTAAAATGCCATAAGGCAAATGATTTGAATTCCACTTATTTGTGGAACCGCCATTTAGGTCATGTTAGAAAGGAACGCATGAAGGAACTCCATGCAAATGGATTTTTGGAGTCATTTGATTTTTGAATCATTTGGCGCTTGCAAATCTTTTCTAAAGAGAATGATTAAAATACCGTTCATAGGCCAAGAGTTGAACGGGAAACTAACTTAGTGAAAACATACATAATGATATATGTGGTTCACTAGGCGTAGTTGTGTGCGGGAGATTCTTCTACTTCATGAAAACTTCCAACAATAAATTGAGTATATATATGTGGATATATTCGATAAGGAAGAAGTTTGAAACATTTGAATGGATTCAAATAAATTTCAGCATGAAGTAGAAATCATCGTAATAGAAAAATCAAATATTTATGATTGGATCATTGGGAAAATATTTGAATTACGAGTTTTAGCGAACATCTAAGAGAGTCATGAAATTGTTCTAAAACTCACATTTCTTGGAGTATCATAATGATGATATAGTATCCAGAGATGTATCCAAACCTTGTTGGATCAATGATGAGATAAAATATTGATGCCATTATATTTTTTGTGGATTATGCTTTAGTGACTACCGCTTTTACACTTAATAGAGCATCATCATGATCCGTTGAAATGACACCATACGAGTTATGGCATGGGTATGAATCCTAATAGTCTTTTCTTAAAATTTTGGTATGCATAGCATAAGTAAATAAGTTTACAACCAAAATCGGATGAATGTCTTTGTTGGTTATCCTAGAGAATTGATTGGGAATTCTTCCCACTATGTAGACAAAGACAAAAGTGTTTGTCAATGTTTCTTATTTCCAATAAATTGTTTCTAGAGAAGTATTTGAGTGGGAGGACAATAGAACTTGATAAAGTTTATGAACCTGAGCATAATGATCAGAGTAGCGCAGCATCGGAATTGGTTCCGGAAGCGGCCACGACAATCATGGCTCCCATGACTACAAAGTGTTTTAGCCATGCAGATCGAAGTACTTATTGAACCTTGTAGGTATGGTTTACTTTGTGATCAAATAAATGATTTGTGGACAAAGGATTGATTTTGAACAATGATAAACCAACTACAAACAAAGAAGTTATGATGGGCCCTGACTCCGTTTAAAATGGCGATACGCCATGAAATCCAAAATAGATGAATACTTATTGAAAGTAAATGGATCTATAAAATAGATGAAGCTTGACTTGTCGAAAAGTTGTTTGCGACAAAGTTCAAAGAGTTGAATACAATAAGATTAGATCTTCTGTAGCAATGCTTATAGTCTATGTGGATTATTCTAGTAATCACTACATTTTTCTTTTATGAGATATGATAGTAGGATGGCAAAATACATTACTTATCAGAAGTGTGTATTAAAGGTGTATACAAGATACAACCAAGAGTTTTGCTGGTCCGTAGAATACTAGATAGGTATACAAACTTCAATTGGATGAAGTAAGTGTCATGGAGTTGGAATCTTCACCAGATGAAATAGTCAAAGAGTTTTTGATTTCATCAGAGACGATGAAGAGACTTGCATTTGCAAGAAATTAAGTGGGAGCGCTGAGACATATTTATAATACTTTATGTAGATGACATATAGTTGGTTATAAATGATGTAATTATATACTTGATTAAAAAGGTTTCATTGAGAAATTAACTTCAATGAAAGGATATGGATCTGAAACAAATTTAGTGTCAAGATCTATGAAGATAGATTGAAACACATAATAAGTTTAAGTCAAAGTACATAGAATGGATATTGAAGTAGTTCAATATAGAAATATTAAGAAAATATTCTTGTCATGTGAAGGTTTAACAAGACTTGAGTGTATCTGACACTCGATGAGTAAAAACACATGAGTGATTTTAGATCATGAATAATATGTACATAATCAGATATCTTGTGCTCTAAAAAGTTAGGAGCATATACCAGAATGATTCATGTGATGATCATTGAAATACAGTAAGAATATTCTTGAGTACTTAAGAAGAACCAAGAATATATATATAGTTTTTGTATGAAGAAATGACAAACAAATCGCTGTAAAGTGTTGCACCGATATTTGTTTTGTCACATATGAAAATAAAATTTCTATTTCAAATTAGACTAAGTGTTGTTTAAAAGGTAGCACAATGAGCTAGAAGTTGTCTATGCTAGATTTAGAAGAGTTCTAAATATTGTGACGGATTCTACAAAAGAAGGCAGAGTATGTCATTGTTTTGACAATGACAAAGGATGTTAAGTCAAAAGGTTCTTTTAGAACTTGGTGTAGTTCCGACAGAGTCAGAACTTTGAAGCTATATTGTGTGTGACAATATTAGTGACATATTTCAGACCGCGGAATTAAGGTTCCACCAGAAGACCAAACATATTTAATGCCGACTCATTTGGAAATGAGTGATGCGTTGAGACGCAAATGTATTACAAAATACATACGGTTCTGAGCATGTCAGATCCGTTGACTAAAACCTCTCCCGTGAACAAAACATGATAAAGCACCGGAAGGCCATGGTGTTATATCTTTACAAATGTAAACTAGATTATTGACTCTAGTGCAAGTGGGAGACTGTTGGAGATATGCCCAAGAGGCAATAATAAAATGGTTATTATAATATCTTTGAGTTTATGATAATGTTTACATACCATGCTATAATTGTATTAACCGAAACATTGATACATGTGTGTTATGTGAACAACAAGGAGTCCCTAGTAAGCCTCTTGTATAACTAGCTTGTTGATTAATAGATGATCATCGTTTCATGATCATGAACATTGGATGTTATTAATAACAAGGTTATGTCATTATGTGAATGATATAATGGACACACCCAATTAAGCGTAGCATAAGATCACGTCATTAAGTTATTTGCTATAAGCTTTCAATACATAGTTACCTAGTCCTTATGACCATGAGATCATATAAATCACTTATACCGGAAAGGTACTTTGATTACATCAAACGCCACTCTGCGTAAATGGGTGGTTATAAAGGTGGGATTAAGTATCCGGAAAGTATGAGTTGAGGCATATGGATCAACGAGTGGGATTTGTCCATCCCGATGACGGATAGATATACTCTGGGCCCTCTCGGTGGAATGTCGTCTAATGTCTTGCAAGCATATGAATAAGTTCATAAGAGACCACATACCACGGTACGAGTAAAGAGTACTTGTCGGAGACGAGGTTGAACAAGGTATAGAGTGATACCGATGATCAAACCTCGGACAAGTAAAATATCGCGTGACAAAGGGAATTGGTATCGTATGTGAATGGTTCATTCGATCACTAAAGTCATCGTTGAATATGTGGGAGCCATTATGGATCTCCGGATCCCGCTATTGGTTATTGGTCGGAGAGAAGTCTCAACCATGTCTACATAGTTCGCGAACCGTAGGGTGACACACTTAAGGTTTGATGTCGTTTAAGTAGATATGGAATATGGAATGGAGTTCGAAGTTTTGTTCGGAGTCTCGGATGGGATCCGGGACATCACGAGGAGTTCCGGAATGGTCCGGAGAATAAGATTCATATATAGGAAGTCACTTTCCAAGTTTGGAAATGATCCGGTGAATTTATGGAAGGTGGTTTCTAGAATTATCCGGAAATAAATTACTATGGAAGGAGGAGTCCCGGAGGGACTCCACAAACCCTAACCAGCCAACCAAGTGGGAGGGTGGAGTCCATGGTGGACTCCACCTCTTTGGCCGGCCAAGAAAAGGGGGAAGGGGAGAGTCCCTGTCCCTCTAGGTTTCGATCCATAAGGCGGTTTTTCGTTGGGGTCTTATTCGAAGACTTTGGGCAAACCCTTGGGGTTCCACCTATATAATGAGGAGGAGAGGGAGGGGGCAGCCTATGGCTTGGCCGCACCACCCCTGCCCCCTTGAGGCCGGCGCCCATAGCCCCCTCTCCCCAAACCCTAGCCTCCCCTCCTCCACATACAAACTCCCGCAGCGCATAGGCGAAGCCCTGCCGGAGTTCTCCACCACCACCGCCACCACGCCGTCGTGCTGCCGGGATTCCGAGGAGGATCTACTACTTTCGCTGCCCGCTGGAACGGGAAGAAGGACGTCGTCATCAACACCGAACGTGTGACCGAGTACGGAGGTGCTGCCCGATCGTGGCACCGTGATCAAGATCTTCTACGCGCTTTTGCAAGCGGCAAGTGATCGTCTACCGCAGCAATAAGAGCCTACTCTTATAGGCTTTGGAAATCTTCAAGGGTTAGTCTCGTTCATCCCCTCGTTGCTCCCATCTTCTAGATTGCATCTTGGCTTGGATTGCGTTCTCGCGGTAGGAAAATTTTGTTTTCTATGCAACGAATTGCTACAAAAACCTCACCCCACTTACTTTTGGAATAAGAGTATTGCGTCCGAATAACGCATCTCCTTCAGTCGAGTAGAAAAAATATTGCGTCCGAGGAATATATCACGCTACTCGGGAAATAAAAATATTGCATCCGAGAGACACATCATGTCTACTCGGAGACATATAATATTGTGTAAACAAAACACCTCGTCTACCCATGATCAAGAATACTGTGTCCTAGGAACACGTCGTGTTTATGTAGGGAACAAGAATAGGATTTTCCATGGAAAAAATCTCCTCTACTCGGGGAACTAAAATATTGCGTTGGAGGAACAGATCTCATGTACTCGGGAAACAAGATATATAACATCTGAGAAACACATCTCGTATATTCAAAAACAAGAGTGTTGCGTCCGACAAACACATCTCGTCTACCGG
Source organism: Lolium rigidum (assembly GCF_022539505.1). Taxonomy (NCBI): domain Eukaryota; kingdom Viridiplantae; phylum Streptophyta; class Magnoliopsida; order Poales; family Poaceae; genus Lolium; species Lolium rigidum. Next base: position 237,313,381 of record NC_061508.1, on the reverse strand, counting down.
GGAACTAGAATACTACGTCTGAAGAACACATCTTGTCTGCCTAGGGTACAAGAATATTGCGTCTGAAGAACACATCTCGTCTGCTAGGGAAACAAAAATCAATTCTACAGGGAACAATTTTTTATATAATGAGGAACACCTTGGAGGCATATGAGGAACAAGCCATAGGTTGAGGAGAACACAACCATCTCTAGTGACGAAGAACTTTGAGGCATATGGGGAACAACTTCGAGGCATCTGAGTAACAACCCGATAGCTTGAGGGGGAAAACCTTTTGTAAAATGGAACAACTTAGAGGCATATGTGGAACAATCAAATAAGTTGAGAGGAACAAACCCATGGTAGTGAGGAACAAAGGACTAGGATGAATAACGCTACAAGTTTAGGGGAACAAAACCTTTTATAATAAGGAACACCTTGAGGCATGTAAGGAACAAGCCATAGATTGTGGGGAACAAAAGCATTTACAATGAGGAACAACTTGGAGGCATATGAAGAACAAACACATTTATAGTGAGGAACAACTTTGAGGCATATGAGGAACAACCCCATAGTTTGACGAGAACAAAACCATTTGTAAAATGGAACAACTTAGAGGCATATGCGGAACAATAAAATAAGTTGAGAGGAACAAACCCATTTAAAGTGTGTAACAACTTGGAGGAATATGGCGAATAACACTTCAAGTTTAGGGGAAGAAACCCTTTTATAATAAGGAACGACTTGAGGCATATAGGGAACACAAGCCTCCCCTACAAAGGGAACAAGCCTCGTCTAGATAAGGAACAAGCCTTGTCGCCACCGGGAAAAAAATCTTGTCTACAAAGGGAACAAACCTTGCATACATAGGGAACAAATCTCAGCTACACTGTAGGTTCATCTACATAGGGAACAAGTTTCGTCTACACAAGGAACAAGCCTCGTCGCCACAGGGAACATACATCGTCTCCATAGGGAACAAAACATGTATATACAGGGAACAAGTCTCGGCTACACTTCAGGGTCATCTACACATGCAACAAGCCTCGTCTACGCATGGGAACAAACCTCCTATCCACATGTTACAAGCCTCATCTACACAAGGAACAAACCTCATCTACACAAGGAACATGCCTCGCCTACACAGGGAACAAAACCTTGTCTACATAGGGAACAAGCGTCGTCTCCACAAGGAACAAACATCATCTCCACAGGGAACAAACATCGCCTACACAGTGAACAAGAATATATCTTTCGAGCAACAAATCTCAAGTAACAAGAATTGCGTCCAAGGAATAAACCTCGTCTATTAGGGGAACAACAATATATTGCGTCATAGGAACACATCTCGTGTACTCGGGGAACAAGAATCCTGAGTCCAAGGAACACATCGCGCCTACTCAGGGAACTAGAATATAGTGTCCAAGGAACAAATCCCGTCTACTCAGGGAACAAGAATATTGCGTTCGAGGAATAAATCTTGTCAGTTCGGGGAATAATATTATATATCATCCGAGGAACAAATCCCTTGTAACAAGAATTGCGTACAAGGAGCAAATCTCGTCTATTCTGGGAACAACAATATTGTGTCATAGGAATACATCTCTTCTACTCAAGGAACAAAAAGAGTGAGTAATATGAGGAACAAAACCATTTTTAATGAGGACCAATGTGGATCATATGAGGAAACAAACCCCATAGGACGAGAGTAATAAAACCTTTTATAATGAGAAACAACTTGAGGTAATATGAGGAACAACATTATAGGTTAAGTGGAACATGCCCATCTATAATGAGGAACAATTTAGGAAAAAAATGTAGCTTAAAGAAGCATAAGAAACTAATTTAGGAACAACAATGAAAATTGAAAAAAAAATGAATACAAAATACAATAAGAAATTTAGCGCTCTTAAGGAATAAAACATACCTTTATTCGCTACAAAATAAATAAATAAAAATAGAATAAATAGAAGGAAAGGAAATAAATTAACTAAGAATAAATAATAAGGTAACCGAAATGGAAAAGAAAACAACAAAAAAGAAATTAGAAAACAAAACAAAAGAAAGAAAAATATAATAAGGAAAAGCACCTCGAGTCTTACTTTCCTATAATTGGTGGAAACATAACAGTAAATATGCCGTTGGGAGGGTACTGAATGTCCAAATCCAAACCCAAACATTACTTGTATCCATATGATTTTAGATTGTCTGTACCCAAAAAAAAAAAAAAATTGGGTATTACCCAATGGATTTGAAGAACACATAGCTAGAATAAAAGATGCCATAACTCGAGAACAAAGGATGGTAGCAACACGATACGTGGCTAGCATCGTACCATGCATGCAGCTCGCTAGCGCCTAGCTCCACTCGATCTGTACTGTATTTGCTGAACTGCGCGTACGAGCGAACGAACTAGAGCTGAAGCGAAGCGAGACTTGCATTTTTTTTTTTTTTGAGAATAAGCGAGACTTGCATGCGTCGAATGAAAGCGCAACGGGCCAAGCCCACGACCGAATGCCTTCAGCGAAACGGTACCGAGCAGTTTCCCAAGTTTTGCGTTGGGCGCTATCATAAGGCCTGGTTGTGTTGGACCCATTATAAATACCCAGTTTAAGAGTTTCCTTTGTTCTATTTTGGACCCAATGCCATGTCCAGTTTTGCGTTGGGCGCTATCATAAGGCCTGGTTGTGTTGGACCCATTATAAATACCCAGTTTAAGAGTTTCCTTTGTTCTATTTTGGACCCAAGGCCATTGGACATGGCATTGGACCGCGGTTTTCCTGTCAAGACTCAAGAACGGCCTTATTTTTCCATATCACAAAGTGAACCACGTCTGCATTACACGAAGTCATGAACCTTCACTTGAAGACATGCGGGCAGGGAAAGAAATATATATTTATACCAAGCGCACCCTTGTATGGAGCAGTGTGATTTGAATCCCGTCAAACCACAAATTTTTTCCTCGAATTGGCCTTTTCTTTTCTGGCACTAAATTAACCTTCTTCGAAAGGTGAAGAAGGGCGAAGGGTGGTGAAGGCCTGAAGGGATCAAGCGACTGTACACATATGGTGTCTCTTTCTCGTTACTTTTAGCCAACAACTTTGCTAATCTGATGTGCATCTCTCACAACCGAGGTTGTCATGTTACGACATCTCCCAGGACTCTCACAAACCTTTGTACTTTTGGGAAATTTTCTGCGAAACATACACCCAATGGGCCGGAGTCTCCACCCTGTTTGTGCATCATTTTCTCCCATCCCATTGGTCTCCCAATTTTGCAATAAGTTTGTGAGGGATCCCATCCAAACCGCCCAAAGCGCCCACGACAATTCACAACCAATCGGTCCACCAACCGCCAGAAAATTCTCGGCGATGCCGCGCCAACATATCCGCCACCCTTGCGTCGGCCTTCTGCCACCTTCGTGATATGACACTACGACTGCAGCCATCCACACGTACCCGCTTTTGCTTCCCTTAATACACCTTCCATGTCTCTTGTATCCCTCTGACCCATCGTCGCCCGCCTGCCACATCACTTTGTCATCCACCACTCCATCCACGTCCTCGCTCCAAGTATGCAACTCAGTCTCCCAGGCCCCTCCATATATAAGCGTGCCGAGAACGAGTAGAGTGGAGCCGGGGCAGCGCCGAGGTGAGGAAGCAAAGTTAGCACTACTAGGAGAAGAAGCGGAGACAGGTGTGCGGAAAATGAAGCAGGATCTTTTTGTTGAACATCCAAAAAGAAAATAAAGCAGGAGTTGACAGCCAAGAAAAATATTTTTATTTTTATGTGAGTATTACACGAGGATACTACTTGAGTGAAACACGGATGGCATGATATTGTACTATTGCAGGCCTCTTATTTGTTTTGAAGACCTTCTAAATGTACATAGGGGAGTGGAAGTGTGAGAAACGGTTAAAGATTCCCTACGAGTCGATTTGAATGGTGAAGAGAAGGCCATCTCTCTCAACAGTTTGAATGGACGCGATCGAAGCTGCATACGTATCATCCATGCATGTAACCTTTCCTAACTTTGCATGTAGTACAATTTTATCAGATAAAAAACTTTACTTCTGCTATTCCTGTACCCGAAACCACGGGTTACTATCTCTAGTTTCTCTCAGGTTGATAGGCATAGCTCGTTAATTAGGTTCATATCAGTTCCTGCTGTATGTCGACCATGCATACTATCTGATGCTGGAACCGGATCCTCTAACTTGCAGGTGAAAAGTTAGAGAAGCTACAGTACTCTATATTTTCTTCTTTCGAACCATATAATTGAAATTTAAATAAATTAAATTAGTTTGTATAATACAAATTAATGTTATGCGTTTGAAGTAATTACATACAAAAAAATTATGGTGTAATAAAATGTAGCTTAATTTTTTAATATCTACAGTAATTACCTTTAGTACCCTGTTTTGCAGGTGAAGAAGCGCTATGCATGTGTGATCACATCGATCATATAATCATATTCTAGCAGCCCTGGCGAGGATGATGGATCGAATCAATTCCTCTTGTCTGGCTGGCTGGTCAGCGGATGCTGCAAGCGGCGGAAGTACTCATCACAAGTGACCCAAATCCACGTATAAATGTTGTATGCATCTTTTTGATGGAAAGACGGGTCTCATCCTCATTTTCGATAAGTATGCATGCAACCTCTTGATTAATCACGACCGATTTTTTTTCTTTTCGAAATGGGGGAAATATCACCCCAGCTTCTGCATCCAAGAGATACACACGACTTTTTTATTAGATTATTCACAACACCTTACAAGAACAATACAAAAGATCAACCTCGAATCCACCTCGCTAAATTCACAGTGGGATGAAGGGGGTGACAATACACCAACTCACATCATCCAAAAAACCAAATGCCTTCCCAAGCCGCCAAATAGCAGGTGAGAAGCACATCCAGTCAAGCAGATTCTCAGCGCACGGCAACGCACACGCAACAGAAGTTGCTACCGCGTCTTCCTCGACCCCATATTAAAGAGAGATCATCGCATTAACCTTGCAAGACCTGCCGTCGATGCCACCATGACGCCAGACGGCTCCACCATCCTGCACGCATACATCATCCCGCATCCATCGTAAATACCCTGCAGCACCATACCACTGAGACTCAGCGCCATCAATGTGGTAGATGAATACCACTCCAGCAACATCCGCCAACATCCAGCAGCTGCTCCAAAAACGATGCCCCAAGAGGTAGAACGACGCAGGTAGCGCCGCCATCATCCGATCCGGGAGACCCAGATCTAGGGTTTCCCCCGGAGCAGCACGAGTGGGTAGATGCAGGTTGCGACGGTGATGCCTTCAAGAAGGTAACGACGTGTAACGTCGCCATCGCCCGCCATGACCAAGGTCGGAGGACGATTTTCACCGGCAGCCGCACATCTCCAACTCGCCAAGTGTAGTGACGAGACGAGCAAAGATGATGCCTTCGACAAGGTAACGACGCCAAGCGACGCCGCCATCGTCCGACAAGACCGAGAGCGAAGCTCGGTTTTCACCGGCTGCCCCGTCACCCTAAGCTCGTCATTGACTGGATCTTCACCGCCGGAGATCTGTGTGGGATCCCAAGATCTCCCACCCCAGATCCCACCAAGGTCGTCCACCTCCGGAGAGGAGGTCGCCGCCGCCATGCCCGGGGCCGCCGCACCGGCTCCCATGTGATGCGGGCGGAGCAGCCCGTCGCGCGGAGGAGAAGGCGCAACAGACACGGACGCCTCCAGGCCCCAAGGGCCAAGATCCGGCCACACCACCACCGCCGCCGCCTCGCCTTCCGGCCACCGACGCCGCGCACCACCACTATCACAAAAGGGATCACGAGCGCCGCCCCCCACCCCCAGGGTCGCGACCAGCTGAAACCTCCGCCGCCGCCATGCCGCGAGGGCTTTGCCTGGCGACACCTCCGGCGGCGAGGGGAGGGAGGGGCTGGAGGGGGACCGGAGGGCTGGTGAGGACAGGCTCCCCGGAGTGGCGCGGCGCCGCCACCTGGGGGAGGGTTAGGTCGGCGAGGGTTAGGTCCCATCACGACCAATCTAAAGGCTGACAACTGAAGAGCAACTTCAACAATTTTTGGACCTGTGGGATCATATCTAAAACGTCAACCTTTTGCCACAACCTAGCAGCACCACGTACACAACTACAGCCAACGGCGTTTATTCAGCTAAAACTGCCTATACAAGACAATCTCTGGAAGAATACGGCAGCCCTATGTACATAGAGCTTAGACAGTTAAGGCAGAAGAAAAGTAAAAAAAAAAAAAACATCTTGATACTTCTCCAAAACAGAAACTGGGACGGCCGATCGAATGCAAAGAAGAGGAATGACATGCAACACTGTTTGCAGTTTCTGCGATCAGGCCTCTGAGACAGCTGCGCGCATTCGGCCCTTTCAGCAAGGAGGTTTGGGCATCTTTCTCCGAATCTAACCCAATACTAACAACGATCGCATCACAATCAGCGAATATTTGTTTTTGGAGGAGTAAGCTCGCGAGGATCTATCCAAACAGCAAGCGCAAGGAGACTTCAGACTTGCCGGTTATGTGGCGTGGCACCTTTGGAAACAATGAGGATGAAAGGTTTTCGACGATAAAGCATGCACTACTTTGGTGCTTGCAGCGCAGGTTAGAGGGTTGCAGCATTTTTCTGTTTGTTCTCTCTTTCTCACATTTTAATGAGGTTGGATAGTTTTTCCCTCTACTATTAATGAAAAAAAAGCAGAGCTGTTCGGGATTAAAATCACGACCAATTTGATGCTTGCCGTCCTGATGTCAAGAAGCTATTCTCGTCCATAACTAGGCAAAATACAAAAATAACCCACAGACAAAACAAATTCGAAGAATAAATTTTCAGCGAAGCAATTTCACAAAAATAACCCTTTTTAGCCGCGCCATTCGGAAGGGTGCCGCAGCCATCCTGTCAAGCCGTGGTGCACGGTGCCGAGGTCGCGCCAGCATGGACTGGTGGGCCCCATGAGGCAGATCTGTGGTGTCCTTGCTCGCGGAGCCGCGCTGTGATGGGCCACGCCGTGGCCTGGGGCGAGCTCGTGCTTGAGTCACTACGGGAACCAGTCAAGGTGCCGACGGCCGGCGGCCGTCGGCACAGCTTGATTTGCCTTCGGCACAGGCTTGTGCCGACGGCAGCCGTCGGCACCTTGCCGTCGGCACAATAACGCCTCGACACAGGCAAAGGTGCCGTCGGCACAGGCTGACCTTCGGCACAGCATCCTGTGCCGAGGCAAAGCCGTCGGCATAGAAATAACGCCGTTCGGTAATTCTGGCTCGAAATTTTTTTATTCTTTTTTTAAATTTTTTCAAAAAAAAAATTCAAATTTTTTTATCCCAATTTTTTTAATCTCTCACATGCACCATTTTAACTCTAACTACACTTAATATTAGGTCAAATTTCACTCATGGTCGAACTTCCCGGTCAGTCACCCAACCTCACACTACTCCACCCCTAACACGCTTAACTTCTTGGTTCCATTTAGACTAGATTCCATGAAAGAAATGACACCTTGTTGACAATAATACCATATCAATACTATTAACCCTTATTACTTGATGTTGCACATCATTATTTTTTGAATTCCAAAAAATTACCTACATAAACTACAAGAATAAGTATATTAATCTTGAATTCAAATGGACAATAAAATGATTTATTTTTTCTTTTTTATTTAATATGGAATAATTAATATCTTTAAATATGTAAATCAAAATTTGACAAATAATATGTCTAAATCGATTAGAAAAATGAGAGGAATCCAAATATGACATCTATATCATATTTGGAATCTAAAAATAATTTTTCCAAAAAATCTTGAGCATTAGATCATGTACCAGTATTTCAAATCTGGCCGGCCTCCTACCGATTCGGCAGGAATTTGTCTTTTTCATGAGGGATGGACGTAAAAGTTTCAGATACACCGGTTGGGAAATTTTGCATCTTAGTTGGTCTAGTATTTTTTTTTAAATGTGTTGGTATCAATGTGAATCTTTAATTTGGTGGTTGATTCACAAAACACCCCGTTTTCGGCACCTCAAAAATGGAAAATATTTTTTCATGCGATAAAATGGAAAACTTCCTCCTGCAATATCATAAGACATCCCAATATGCACATGTATGCATAATATGGGCATATTATCACAAACTATGTCGCAATTCTATTCATAACATGGTCGTTTGACCTAAATGTCATTAAATCTCGAACATGATAGCTCATTTTGTGATGGATTTTTTGTGATGTTCGCAATTTTCCAACTTTAATATTTTTTCTTGCAACTATGACACATAATATGACACCACACAAAGGTTTCACATTGTTTGGATCGTTTTCGAATATTTTATGCCCGTTTCAAACTATATTCAAAACGGCGAGCATGAAGATCCTTTGCCTGGGGTTGAGGCTCGCCAAACTTGCACTGGATCTCTAATGAAATAGCATGTTGTGAATCTAGAAATGATTTTTACAAAAAATCTTGAGGAATATATCATGTACCTGTAGTTCAAATCCGGTCGGCCTCCTATCGATTCGGCAGGAATTTGTCTTTTTCATGAGGGGTGGACAGAAAGATTTCAGATACACCGGTTGAGAAATTTTGCATCTTAGTTGGTCTAGTATTTTTTTAAAATGTGTTGGTACCAATGTGAATCTTTAATTTGGTGGTTGCTTCACAAAACACCCCGTTTTCGGCACCTCAAAAATGGAAAATGGTATTTTCATGCGATAAAATGGAAAACTTCCTCCTGCAATATCGTAAGACATCCCAAGATGCACATGTGTGCACAATATGGGCATATTATCACAAACTATGCCGCGATTCTATCCATAACATGGTCGTTTGACCTAAATGTCATGAAACCTCAAACATGATAGCTCATTTTGTGAAGGATTTTTTGTGATGTTCGCAATTTTCCAACTTTAATATTTTTTCTTGCAACTATGACACATAATATGACACCACACGAAGGTTTCACATTGTTTGTATCGTTTTCGAATATTTTATGCCCGTTTCGAACTATATTCAAAATGGCGAGCATGAAGATCCTTTGCCTGGGGTTGAGGCTCGCCAAACTTGCACTGGATCTCTGATGAAATAGCATGTTGTGAATCTAAAAATGATTTTTACAAAAATCTTGAGGAATATATCATGTACCTTTAGTTCAAATCTGGTCGGCCACCTACCGATTCGGCAGGAATTTGTCTTTTTCATGAGGGGTGGACAGAAAGGTTCCAGATACACCGGTTGATAAATTTTGCATCTTAGTTGGTCTAGTATTTCTTTTTTTTTAAATGTGTTGGTACCAATGTGAATCTTTAATTTGGTGGTTCCTTCACAAAACACCCCGTTTTCGGCACCTCAAAAATGGAAAATGGTTTTTTCATGCGATAAAATGGAAAACTTCCTCCTGCAATATCGTAAGACATCCCAAGATGCACATGTGTGCATAATATGGGAACATTATCACAAACTATGCCGCGATTCTATCCATAACATGGTCGTTTGACCTAAATGTCATGAAACCTCGAATATGATAGCTCATTTTGTGAAGGATTTTTTGTGATGTTCGCAATTTTCCAACTTTAATATTTTTTCTTGCAACTATAACACATAATATGACACCACGCGAAGGTTTCACATTGTTTGGATCGTTTTCGAATATTTTATGCCCGTTTCAAACTATATTCAAAACGGCGAGCATGAAGATCCTTTGCCTGGGGTTGAGGCTCGCCAAACTTGCACTGGATCTCTGATGAAATAGCATATTGTGAATCTAAAAATGATTATTACAAAAAATCTTGAGCAATATATCATGTACCTTTAGTTCAAATCTGGTCGGCCTCCTACTGATTCGGCAGGAATTTGTCTTTTTCATGAGGGGTGGACAGAAAGGTTCCAGATACACCGGTTGATAAATTTTGCATCTTAGTTGGTCTATTATTTTTTAAAAATATGTTGGTACCAATGTGAATCTTTAATTTTGTGGTTGCTTCACAAAAGGCACCTTAAAAATGGAAAATGGTTTTTTCGTGCGATGAAATGGAAAACTTCCTCCTGCAATATCGTAAGACATTCCAATATGCACATGTATGCACAATATGGGCATATTATCACAAACTATGCAGCGATTCTATCCATAACATGGTCGTTTGACCTAAATGTCTTGAAACCTCGAACATGATAGCTCATTTTGTGAAGGATTTTTTGTGATGTTCGCAATTTTCCAACTTTAATATTTTTTCTTGAAACTATGACACATAATATGACGCCACGCGAAGGTTTCACAATGTTTGGATCGTTTTCGAATTTTTTATGCTCGTTTCAAATTATATTCAAAACGGCGGGTATGAAGATTTTTTTCATTTTAAATATTTAAAGTTTGATATTTTTCCAAGATAGAACTTATTTTTCTGAAAATTTTGATATATTATTTGTATTTTTCTGAATTATAATGATTTAGTTATGATTTTTTTAAGATTAATGTGGTAAAATGGAAAATAGCTATGCCGACGGCTTTGCCGTCGGCACAGGGCTGAAATATATGCCGACGGCTTTGCCGTCGGCATAGGCCTGACGCTATTAGCTCACCGTCACGGCGGAGAGGCTGTGCCGATGGCCGAAACTGTGCCGACGGTTGCCGTGGCATAGACCTTCATATGCGGACGGTTTACCTGTGCCGACGGCTGACCTGCTGGCCTGGCCAGAATGAGTCCTGTGCCGACGGCCCCGATATTTTGCCGTCAGCACAGGATCTGGCCGTCGGCACCTTGACTGGTTCCCGTAGTGAGTGCCTGCCGATCTCCATGCAAGACTCGCTCGGCTTGATGCCCTGGATGTCACACATCCCCTCGCCCTCGCTGCACAGCTTTAGCGTCTGCAGGTCCACCGACAGCTTCAGGTACTGAAAGGCTCGAACAACAAGATAGTCATGTAAGAGACATGTCCATGTCCAAGTGATGAAGTTGAGCAGTTCTATATGATCACCAAGGACATGTCCATGTCCACCTGAATAGAATAACAGTTGAATAGCTACAGTACTCCATGCTGCAAGAGCTTTTAGCAGTTCTAGTTGTTCATTAACATCCAAGCTCTATCTTTCTTAGGATGCCACCGACCATGCTGAATTGGTAAGCAAGCAAGCCGAAGAAATGTAGTTGAAAGAAACAGAAGAGTGGCAGATATCTGTTATAATCGAGATGCACAATAAACGAAGAACGAAAAGTAAAACACTGCAGGGGACACGAGATTTTAACGTGGAAAACCCTTGCAACACACAAGAGAAAAACCACGGGCGCCAGCCAACAAAACTTCACTATTTCGGTGGTGTTTACAAACGCCGTGGGTGTACAATGATGCGACGAAACCCTAGCGGCGGCTTACAGGGAAAATATATAGACGGTGGCAACGATCCGTACCGGCGACGGGCCTCGCTCCGCTCGTCAGAAGTTAGCCTCTTCTTGGAATTTGGATCACAATATAACAATATCAATGGAGATACTACTACAAATAAAGAAGCTAGAGATGGAGGTTGAAACGGAATTGGTTTTATCAGGACGTGGAGGATTGGAAGGTTCATTAGAGCATTTGATTGAAGACGACAACAGAGAAAAGGACATGCTAAGTAAGAAAGGAGATACACTCACAGCGGAATTAGCTGAGCTCCTGTAGTTGGTGAGACTGAAAGAAGCAGAGGTAGCTGAAAACAATGCTCGGATCCAGGATGCTCAAGACAGGATCAGTGCAGTAGTCTCCAGATTTCATGGCTCCCAGTCAGATATTGACATGAAGATCACTTCCTTGCAGGAAGCCCAAAAAACAAAAACCTAGCCGCCGCCTCCTCCTCTCCCATCCCCCTCCCGGGCGGCGACGGAGGATCTATCTGCCCCGCTCCGAGCGGCCTCCCCCGGATTGCCGCACCTCAACCGCCACTGCTGCCGGCCTCGGCCCCGGCCCTGGCCTTGGCCCCGGCTCTGGCCCCGGCCCGGCTACAGCCCCGGCCCCGGCCTCGGCCACGGCGGCGGTGGCGGCGCCCCTTCCGTCGAACGACGAGGGGAAGGAGAGGGTTTCCACGGTGGCGTTCCATGGGAGACGATGAAGCACCGGTGGAGGAAGCCGGATGGCACGGCTACTTGGCCGGGGCCTGATGCTCTCCGTCGGTAGCCATGGAGGATTTGGTGGAGCGGTGGTGGCCTCCGCCCCCGGTGACGGTTCAGCGGTGGTACGCATGATCCGCGTCGCCGTCTTCTTCCCTGGTGATCCGGCAGGAGGGACTGGCGGCGTGGGGGCTGTTAGTCTTACTTTGTTTTTTGGTGGCGGTCCTCGGGTTTCTCGCAAGCGAAGATGAAGATCTACCGGATGTCAGTTTGCTTTGATCTTTGAGTTTCGGAAAGCTCCGCTGGCGAATGGAACAGTGCATATTCTGCCTGCAGTTTACTGGATCGGGTGGTATTCGGTCGCGCGCACCCATGTTTTTATTCCGACCGTTTGGTTCCGGATGGAGCGCCACGAAGCTATATTCTGTGTTGACATCAGGTGACTTTTTGTCCATGGTGAAGTCAGAAGAAGGAATATCATGAAGGCCGGATTGGTGGACTGGCAAAAGGAGGTTCGAGTCAACGTGATGCTGAGGGATCTGCTTGGCGTTCCGGGCTTGCAGCAGTGGTATGCATGTGGGGGCGGCAACACAGGGGAAGTTCAGAGTCCTATCTCTCAGGGTGTAAACCCAAGGTCTGATCTTAACTGGTTGTGCCCGGCAATATTCTTGTTGGAGGCATTGTTTTGAGAGTGGGGACTATCTTCAGGGGGGAATCCTAAGACCTTTGGTCGGGCGACGACGGCGTTGGTGCACTGTTTCCTTCTTAGAGGCGTCACTTTTGGAGAGTCTGTACTTCAGGTGTTATCACAGTGGTGGTTGTATTGCTGTTGCTAGGTCTAGAAGGATGTAGCGGGACTTTTATTTCTTAGTTTTCTTTACTCTTTTTTGGCTGTGTGCATCCGTACTGCCATTAGGGTGGGGTGTTGTTGCAGAGGCTGAGTGTAATTGGTATCTTTTGATATTAATATATTCTCTTTATCCAGAAAGGAAACCCAAAATAAAATTGATCAAGATACTGGAGCACTTGTCTTAAAAAAGAATCAGATCGATAATTTCATCTCTTCAAAAGAACAGAAAGACTCAGACTAGAGGGAAATCGTCAATGCATGTTCTTCTGAAGCAAAAGCTTGTCAGCAATCAGTCGAAGTCAGAAGGAAGCTTGCATCATCGATCTTAAAGTCAAGACATGATAGAATTGGGCTATTAAAAAGGGAAGAGGAAATATCCCAAGACATCCAAATGCTCAGGTAACAAAACAACTGATGCAAGAACTAGTCTTCAGGTACAACATCTATTCTTTGGTTGGTTTCCTTATGCTAATAAAAAGTTGGGTGCCAAAGTTATTTTTGTGTACTGATATATTTTCTCGTTGCTAATAAGATCCTCATTCTAAATATATCTTAATTGATGGGTCTGCAGCGGATTTCTTCAAGGAGAGGAGGCATACAACAAGAGATAGCTACATTTAAGAAGAATCTAAGCTTCATGGACGAAAGGGGTCCTGAATTAGAGGCCGAAAAGAAAGTCAGGGCTGCTGCAAAGAACTTCAAGGAAGCTGGAAGGATAGCTGCAGAGGCGAAAACTTTGTATTCGGAAAATGAAGAACTGCACGCTAAATTGCAGAAAGCTGGTACTGACCGAGATAATAGACACATCTTGGTTGATCTTTGGTGGATTATCGAGCTGTGAGAAACGTTTCGTCCCGTCCCGTCCCCCGCGGGCGGCGTCGGGGCGACGACCCCAACCCTCCCCGCCCAGGCCGACCTCTCCTCCTCTCCCCTCCGCCGCCGTCGGCGCAGGCCGCCGGGCAAAGCCCGCGCGGTGCCGGCGGCTGCGGCCGTCCCTTACCCACGCGCTAGGTTGGGAGGCGCGGGGCTCTCTCCGGCCAGCGGTGGTGCTTCCTGGTAGGCAAGGTGTCGGCGGCGGCGGCGCACCACGGGTGGCGCGGCTCCGGGTGGTCTGGTGGCGGCGGCGCAGCCTCTTGGCAGCGGGGCAGCAAGGTGGTCAGCGGCGGCGCGGGCGGCGCGGCCCTGACCCAGATCTGGGCCTGTCTGGGCCCCATCTGGGCTTGGGCGGGCCAGATCTGGCATCCCGAGATCTGCTCCCGGCGGCTGGTGGAGCTTCTCCTGCTGAGGGTAGCTAGGACGGCGGCGCGTGGACTGCAGCGCGGCCACGGGATCTTCACGAGCCCGGCGGGCTCGGCCGGCCGTAGGGGCCTGGTTTGCTCCTCGTAGCCGCGTCCGGTCCGTCACCGCAGCCGGCGGTGGAGGTTGCACCCTCCCGCGTGGCTGCTGTCCGGGCTCTCCTCGGCTCGGGGGAATCCTTTCGGTTTCGTCGGTCTTCGTCGCTGGGACACGGTGAGACGGCGCTGGTGGTTGCGTGACCGTGGTGGCGCGAGTTGGTGGGCGTCGAGGTTGGCGGAGCATGACGGAGTGTCCGGGGCCGTGGGACTGTGGGGGACGGGAGAAATCCTTGTCGACGGCCGACACCGACGTGGTGACGCTCGCGGGCGCCACCATTCCTTCTTGAGGGGCGTCGGGGTTCCCCTTCCCACTTCCCTTCCGCATACCGGGGGAAACCCTAGGCTTGTTCGGGCAGCAGCGTCGTCATCGTCGCATCCCTTCTTGAAGGTACTGTCTTGGTATGCGGCGCTTCGGAGGGCTAAGCTCATGGTGGGAATCTTCCGGAGGGCGCAGCGGTTGCGGATCATCAGCGTTTTCGTCGATCCGACTTTGTCATCCTTTCTTTCTTTTTTCTTCTTCTTTTGTTTTCTTTTGGGCTTCGGTGTGCTGTTTGCCCCAGCGGTGGTCTCTACTTTGTATCAGTTCGTTGCTATATTAATATAGCGGGGCGAAAGTCTATTTCGAGGAGGACCGAGATAATAGAGAATGATATCAAAGCAACCACTGACAAGATACAGTAATGCGAGGACTGTTTCATCCTTTTTCGATAAAGAATACTTTATTACTTTGAAAAGCAAATACATCCAGCCTCTGCATAACCAGGATGCACACAACCGTTTTGTTGTCTCAATTCAGAAGATAGAAAAAACTTAGACGAGATACATATCAGACTGTTTCATCCTGAAGCTCCGCAGACGCTGAAGCTGTGCAGCGAGGGCGAGGGGATGTGGCATCCAGGGCATCGAGCCTAGCGAGTCTTCAGGGCCGGGGGGGGGGGGGGGCGAAGGGGTCCCCAAATTCTACTTAGATAAGGCGAACACAGCAGGTGAAGAGCTAATTTTGCAGCGCCATTAGAGCTGATCAGGAGGTTCTCTCGTGCGATTCAGAGAGACGAAAACGAAGCGATAACCTCTGCGTCGTACTTGTGGACTTGGGCCTTTCGTCCGTTTTCTTAAATTGGGCTTTTCACTACATTTAGCGTGAGCACTTTTCCTTCATCTACACGCTCAGAAAAAATACCCCACACGGAAATGGGCCCGGTTGATAAAGAAATGATCCAGAAATACAGCACACGGGGCTCGTTTTCTTTCTTCCACTAAAAAACAACTTTCCTAAAATAAATTAATAATAAATAAACCAAATTATTTTGTCTTCCGGTACAAAAAGAATGGGCTCATTTTTCTTTTTCATTACGCCTTGATTTTATCGATCGCTTGAACATATGTGCTGAGATACATATCTTTGCATATCTGGATGTGTATCTTCTGTAGTTATGTATAGCGATACATATATTTGTATTTATTATTGGGCCCGTCTCCTTCCTCGTATAGTCGAGGACGTGGCCTATATATGTAACGCCATATGCACCCAATCAATACATTGTGAGTTGCATCCCTTTCTACATGGTATCAGACACCTACCGTTCCTAACCTAGCCGCCGCGCCCCTCTCTCCCCGCGCGCGCCGCCCCACCATCCAACCCTAGCGCCGCCGCCCTTGTGCCGCCGCTGCGTGTGCTCCTCCTCACGCCGCGCCGCCGCCGCACCTGCAGCCGCCGCCGCGCCTCCCTCCCCAACCCCGCGCCATCGTCGTCCCCTGCGCGCGCGTCGTCATGTCGTCGGTCTCCAACGGCAGCAACCCCTTCGCCTACAACCCATGGATGGGGGTCATCTACGCCTACAGCATGCCGGTGCCGCGCCCGCCGACTCACCAGGCGCACTTCACCGCGACAACACCCTACGCCTCGGCCTTCACCGCCACGCCGCCGTCCTACGCCCCGGCCTACCACGCCGCGCCCGCACCTGGCTCTTACGCCGGTGGCGGCAACTGGTTTATGGACACGGGCGTCTCGTCTCACATGGCCGCTCACCCGGGTAACCTTTCCCATTCTTTTCCCACTTCCACCAAGTCTCGCATCATTGTCGGTAACGGCGCCGGTCTTCCTATTTCTCACATTGGTTCTGCTAATTTTCCTTCTACTTCTAAACCACTGTCTCTTAATAATGTCCTTGTGTCTTCCCAGCTTATTCAGAATTTATTCTCTGTTAAAACTCTTTCTCGTGACAACTCTGTGACTGTTTAATTTGACGCGTTTGGTTTTTCTGTTAAGGACGCCCACACCCGGATGGTCCTCCATCGATGTGAGAGCTCCAACGATTTGTATCCGGTGATGTCGCCTTCCACCCCTGGCGCCGCACCTCGTGCTCTCTCCGCAGGCGTTGATCTTTGGCATGCTCGTCTTGGACATCCCAATGCCAACACGCTTCACCAAATAATGAGGGGTTTTTCGTTTTCATCTACTAAACAGTCTTCACATAGTTGCGAAGCATGTCGTCTTGGTAAACACGTCCGTCTTCCTTTTAGTTAGTCTTCCACCGTTGCGTCTTTTCCTTTTGAGTTAATTCATAGTGATGTATGGACCTCTCCAATCCCGAGTAATTCTGGTCTTCTTTATTACCTAGTTATTCTTGATGATTTTTCTCATTTTGTGTGGCCGTTTCGCCTCCGTAAAAAGTCCGATGTCGCCACCTCTCTCACAGCCTTTTACGCCTATGTTTCCACCCAGTTCGGTCGCCCCATCCACGCCCTACAAACTGACAACGGAAAAGAGTTTGACAATGTCGCCGTCCGCACCCTACTCTCCTCTCACGGCACTATTTTCCGTCTAACCTGTCCATACACGTCCCAACAAAACGGCCGCGCCGAGCGTATCCTCCGCACCCTCAACACTGCGTCCGCACACTCCTATTCCACAGCCATGTTCCCCCACCTTTTGGCCTGACGCCTTAGCCACCGCCACCCTCCTTGTCAACCTTCGTCCGTGTCATCCCCGCTGGAACTATGCACCTCATCACCTCCTTTACGGTTCCCCTCCATCCTACGACGGTCTTCGGATTTTCGGTTGTCGTTGTTATCCTAGTATCGCCGCCACCACTCCTCATAAACTCGCCCCTCGTTCCGTTCCGTGTGTTTTCCTCGGTTACCCGGCTAACACCAAAGGCTACCGCTGCTATGATCCGGTTTCTCACCGCGTCATCACCTCCCGGCACGTGTACTTTGATGAGCATTGCTTTCCTTTTGCACAGAGACAGGTGGTCGCCACTCCTCCTTCGACTACTGATGGTCCCCGGCGTCGACCCCTGCAGGTCCGCCGACTGCAGTGCCCTCGAGCTCGGACTCGGGCACTGCCTCGTCGTTCTCCGCCGCGCCCTTCAGCTCTGGCTCGGGCGCTGCCTCACCACCCTCTGGGTCACCCTCGAGCCATGTCTCGTGTGACCCCACGCTGACACCCGCGCCGACACCTGCGCCGACGCCCGCCTCGATGCCGCCTGCGTCGCCCTCGAGCCTCAGCTCGGGCGCCGCGCCGTCTTCGCCGGGCGACGCCCCTTCGCCGGGTTCATCCGCCTCGACGCCGCTTGCGTCGCCCTTGAGCCTCAGCACGGGCGCCGCGCCGTCTTCGCCGGGCGACTCCTCGCCTCCGGCTCCGGCTCCGCCTCCTCCGCCGCCGGCCACGGGGCCCCTCACACGCGCCCGTGCAGGGATTCGCGTCCCGAGCACGCGGTACCCCTCGGACGAGTACGTCTGCACCGCGTCGACTTCCGCGCCTTCACCATCCACGCCATCGCCCCTGCCCGCCTCTGCCCGGGCTGCTCTCCGCGACCCGCGAGTGGCTTGCGGCCATGCAGGACGAGTTCGAGGCCCTGCAGCGGAACCCGGACATGGACGCTTGTTCCCCGACCCCCTCACGCCAACATCATCACCGGGAAGTGGGTCTTCAAGCACAAGTTCCATCCGGACGGTACTCTCGACCGTCACAAGGCGCGGTGGGTGGTTCGTGGCTTGCGCCAGCGTGCCGGCATCGACTTCACCGACACCTTTGCCCCGGTTGTCAAGCCCGGGACGATCCGCACCGTCCTTCAGCTCGCGGTCTCCCGTGCGTGGCCCGTGCACCAGATGGACGTCTCCAACGCTTTCCTTCACGGCCATCTCGAGGAGCAGGTCTTCTGCCAGCAGCCCACGGGATTCAACGACAGCGCCCACCCCGACCATGTGTGCCTGCTCTCGCGCTCGTTATACGGGCTCAAGCAGGACCCACGCGCCTGGTACCAGCGCATCGCAGCGTTTCTTCACCAACTCGGCTTCCGCTCCACCCGCTCCGATGCCTCGCTGTTTGTGTACAACAATGGCACCACCACCGCGTACCTGCTGCTCTACGTCGACGACATCATCTTGACGGCTAGCTCGACGGACCTCCTGCGACAGATCACTGAGCTTCTTCGCGATGAGTTTGCCCTCAAGGACTTGGGGCCCCTGCACTACTTCCTCGGCATCGAGGTCGTATGTCGCACCAACGGCTTCTTCCTTCATCAGCGCAAGTACGCCCACGAGCTCCTGGACCGCGCCGGTATGCTTAATTGCAAACCCGCGGCCACGCCTGTCGACACGAAGTCCAAGCTCTCCGCCACGGATGGTTCGTTGGCCACAGACGCATCATTTTATCGCTCCATCGTCGGTGCCCTGCAGTACCTCACCTTAACTCGCCCCGAGCTGCAGTACGCTGTCCAGCAGGTGTGCCTTCACATGCATGCTCCGCGGGATCCTCATTGGGCTGCAGTCAAGCGGATCCTCCGCTACATTCGTGGCACCATGGACTTCGGCCTCTCCCTCCACGCCTCCACCGCCACGGACATCGTCGCCTACTCGGACGCCGATTGGGCAGGCTATGATGGCGTGTAACTCACACGTTCGTTGGGAACCCCAAGAGTAAGGTATGATGCGCACAGCAGCAAGTTTTCCCTCAGAAAGAAACCAAGGTTTATCGAACCAGGAGGAGCCAAGAAGCACGTTCAAGGTTGATGGCGGCGGGATGTAGTGCGGCGCAACACCAGGGATTCCGGCGCCAACGTGGAACCTACACAACACAACCAAAGTACTTTGCCCCAACGAAACAGTGAGGTTGTCAATCTCACCGGCTTGCTGTAACAAAGGATTAACCGTATTGTGTGGAAGATGATTGTTTGCGAGAAAACAGTAGAACAAGTATTGCGGTAGATTGTATTTCGAGTATAGAGAATTGGACCGGGGTCCACAGTTCACTAGAGGTGTCTCTCCCATAAGATAAACGAGCATGTTGGGTGAACAAATTACAGTTGGGCAATTGACAAATAAAGAGGGCATGACCATGCACATACATATTATGATGAGTATAGTGAGATTTAATTGGGCATTACGACAAAGTACATAGACCACCATCCAAGCATGCATCTATGCCTAAAAAGTCCACCTTCGAGGTTATCATCCGAACCCCCTCCGGTATTAAGTTGCAAAGCAACGAGACAATTGCATTAAGTATGGTGCGTAATGTAATCAACAACTACATCCTTAGACATAGCATCAATGTTTTATCCCTAGTGGCAACAGCACAACACAACCTTAGAACTTTACATCCATCGTCCCGAGTGTCAATGCGGGCATGAACCCACTATCGAGCATAAATACTCCCTCTTGGAGTCACAAGCATCTACTTGGCCAGAGCATCTACTAGTAACGGAGAGCATGCAAGATTATAAACAACACCTAGATATAACTTTGATAATCAACATAACAAGTATTCTCTATTCATCGGATCCCAACAAACGCAACATATAGAATTACAGATAGATGATCTTGATCATGTTAGGTAGCTCACAAGATCCGACAATGATAGCACAATGGGGAGAAGATAACCATCTAGCTACTGCTATGGACCCATAGTCCAGGGGTAGACTACTCACACATCACTCCGGAGGCGACCATGGCGGCGTAGAGTCCTCCGGGAGATGATTCCCCTCTCCGGCAGGGTGCCGGAGGCGATCTCCTGGATCCCCCGAGATGGGATCGGCGGCGGCGGTGTCTCTGGAAGGTTTTCCGTATCGTGGCTCTCGGTACTGGGGGTTTCGTCACGGAGGCTATTTGTAGGCGGAAGGGCAGGTCAGGGGGCCACACGAGGGGCCCGGATGACGAGGCCGCGCGGCCAAGACCTAGGCCGCGCCGCCTCGTAGTCTGGCCGCCTCGTGGCCCCACTTCGTCTCCTCTTCGGACTTCTGGAAGCTTCGTGGCAAAATAGGACCCTGGGCGTTGATTTCGTCCAATTCCGAGAATACTTCGTTACTAGGATTTCTGAAATCAAAAATAGCGTAGAACAACGAAGCGGCACTTCGGCATCTTGTTAATAGGTTAGTTCCAGAAAATGCACGAATATGACATAAAGTGTGCGTAAAACATGTAGATAACATCAATAATGTGGCATGGAACATAAGAAATTATCGATACGTTGGAGACGTATCAGCATCCCCAAGCTTAGTTCCTGCTCGTCCCGAGCAGGTAAAACGATAACACGAGATAATTTCGGAGTGACATGCCATCATAATCTTGATCATACTATTTGTAAAGCATATGTAGTGAATGCAGCGATCAAAACAATGTATATGACATGAGTAAACAAGTGAATCATAAAGCAAAGACTTTTCATGAATAGCACTTCAAGACAAGCATCAATAAGTCTTGCATAAGAGTTAACTCATAAAGCAATAATTCATAGTAAAGGCATTGAAGCAACACATAGGAAGATTAAGTTTCAGCGGTTGCTTTCAACTTGTAACATGTATATCTCATGGATATTGTCAACATAGAGTAATATAATAAGTGCAATATGCAAGTATGTAGGAATCAATGCACAGTTCACACAAGTGTTTGCTTCTTGAGGTGGAGAGAAATAGGTGAACTGACTCAACATTGAAAGTAAAAGAATTGTCCTCCATAGAGGAAAAGCATCGATTGCTATATTTGTGCTAGAGCTTTGATTTTGAAAACATGAAACAATTTTGTCAACGGTAGTAATAAAGCATATGTATCATGTAAATTATATCTTACAAGTTGCAAGCCTCATGCATAGTATAGTAATAGTGCCCGCACCTTGTCCTAATTAGCTTGGACTACCGGATCATCACAATGCACATGTTTTAACCAAGTGTCACAAAGGGGTACCTCTATGCCGCCTGTACAAAGGTCTAAGGAGAAAGCTCGCATTGGATTTCTCGCTATTGATTATTCTTCAACTTAGACATCCATACCGGGACAACATAGACAACAGATAATGGACTCCTCTTTTATGCATAAGCATGTAACAACAATTAATAATTTTCTCATTTGAGATTGAGGATATTTGTCCAAAACTGAAACTTCCACCATGGATCATGGCTTTAGTTAGCGGCCCAATGTTCTTCTCTAACAATATGCATGCTTAACCATAAGGTGGTAGATCTCTCTTACTTCAGACAAGACGGACATGCATAGCAACTCACATGAAATTCAACAATGAACAGTTGATGGCATCCCCAGTGAACATGGTTATCGCACAACAAGCAACTTAATAAGAGATAAAGTGCATAATTACATATTCAATACCACAATAGTTTTTAAGCTATTTGTCCCATGAGCTATATATTGCAAAGGTGAATGATGGAATTTTAAAGGTAGCACTCAAGCAATTTACTTTGGAATGGCGGAAAATACCATGTAGTAGGTAGGTATGGTGGACACAAATGGCATAGTGGTTGGCTCAAGTATTTTGGATGCATGAGAAGTATTCCCTCTCGATACAAGGTTTAGGCTAGCAAGGTTTATTTGAAACAAACACAAGGATGAACCGGTGCAGCAAAACTCACATAAAAGACATATTGTAAACATTATAAGACTCTACACCGTCTTCCTTGTTGTTCAAACTCAATACTAGAAATTATCTAGACCTTAGAGAAACCAAATATGCAAACCAAATTTTAGCATGCTCTATGTATTTCTTCATTAATGGGTGCAAAGCATATGATGCAAGAGCTTAATCATGAGCACAACAATTGCCAAGTATCACATTACCCAAGACATTAATAGCAATTACTACATGTATCATTTTCCAATTCCAACCATATAACAATTTAACGAAGAAGAAACTTCGCCATGAATACTATGAGTAGAAACCAAGGACATACTTGTCCATATGCTACAGCGGAGCGTGTCTCTCTCCCATAAAGTGAATGCTAGGATCCATTTTATTCAAACAAAATAAAAACAAAAACAAACCGACGCTCCAAGAAAAGCACATAAGATGTGATGGAATAAAAATATAGTTTCAGGGGAGGAACCTGATAATATTGTCGATGAAGAAGGGGATGCCTTGGGCATCCCCAAGCTTAGACGCTTGAGTCTTCTTGATATATGCAGGGGTGAACCACCTGGGCATCCCCAAGCTTAGAGCTTTCACTCTCCTTGATCATGTTGCATCATACTCCTCTCTTGATCCTTGAAAACTTCCTCCACACCAAACTTAGAACAACTCATTAGAGGGTTAGCGACAATAAAAATTAACATATTCAGAGGTGACACAATCATTCTTAACACTTCTGGACATTGCATAAAGCTACTGGACATTAATGGATCAAAGAAATTCATCCAACATAGCAAAAGAGGCAATGCGAAATAAAAGGCAGAATCTATCAAAACAGAACAGTTCGTATTGACGAATTTTATCGAGGCACCAGACTAGCTCAAATGAAAATGCTCAAATTGAATGAAAGTTGCGTACATATCTGAGGATCACTCACGTAAATTGGCATAATTTTCTGAGTTACCTACAGGGAGGTAGACCCAGATTCGTGACAGCAAAGAAATCTGGAACTGTGCAGTAATCCAAATCTAGTACTTACTTTTCTATCAACGGCTTAACTTGGCACAATAAAACACAAAACTAAGATAAGGAGAGGTTGCTACAGTAGTAAACAACTTCCAAGACACAAAATAAAAACAAAGTACTGTAGGTAAAAACATGGGTTGTCTCCCATAAGCGCTTTTCTTTAACGCCTTTCAGCTAGGCGCGGAAAGTGTGTATCAAGTATTATCAAGAGATGGTGTGTCAACCTTACCTTGGGCTTTACCCTTACCTTTCTTATTGTTTTTCTTTCCCTTTGGTTTAGGAAATATATGATTTCCCCCGGTATAGAGGTGAATTTCAGAGTGCCTTCTCCCACATCAATGACTGCTCCCAATAGTTTCAGCAGGGATCTTCCGAGTGTGATTTTTCCTGTTCCTACACATTCAACAACAAGATAATCAATGGATATTGTTCTTCCAAGAATGGTTGTATGCACACCTGCGGCTATCCCCTTAGGAGTTATAATAGAGTTATCAATGAGAGTTATTTCTTCTCCTCCTTCATCGACTCCCCAAAGTTTCAAAGATTTATAAATGCTTTCAGGCATAAGGCAAAATTCATACATAATATCACAGTAGGCATGGAGAGTTCGATCACCGATAACAATTTTAACAGTAGGATGCCACAATGAAAGTTTAGAGTTCACTAAAACTTGTTCAAGACGATTACAAACGTGGCAATAGTTATCATCCAAGCGAGATGTACTTATCTCGAGATTGTTTAATCTACTATATATGCTAGTGAGGGCTGAATCAAAGTTTTTAGCTGAATCATGTGATGCAACCAACTTCTTTATGGCATTAAAAGCTTGATCCCCATTGCAATGAAGGAAATCTCCTCCCACTAAAGTATCCAAAGCATATCTATAGCGAACCATAAGACCAAAATAAAAATTACTAAGGAGCAAACTTAGAGTCATTTGAGGTTCAGCTTTACGATAAGAAGTAAAAATTCTAGACCAAGCATCCTTAAAACTCTCCTCATCCCCTTGTTTGAAAGTGAAGACTAATTCTTCAGGCGAAGAAGTAACAGGTTCAGAGCTAGACATGGTAACAAAAGTAACTATTTTTTTTGTATTTTTAATATAGAGTGCAAGACAGTAAATAAAGCAAACTAGATAAAGTAAATGCAAGTAACTAATTTTTTTGTGTTTTTGATATAGCAAACAAGATAGCAAACAAAGTAAAACTAGCAACTAATTTTTTTGTATTTTGATTTAGTGCAGCAAACAAAGTAGTAAATAAAACTAAGCAAGACAAAAACAAAGTAAAGAGATTGAGAAGTGAAGACTCCCCTTGCAGCGTGTCTTGATCTCCCCGGCAACGGCGCCAGAAAAAGAGCTTGATGGCGTGTAACTCACACGTTCGTTGGGAACCCCAAGAGGAAGGTATGATGCGCACAGCAGCAAGTTTTCCCTCAGAAAGAAACCAAGGTTTATCGAACCAGGAGGAGCCAAGAAGCACGTTGAAGGTTGATGGCGGCGGGATGTAGTGCGGCGCAACACCAGAGATTCCGGCGCCAACGTGGAACCTGCACAACACAACCAAAGTACTTTGCCCCAACAAAACAGTGAGGTTGTCAATCTCACCGGCTTAGTGTAACAAAGGATTAACCGAATTGTGTGGAAGATGATTGTTTGTAGAAAACAGTAGAACAAGTATTGCAGTAGATTGTATTTCAAGTATAGAGAATTGGACCGGGGTCCACGAGTTCACTAGAGGTGTCTCTCCCATAAGATAAACGAGCATGTTGGGTGAACAAATTACAGTTGGGCAATTGACAAATAAAGAGGGCATGACCATGCACATACATATTATGATGAGTATAGTGAGATTTAATTGGGCATTACGACAAAGTACATAGACCGCCATCCGAGCATGCATCTATGCCTAAAAAGTCCACCTTCAAGGTTATCATCCGAACCCCCTCCGGTATTAAGTTGCAAAGCAACGAGACAATTGCATTAAGTATGGTGCGTAATGTAATCAACAACTACATCCTTAGACATAGCATCAATGTTTTATCCCTAGTGGCAACAACACAACACAACCTTAGAACTTTCTGTCACTGTCCCAGGTGTCAATGCAGGTATGAACCCACTATCGAGCATAAATACTCCCTCTTGGAGTCACAAGCATCTACTTGGCCAGAGCATCTACTAGTAACGGAGAGCATGCAAGATCATAAACAACACATAGATATAACTTTGATAATCAACATAACAAGTATTCTCTATTCATCGGATCCCAACAAACGCAACATATAGAATTACGGATAGATGATCTTGATCATGTTAGGCAGCTCACAAGATCCGACAATGATAGCACAATGGGGAGAAGACAACCATCTAGCTACTGCTATGGACCCATAGTCCAGGGGTAGACTACTCACACATCACTCCGGAGGCGACCATGGTGGCGTAGAGTCCTCCGGGAGATGATTCCCCTCTCCGGCAGGGTGCCGGAGGCGATCTCCTGGATCCTCCGAGATGGGATCGGCGGCGGCGGCGTCTCTGGAAGGTTTTCCGTATCGTGGCTCTCGGTACTGGGGTTTTCGTCACGGAGGCTATTTGTAGGCGGAAGGGCAGGTCAGGGGGCCACACGAGGGGCCCAGATGACAGGGCCGCGCGGCCAAGACCTAGGCCGCGCCGCCCTGTAGTCTGGCCGCCTCGTGGCCCCACTTCGTCTCCTCTTCGGACTTCTGGAAGCTTCGTGGCAAAATAGGACCCTGGGCGTTGATTTCGTCCAATTCCGAGAATATTTCGTTACTAGGATTTCTGAAACCAAAAATAGCAGAAAACAGCAACTGGCACTTCGGCATCTTGTTAATAGGTTAGTTCCAGAAAATGCACGAATATGACATAAAGTGTGCATAAAACATGTAGATAACATCAATAATGTGGCATGGAACATAAGAAATTATCGATACGTTGGAGACGTATCAGGCTGCCCCGACACGCGTCGCTCCACGTCTGGCTACTGCGTCTACTTCGGACCTTCGCTCATCTCCTGGTCGTCTAAGCGACAACCCACGGTCTCTCGCTCCAGCGCCGAAGCGGAGTACCGGGCTGTTGCTAACGCGGTTGCCGAGGTCTCTTGGCTGCGGCAACTCCTCGTTGAGCTCTCATGTCCTGTTGCCAAAGCCACCGTGGTCTATTGCGACAACGTCTCCGCCGTCTACCTCTCCGCCAACCCGGTCCACCATCGCCGCACCAAGCATATTGAGCTGGACATCCACTTTGTTCGGGAACAGGTGGCCCTTGGACACATTCGAGTACTTCATGTGCCCACCTCCCAACAATTTGCGGATATCATGACCAAGGGTCTGCCTACGCCATCATTTGAGGAGTTCCGGTCCAGTCTATGCGTTCGACCAGGCGACGCTTCGACTGCGGGGGGGTGTTGAGATACATATCTTTGCATATCCGGATGTGTATCTTCTGTAGTTATGTATAGCGATACATATCTTTGTATTTATTATTGGGACCGTCTCCTTCCTTGTATAGTCGAGGACGTGGCCTATATATGTAACGCCATATGCACCCAATCAATACATTGTGAGTTGCATCCCTTTCTACAATATGAAACTGCGAGACCACTAAATGAGGGCTGCACCGTTCCACCATTCTTGAAACTGGAAACTACCAAACCAAAACATCGACAAGAAGAAGCCGAGTCGCTGAGAGGGGCAAATATACACTGCATCGACGCCCCCTGCGGTGACATGGTTCTGGCACATTGACACACCATTATCTTCGTATCTAGTTATGTTATAAGATTTTTTTAAATGCTTATACATTATTTATTATCAATATATTGTTTTTTGTACTTTAGGACTTCTATCTGCTTTACAAGTTCATTGGAAACATTGATATATACAAATACAATTTTTTTCATTCCTATAGGCCCTGGATTTGGGCTCCGCCCTAGGCCCCCAAAATCTTAGGACCGGCCCTGCGAGTCTTGCAGGGAGATCGGTGGGCACCGACGCAC
The DNA here is from genome assembly GCF_022539505.1 of Lolium rigidum. Taxonomy (NCBI): domain Eukaryota; kingdom Viridiplantae; phylum Streptophyta; class Magnoliopsida; order Poales; family Poaceae; genus Lolium; species Lolium rigidum. The sequence continues at coordinate 237,286,156 of NC_061508.1, read as the reverse complement.
TCACGCGAGCTCGATGTGCCGCGCCCCAGCCCACGGCGCGACACATCAAAGTGCGGCACCGAGAGCAAGGGCGCCACACGTCTGCCTCCTGGGACCCACTAGTCCATGCTGGCGCGACCGCGGCGCCATGCTCCACAGCGTGACAGGGATGGCTTCGGCGCCCTTGGGGATGGCGCGGATAAAAAGGGTTATTTTTGTGAAATTGTTTCGCCGAAAGTTTATTCAGCTCAGCTAATTATATGCCAATCATATACTACCCTTGTGACATCTAATTCAGCACAGAACATGATGCGCTGAACCATCAATTACTCTCGTCGGTAGGAGCGGCGCCTAAGCAAAAGTACCAAGTCAAGGAGTGTTGTCAGGTTTGGTGTGGCTATTTGACATTGGAAGGTCCCGTCGTCGATATTGGAATTTCCTGGCGCGGTTTGGTGACGATCCCGTCGATTTCCTACCTATAATATCTCGGTGGCCATGCGTACAGTATAAATCCTGAAACGGTCAAGCGAGCTAGCAATAGCAGGGTTGCATGATCGGTCGACCGCAACATTCTATTGCGCACTGCAGCGCTGTATGTTAGTCAGAGGGATGTCACCTCATATCCTTGTCCTCGTCGATCACTCCTCTGTGTCAATTTCTCAGCCTAGCGAGAGACCTACACAAATGGCTAAAAAGTTCCATGTAGCTAGCATGTGTGTGTGTGAGATGAAAAATAGACAATTCTGACCTGGTCGAAAACTTCAGCCGACAATGTTCGGTTCCATTTTCGGAAAAAAAAAAGAATGCTCATTCTAGAATATAAGTTCAGATATGATAATTTTGCTCAATGTTTTATGGAGGTATCTACACGGTTCAAGAACACGGGTAGGGAGTTTATTTCCCAACATGGGTGGCTGCATATTAGGCGGATTGAAGAATATAATTTCAGATATGATAATTTTGCTCTTATTATTTTTGTTTTTAGACTTGATACTCGAACGGATGTGTCAATCTCAGCTATGCAGAGGCTGGGTGTAATGCTTGAATATTATGAGTAATGAAGCGCCATTTATCGAAAAAAAACATGTTCGGAACTTTGAGGTTGAAATACCCAATGTCAAAGTACCAAGATGACCGGATATAATGCGCGAATTCGCCGACCCAGGGCGTTGATATACCCAGGCTCAACACACTGACCCGGGACGTTGAGATAGTAGAGGCCAACTACATAGGTCACGAGACATTGATCCCATCCATGTAAGACCTCGGCGCCTGGCCATCTTGGCACCTCAACCCCTTGATCCAAGGCGTTCACCAGTTCAATCTCAATGCCCTAACGATGAGCGTCGATCAGAAGCACATACTGTAATTATTTTCTAGATAGTTATTTTTTGAATGAAAGGCATAGCCTAGTGGTGGGAGGGGTTGATGCCTTCCACCCACCCGAATAGTCTTTCTACCCAGCAATTTCGATGATGTTGCACCATTCTTCTTGTTATGGGCTCTCTCCATGACTACATCGACACCCATCCTTTCTAAATAGGGTTATCATTGGCTGATCATTCAGACAAGGGTTAGAATTTTCAGTTTCGTGCATGTTTGAGTGCTTATCATGTATAGTGTGTGTTCTGACTCCTGATTGATAAATAGTCACCCTTTTTGATGTTTCTCTGAAGCTCGCAGGTGACAGGCCAGTAGGCTAGGGACCGAAACAATGCCGAATTTCAGGGAATAGGGTAGGCACGTACCTGTCCTACGTACTGTCAAAGAAACTGTGAAATGAGACATGCAACGCGCGTGTAGTCTGTGCATACAGTTTTATACAGATTCTATTTTGACCCGATCCGCATGTACGCACTATATATCAGAAGTGGTTCCAAGAAGAGCTACTATGTATATGATCGACATGCTATTGAGCGAATGAAGGTTTTTGGTACTTTCCGTGTGCCTAACAGCGAGTGTGAGATGACCTTCGACTCCTGGGCAAATCAAGTGCAGCCAATATATATTTTACCTGAAGTTTGGGTGAGGATTTATGGTATTCCGATCCTGATAGTGCTAGGAATGATTTTCTAGACTTATGGCGGGCACACTTTTTGGAAAAACTTTACGGATGGACATGCCTTACTTAAGGCAGCATTGGGTACATTGGTTGCGTCTCAATGTGAAGGATCGATTCTATGATCTCTCTTTTGAAGTTGAGGGGATGCCACCTCGGATAGCAGCTGATCTTGTCATGACTGATGCTCATCCTGGCGATCATGAGGACCATGGTTCGGAACTTCGGATGGTAACCTTGCAAATCTTGAGGGGGCTGGCGATGCTGCGGGTAATAAAAAGGAAGATAATAATGCTAAGGAGGTGCATATATTTTTTTTTGAAACGAGGCAAAAGCTTTGCCTTTCATTGATATAGGAGAAAAGAGTTAGCCCGTTTATGAGGAGAAACTGGCCGAAAAACCATTACAACACGACACCACACGCCAGCCCCGGGGCTGCGCTCCACACGGGTCGACGACCAACCAGGTCGACACCACACCTCAACGCAACAGGCGGAGGCAAAAAAGACCGAAGCCACCGCTCCAACTACCACACCGACCCCGAGGCCGCGTCCCACCTGGCCGAAGACGAACTCGCCTCCGCCGAACCGCCAAAACACACCACAAACCCCTCTGACCAGTGGACGTCCAAAGCGAGGCCCCAAGAGGCAAAGCGACACAAGAGCGTCGCCCACGTCCGATCCCGTGAGGGATCTAGGGTTTCCTCCGGAGAGCCCGGGCGGAGATCAAGAGAGACCCGCTTTGACGACGCCTTCAAGAAGGAAGCGGCGCCCACGGGCGTCACCGTCGTCGGTCCTGGCCAGCCGCCAAGACGAAGCTTTCGCCCAACGAAGAGTCCCAAGAAACTCGCGCCCGCCCAAAAAGGACCGGCACAGACCACCACCTGCAAACTGCCGGACCGCGAACCCCGGAGCAACGCGCCTGTAGCCAACGGAGCACCGCCGAAGAACACCGTGGACGCCGCCGGAACGCCACATAGAGGGGACGCCGACCAACACCAACACGGGGCTCGAAGACGAACGCCGAAGCCCGCAGACAAGAACTCCCAGATCCGGCCGCCATGCCGCCCACGCGGCCACGCAGCCGCCTCACCGCCGGGGAAACCGGAGCCGCCGTCCCGAGGCGCCCCTCACCCTGCTCCTCCTCCCAGGGACTAGCCGCGCCCGCCCTGGCCTCCACACGCCGGCGACGGCACTCCACCACCGCGCCGCATGGCCCCAGCACGCAACCACGCCGCCAGCACATTCCTCACGCAGCATCCTTGAAGCCAACCCGAAGCCGCCGCTGTGCAGATCTCCCGGCCGAGGGCCATGGCAAGCATCGCGACGCCACCGCGCCCATAGCGGCCGCGGCCCGCACGGCCCTAGCAGGCCCAGATCGGGGCCCGCCCATGGCGCCGGCCGCCGACCACCGCCTGCGCCCCCGTCGCTGACTCCCGAAGCCACGCCGCAGCAACCTCGACGCCGGTAGAGCCGCCGCCTTCCGCCCGTAGCTTCGCCGCCGACAGCAGCGCCCCACGCGCCGGGAACGCGAGGAGACAGAGGGAAACCGCCCCGCCGCCATATTTTTGAGAGAGGTGGTGCTGCCGTGGACATGTCTGGGGCAAAGAACCAATCTGCAAAGCTTATGTGCAAGCGGGGAGTTATCTTTTCTCATGTGGAACCTGACACGAGAGGAATTGTTGAAATTTGTGTCTCATCAGTACATTTTGGCGCAGCAGGAGCAGGAGCATTACGGGAACCCGGGCCAAGGAGCCGACGGCCAGAATCTGGGCCGACGGCCGCCATCGGCACAGAAGCCCACGCCGTCAGCCAGGAAAGTGGCCGTCGACACAGCACCATCAGGGCCGAAGGCCGCCGTCGGCACACGCCTCGTCTGTGCCGACGGCACGCCTCCTAGCCGTCGGCACATGAGCAGGTGGTAGGGCCACCGACAGCCAGGCCGGCGGCACAGCTTTCCACTATGTGGGCCGACGGCCAAGCCGTCGGCACAACTTACCTGCAATTTTTTCCCTCCGACCAATCCCGCCATTTTACCCTGCTCCTTCCCTCCCGCCCTTTTTTCCCGCCATTCTTCTCGCGGCCATTCTCTCCGCCAAGTATTCCCGCCGTTTCAACCCTCGTTGGCCTATATATAGCCATGTCTTCTCCACTAATATCACCAGCAATATTTCTCTCCTCATCAACTCTCTCATCCAAAAGCACCACAGAATCCTCTGAGGTCAGCTGCCGTTGAGATGGCTCCTCGTCGCCGTAGCAACACGGGCTTCACCGGCATTCGCCAGCGGGCTGCGGGCCATTTCGCGGCTGAAATCACCGCCGGTGGTGTGCGTATGTGGCTCGACACCTTCTACACGAAATAGGCTGCTGCCCTCGCATACGACGTTGCGGCTTGGAGGCTGCTGCCCACGCATACGAATGTGCCGACGGCGTCATCCCACCGTCGGGCTGGACGCTGTGCCGACGGCCATACGTGTGCCGACGGCGACGTGCGCTATGCCGAGGAGGTATTGTGCCGAGGCGAGGTGCCGACGGCAGGCATGGGCCGACGGCAGGTGAGGTTGTGCCGACGGCTGCCGGCCATCGGCCCCTCGACTAGTTCCCGTAGTGGAGTCTACATCGGAGATGTCTGTTGTATGTTCTGGTGGGCATGTTGTTGGTGCTGAGCCTCCTTCACCTCGAGTGGTAGTGCAGCTATGTTCTCGTACGTACTGCTTCTCTGACGGAGGTTTGTGCCGCTTATGTGGTGTCACCGGTTTCGGTTAGGGCGACGTCGACGGCACCTATCACTACACGCGGGAGCCTGGTGGTTTCTCCTTCGACGCCACGTGGCCAGCCTATCGTGTTAGCTGGACATGGTGGCGTGACCCACCCATCTCCGACAGGTAGGTGGCCCTCTGTGGAGTGGCTAGTTTTGGTTTCAGCGCCATTGGCGATGGCGACGATGCCGGTCACTCCAGTAGGAGCCCGGTGGTGTCTCATTCGACACCACGTGGTCAGCCTCTCGTCTCAGGTGGACATGGCGGTGTGACCCCCTCGCCAACAAGCATGCGACCTTCCGCGGCGGAGGTGATGGCATATGGTGGTACTGCCGACTGTGGATCCCTCGCTGGTCGGCTTTCGGTCTAGTGAGTGTGTCCGTGCTCAGGCCAATGCGGATGCCTCTTAGTTGGAGCGTGCCATGCATTTGGCGTAGAGTCGTAACGACCTTGTTCTTAATGCCAAGCACTCGATTTTAGAGTTTACTGATATTTTTCGATAAAGGGAGTATAAATTACACCCAGTCTCTGCAACACCGTAGTGCTCTAATAGCAATACGAATGCACACAACTAAAATAAAATTACATAAAAGAAAAGCTCCACCACAGTGACCAGTTTCTCAAAACCGCGGACCAAACACCACCAAGTCAACACTAGAAATCCATCAACTTCGAAAATGATGCCTCCACGAAGGAAACAGTGCACAAGCACCATCATCGCCCTGATCAAAGACCATGGGTTTTCACCCTGGAGAAAGTCCTCACTCACAAAACAATGCCTTCAACAAGGTCATTGCTAGACACAACCAATTAAGATCAGACCTTGGCTTGTTACCCTGCCGTTTAGATACTAAATTTCTCATGTGTTATCGCCCCCACTTGCCAATTCCGCTGCTCCAAATCACAAATCATCAAGTCATAATCCCTACACCCCCATGACTCAAACTTCCATCGCCAGTCTTCAGTTTCCGGATTCCATGCCATTCTCCGCGCCGGACTTCACCGTGGAACTAACACATGTCCCGGGATGGCAACATATCGCAGAGCTTCACAACATCCCCTCTGATATCAATGATCAGATAAAAACATGGTTGCGCGCAATCGAAACACCGTCCGCACCGAAAAACTCCAGGCATGTCGTCCATTTAAAATTTGCCGGCTGAATCTTTCAAAACTCGGCAATCCACCAAAAATTAATGACGCTCTCAGTAGGCTGTTTTTCATCACAGCACTCTGGACGTGACCTTCCACTGATCATGTCCGCGCACAGACACAGCCCAACGTCATGGTGTATGTGCATGAATCAGGATGCATACAGTCCCACATGCAAGTATGTCTTGGTGGCTTTCTGCCATGGTCGTGCATGTGCATCCAGCTCCGGTGTACAGATTGGAAGGCCAGTGAACTGCTAGATCGGGTGGCCGCGACGCAGGAAGGCGACGGCCAAATCTTGAGGCCAGCGACATATCAAAGGCGGCGGCCAGATCTTGAGGCCAGCTTCACAGGACGGCGGCGGCCAGATCTTGAGGCCACCTTCACAGGACGGCGGCGGCCAGATCTTGAGACCAGCGACACAGGACGTCGGCGGCCGGATTGTGAGGCCGGCGACGTAGTCTATGGCAGTCGGATCCGAGATGACTTGGTACAATGGAGGATGAGGAGGACCACCAGGCGGGAGAAAAAGAAAAACGAGCGCCTCGCCTCCGCCGGAAGGCCTCCACTGGCGGCGGCGAGCAGGACAGGCTGGTGGTGGGGCGCCTCCTGAGGTTGCGGCGGCGATGCCTCCAGAGTCGCCACAAGCGACCCGGGAGGCTAGGGTCGCTCTCTCGGTGGCTCTAGAGATGATGAGGTTGTACAAAGCGAATCCCCTCCCTGGCAATCGCTCGCTCGAGCGATCGGTTTCTGTGGCGCGGAGCGCTCACGCGAAAGCGTGACTCAATTTCCTTTGTATCATGTAGTGCTTTAATTGCGTTCACATGTGTTCACACTAACAGCTTGTATTACTACTTTGCAAGTTGCATTAGCGTTCACACTGCATGCATGCACATGCACAGAGCATCTCATTGATTTGCATTTAATGAGCCAACTTTTCAGCACTCTTTCATAAGTTGTTGCATGCATACACATATCATCTCACTCTTTTTCTTCAGCACGAGGCAGACTCTTAATTCACTTTTTACAATTCCCTTTTGGGTTTTTTTTTCGCATGGTAATTCAGATTTAATGGGGTCCTTTTGCAATTCCCTTTTTCGGGCCAGTGGTTTTTAAGGGGGAAAATAACGGGTGGGAAGATCCACTTGCAACTCAAATATACTACCACTTGCTACTCAAATTAAGTAATGTTTTAAGTCGTAATCTAACAAAAGTTGCTAAAAAAATTCTTAATGAAAATTACTTTTTAGGGTTGCTAGTTATTTATATTTACCGTTGATAAATAACGGGGCACCGGGTTGATAACTTGTAAACAAAAAAAGAGCCGCTACATTTTTTAAATTAAATTAAATTTTTAGGGTTGATATTTATTTATATTTACCATTGATAAATAGAGGGTCACCGGGTTGATAGCTTCTAAACTAAAAGAGAGTGGCTAAAATATTCTAAGTGAAATACTTTTTAGGGTTATTATTTATTTTATATTTATCGTTGATAAATAACGAGGCACCGGGTTGATAGCTTGTAAAATAAAAAAATGTTCGCTAAAATATTCTAAATGGAATACTTGTTAGGGTTGGTAGTTATTTATAATTACCATTGATAAATAACGGGGTACCGGGTTGATAACTTGTAAACTAAAAAGAGTCGCAAAAATATTCAAAATAAAATTAGATTTTTAGGGTTAGTATTTATTTATATTTACTGTTGATAAATAACAGGACACCGGGTTGATAGCTTCTAAACTAAAAAAATCGCTAAAATGTTTTAAAATAAAATTAACTTTTGGGATTGATAATTTTATATATTTACCGTTGATCACTCAAGTACGGAGGGATTGATTATTCAGATAGACAAGGTTGATAACTTTTAGCCCGAAAAAAGTGTCTCGAAACATATCAACATGGGTGCTAGTTTTGAAGATCTCGTCGAGACGGATTTATTGGTGAAAGCGAATCTTTATTTGGAGTTGTCGTTTGAAAGTTAAAACGTTTTGAATTTACAAATTTGGAAAAGATTCCGCTGACATCAGCATATTCGTCTATTTGTGCATGCATGCAGAACTTTCCCTCAATAGCCTACACCAGGTTGATAATTTTATATATTTACCGTTGATCACTTAAGTACGGAGGGGTTGATTATTCAGATAGAGAGAGTTGATAACTTTTAGCCCGAAAAAAAAGTTTCTCGAAACATATCAACATGGGTGCTAGTTTTGAAGATCTCGTCGAGACGGATTTTTTGGTGAAAGCGGATCTTAATTTGGAGTTATCGTTTGAAAGTTAAAATATTTTGAATTTTCAAATTTGGAAAAGATTCCGCTGACATCAGCGGATTCGTCTTTTTTGCATGCATGCAGAACTTTCCCTCAATAGCCTGCACCAGGTTGATAATTTTATACATTCACCGTTGATCACTCAAGTACGGAGGGGTTGATTATTCAGATAGAGAGGGTTGATAACTTTTAGCCCAAAAAAAAGTTTCTCGAAACATATCAACATGGGTGCTAGTTTTGAAGATCTCGTCGAGACGGATTTATTGGTGAAAGCGGATCTTAATTTGGAGTTATCGTTTGAAAGTTAAAACGTTTTGAATTTTCAAATTTGGAAAATATTCCGCTGACATCAGCAGATTCGTCTATTTGTGCATGCATGCAGAACTTTCCCTTAATAGCCTACACCAGGTTGATAAATTTATACATTTACCGTTGATCACTCAAGTACAGAGGGGTTGATTATTCAAATAGAGAGGGTTGATAATTTTTAGCTAGAAAAAAGTTTGTCGAAACATATTAACATGGGTGCTAGTTTTGAAGATCTCGTCGAGACGAATTTATTGGTGAAAATAGATCTTAAATCGGAGTTGTCGTTTGTGAGATAAAACATTTTGAATTTTCAAATTTGGAAAGATTCTTGCTTACGTCATCAAATTCGTCTGTTTCTACATGCATGCAAAACTTTCCCTCAATATCCTCCACTACAATCCAAAATTTGCCAAAAAAAGAAAGAATGTTTGGTTAGAAACCGATCGCTCAATCCCTCCCTGGCGCACGAGCGCTAGCTAGGGCAGCCCTGTACAAAGGGCGTCTCGATTAGGTGTTTTTTTAGATGTGTCTGCGTCTTAAGTTGCTATGTCGGTAGCACTATAAAAAATATAGAAACATCACGTAACTTGGTTATTCTGAACAATTCTTTGAGTAGCACGGTTGAAGAGGGTAGTAATAGTCACTATGGGAAAATCAGGCGCTGCCGTGCAGCCTATCATTGCCGTGAGGCACTGCATGGCAAAGACTTCTTTGTCGTGCGACGCAAGAGGCACGCACGGCAAAGAGTTAAATCACGGCAAAGTTTCATGGTGGCGCACAGCAAATTATCGACGCACGGCAAAGTTAGAAGTGCCTCACGGCAACGCATTAGCGCACGACAAAGTCCTTCAAAAGCGCACGGCAAAGAAGCCAGGACGGCAAAGATCCTGCACACTGCACAGCAAAGAGCCGGTGACACCTTTCACCGTGAACAACACGAACATCATCCGGAGCATGAACCGCGGTGAGTCCTCCTACACTTGTGCCCAACCCGCTACTTGTACTTGTTCAAGTGTTCAATATGCAAGTGCAAATGCTAATTCCATCAACCTTGTAGATTATGTGTCACAAGGCAATGACGATGAGGCGGGCACAAGTAATGGAGGAGGACAAGGTTGATGGCATGGTCTTCGTGCACTCGTTGTCGTTGTAATGGATTGTTCGCACTTGTTATGGATTGTAATAATGGACATTGCTATATGGATGGACTCTATGTAACGGATTGTATGCATGAACTATGTGTGCTCGATGTATTTGTGGTGTTGTTGATGTGTTTGGTGATCATATGTTGATATATATGTTATATATGCTATATTTGTGAAATGCAATATTTGAAATGCAGGGATAATTGAAAAACAGCAAAAAAATGAAAAAATCAGGCCCCTTTGACGTGTGTGTGCACACGGCAAAGGACTTTTGGCCTCTTTGCCGTGTGCACACGCATGACAAAGGAGCCACGTGGTGCGCAACTGTGCTCCTGGGAGCTCACTGGGTGTGGCTGCAGGAGCCTTTGCTGTGCGGGAAGGGGCGCGGGCGCACGGCAAAGGTCACTGCACGACACAGACTAGTGCACGGCAAAGACATAGAGGCACGGCAGAGTACTGGCGCACGACAAAGTTCGGGCTCACGGCAAGGAACTCGACGCACGGCAGAGTTCGCCCGCATGGCAAAGCAAAGTGCGCACGACATAGAACGCAACGCAACGCACGGCAAAGGCTTTGCCGTGCAGAACTCGCGAAGCGCTCGGCAAAGGATCCGTTGCCGTCAGTTTCTTTGCCGACCAGTCGTTGCCGTGCGGCTACGCACGGCAAAGGCTTTGCCGTGCAAATAGGCCCCTTTGCCGTGCGATTGGTCGCACGGCAACAGTGTTTTCCCGTAGTGAGTTTGGTTTTATCTAAAGCCTCAAATCTGTCCGAGGATTTAGTTGATGATGAGAATATGGAGTTAGAAGATCATATGGATCTGCTACTCCGTGGTGAAAAACATGCTCGTGTTCTTGAGAAAAAAACTGTAGACCGGCTAAGTGTCCGACGCGGTGTTAGAATTTAGAAGAACAAAAAGATGGATACGTGGCAGCTCAGGATGCCCATAAACCAGATTTCTTGGCGGAGCTTGTGAGGATTTGTGATCACGAAACATTACCTATGTTGGCAGGCGGTGATTTTAATATACTCCGTCGACAAGAAGAGAAAAATAACGAAAATTTTAATGCAAGATGGCCGTTCATATTTAATGTGATTATTGAGAGTCTTGACTTAAGAGAGATTGTTCTATCTGGTATACAATTTACTTGGACTATTAGACGGGAGATCCCAACATATGTGAAGCTAGATCATGTTCTGCCTAGTGTGGAATGGGAGCAAAAATTTCCCCTAGTAACTGTGCGTGCTATGACCCGAACAGGGTGAGACCATACACCGCTTCTAGTAGATTTTAGTGATCCGGCTCACCATGGGAACAAAGCTCACTTCTCTTTTGAACTCCCTTGGCTGCGTCACGAGGTTTTTTTTTACAGATTTGATCGAGCATGAATGGAATTTGGTTCTTGCTGGAAGTTGTCCAATGGAAACATGGCAGAATAAGATTAGGCATTTTCTCCCTGGTTGGGCAAAAAATCTGAGTGGAGTGTATAATGAAGAGAAGGAGAGGCTTCTTCTCTTAATAGATGAACTCGATGTAAAAGCTGAATCATCTCCCCTATCGGCGGTTAAGAGGGCTGCCAAGACGGAAGTGGATGAATATTTAGCTAAGTTGAGATGCAATGAAGAGACTAAGTGGACTCAGCGCGCAAAAGTTAAGCATGTGCAAGAGGGTGGAAATAATATTAAATATTTTCATTTTAATTGCAAACGGGAAACATAGGAAGAAAATGATCTTCTAGCTTGAAAAGATGATGGGACTATAGTTGGTGAGGCTAACTTGAACGTCTTTATTACCGAATACTATAAAAAAATATTCGGTGCGCCGGTCTCGAATAATTTTTCTATGGTAGAGAATTTCGATAATGATATTCCAAAACTATCTCCGAAAGAGTGTGCCATTTTAATAGACAACTTTACAGAGAAGGAGGTGTTTGAGCCCGTCTCCCAGATGGAACATAATAAGGCGCCGGGACCAGATGGCTTTCCGGCAGAATTCTATCAAAAGTTTTGGGATGTCATTAAAGATGATTTGATGGCTTTATTCGCTCAGCTGCAATCAAGGGACCTGCCGCTGTTCAAACTTAATTTTGGAGTCATTACTTTATTACCTAAAAAATAAGATGCTAGTCGCATTGAGCAATATAGACCCATTTGTCTACTGAATGTTAGTTTCAAAATCTTTACGAAGGTTGGTAGAAAACATGGTTCAACCAACACAATCGGCTTTTATGCCGGGTAGAAATATATTAGAAGGTGTAGTTATTTTGCATTAAACCATCCATGAGATTCACAGGAATAAAATGATAGTGTCCTTTTTAAAACTGATTTCGACAATTCTTATGACAAAGTTAAATGGCCTTTTTTGCAACAAGCCCTTTGTATGAAAGGCTTTCCACCTTTGTGGTGTGAATGAGTTGCAAGATTTGTCCAGGGTGGAAGTGTGGGTATTAGAGTCAATGATGATATTGGTCATTACTTTCAGACTTTAAAGGGATTGTGCCAAGGCGATCCGTTGTCCCCCATGCTTTTTAATATAGTAGCGGATATGTTGGAAATTCTCATTAGCCGGGCTAAGGAGGATGGGCAGGTTGGAGGCCTCGTACCGCACCTTGTTGAGGGAGGGGTCTCAATTTTACAATACGCCGATGACACTATTCTCTTCATGGAACATGACTTGCAGAAAGTTGTAAACAAGAAATTAATTTTGTGCATCTTTAAACAACTCGCGGATCTTAAGATTAACGTTTACAAAAGTGAGATTTTCTGTTTCGTAAAGGATAAAGATTTTAAGGAGTAATATATGCGTATATATGGTTGTACGACTGGTGCTCTTCCTTTCAAATACCTAGGTATTCCTATACACTATAGGAAGATCCTTAATAAAGAATGGAAACCAGTGGAAGACCGCTTTAAGCGGAAGCTTGTGAACTAGATAGGCAAGATGCTCTCATATGGAGATCCTCTAGTCCTTATTAATTCTGTTCTAACAAGTTTACCCATGTTCATACCCTCTTTCTTTGAGATTCCGAAAGGTGTTAGGAAAAAGATTGTACTTCTTTAGGCCGCGTTTCTTTTGGCAAAGCGACAATCTGAAAAAGAAGTATCGTCTTGCAAAGTGGAACATTATCTGTCGCCCTATAGGTCAGGGCGGTTTAGGCATCGAAGTACTGGAGATAAAGAATAAGTGTTTACTCATCAAGTGGCTATTTAACTATTGAATGAACAAGGGGTGTGGCAGGAGTTGCTGGATAACAAATACCTAAGTCAAAAAACTCTATCTCAAGTACGAGTCAAACCTACTGATTCACCCTTTTGGAGAGGGATTATGGGTGTCAGCGATGAGTTCTTCAATCGAGGATCGTTTGTCATTAAGGACGGGGCTAGCACTCAATTTTTGGAAGACAGATGGTTGGTAACACATCTTTATCCACTCAATATCCATCACTATATAACAATGTGCAACATAAACATGTTACGGCTGCAAATGTTTTGTCTAATACACCGCTAAATGTTGGTTTTAATAGGATTTGACAAGTGGTAAGTACCCAAAAAATGAAACTGTGTCTAGGAGGAACTAGACACTTTTTTGATACAGTAGAAGCGGGACTTGGCGTGACAATTCCGAAATTTGTCCCTGACAGGAATCGAACTCTGGTCGTTGGGGTGCGCCACTGCGACCCCAACCACTGGGGTAACCCCACGTCGTCTCAAGAGGTAAGTACAAAGCATGCTTAAATTTAGTGGAATGATTGATGAGTATTAACCTGATCGACGCACCTGATAGGTTCTCATGTCGTTTAACTTCTTCTCGGTCTTTCTCGGTTAAACCTATGTACGCAGATTTTATGAATGAACATACTATATTTCCGCGGAAGTATCTTTGAAAGTTAAAGGTTCCATTAAAGATAAAGGTCTTCATGTGGTTCCTACATAGAAAAGGTATTCTCACTAAAGAAAACCTAGCAAAACGACGGTGGATTGGATGTACGAAGTGTGTTTTTTGTCACGTTGAGGAGACTATTGACCATCTCTTTATTTCCTGTCCATTTGCTAAACCTGTTTGGAGAGTTGTTTATTTTACTTTTAATGTTCAACCACCTGCTATGTAACCAATATGTTTGGGAATTGGCTTAATGGGATTGAACCAATTGTTAAGGCTAGAATTCGAGTGGGAGTTTGTGCCTTAGTTTGGGCAATTTGGAATTGTCGAAATGATGTTGTGTTTAACAAAACAAGTGTGCCAAACTTTTTGCAGGTCATCTGCAAAGTCACCTACTGGATTCACATTTGTGGTGTTTCCTTCTTCGTGTGGAGCAGCGGGAACATATGGATTCTGGATGCACTCGGTTGATAACGGTTGTTTGGGCTATATTCAACCAGGGTGGCTAGCGGCAATCTAATAGGATCCAAAATAATGCGTAGATAGATGTTTTTAGCTTTTTCCGTTGGTTGATCCTTGCTAAAACTTTGTGTAATCATTAAGATGTAAACCCTGAATCTATATTTTGCAATGAATAAGATTGTGTGCATCGCTTTGATGCAGAGGCCGGGGCTTTGCAAACCCTATTCGAAAAAAGAAAAAATTAATTAGTCCAAAATGGTACGTACTGGATATGCTGGCAACTGTTCTACGAGAAAGAAGTAACCAAACTAATATACATGTTACCGAGGAAAGCACACAATTGTTGCCTTTACAAAAATGGGCATCACAACCCTTATTGAAAACTATTGTTGGACGGCCTAGTTTTTTTTCAACCAAGTATTGTACTAGCTAGTTTTTGGGCGGTCCGTAGGGTAATATCCACATTTAATTGTATTGTACAAATTTATATCCTAAACTTTTTATAATACAATGTTCTTAATATAAGTACTCTACCTACAACTATAATATGTTGTAATAGAACACATACATACCAGAAATATTTTCAGAATAATGGCATATTTAATTCAAAGTACTTTAATAGGAGTTTTGGAGGGTTGGAATCATTAGCTGATGTTTGTATGTGTGTTTTATTTTCTATGGTTGCAACCTATTGAATTTATTCCTAAGGAAATCATTTCTACCAACTTTCGTACTATGAAACTTAAGATCCAATCAATCCTCTTTGTAATAATTCTTTTCTTTTCCGGTGGCACAATCAACCAAAACATTGTTGCAAATAAAATCCCATAGGATTGAAACAAGCATGAGATTGGAAAACTGCGTTTTCTGAAACGAGAGAAAAAGCAACACCATAATCAATTACTTAAGAAATGAGAGTACAAGAAAGTAAAAGTTCCATATTATAACAACGTCATACTCTCACGGCATCATATTACTCATGCGCTTTTTTACTCGCTAAAACCAAAAGATCCTGGGATGACCTAGGGTGCACTGTTCTTGATTTTTAACAGCCGCATTGTGTTTATTCCAAAGTTCCCAAGATGCAAGGAGAGTGACAAAAGCCAATTCTTTGCTCTTTGTTATGATCTTTCACAAAGAAATAATAGATTGCACGGACAAAGCCTCAAGGTCAATGAAGTAGATCCCGAGCCAAGCCTTAATTAGGCCCCAAAGTCTTATGTTGTATCTACAGTGAGCTAAGAGGCGGTCTACTGTTTCTAGCACATGCTTGCAAAGCGGGCAAACCCCATAAAACCTATTTTGAATGGCTAGCCAAACAAAAAAGTTGATTTTGGGGCCAGCCTAATTTTTCCAAACCAAGGAGCTTATAGACGAGCAGGTTGCCCCAAAGAATTGAGCCTTGTATGTGGATTTAGCCAAATATTACTCACTTTCCATTAGGTTCCAAGCAATATTGTTCTCCACACCATCTTGAAGGTTGACATGCCGAAGTTAAATCTAAAACGAACCATATTGGCAGATGTGGTCCATTGAAAAGTCTGTGTTCATGTTAATCTTGGATATCCACCCTTCATTATTTTGTGTTTGCTTCACATTTCATTTCTTCCTCGTAGAGATCTTGTAGAAAAGGGGAGAAATAGTTTTGGCCTTTGTACATCTAGCCATGGCGTCTCCCAAATGGGTGTTTTCTCTCCATTTCCAATGAATTTTTTATGGCGGCATAAAAAAGCTCCATGTCCGCATCGTTGCATGAGTTTCCCAAGCCAACCCAATTCTTTGACAGATCCTTGCATTCAAGCCGTAGACATCTCAAACTAATGGCTCTTGCAAAAAAAAGATTACTATTGAAGACTTCTAAACCACCAAGGTTTTATCTTTTCTCCAATTCACCTTGCATTGGCCCCCACTAGAAGGCCCGCTCAATATCTTCATGATATGCATGGTGTGTCAGGAGGGACAATGAGCGGTATAAAGTGGTAAATGGATGTATCTCTTTTTTGAGATCATGCGAATCGAATGGGGGCTAATATATATAGTGAGTAACTGGATGTGAAAATATACCATCTTTCTAGTGTAAAATGGTAGTAATAGCTCATATCAATGGTGATAAGCGATACATGACTACCTAACTTATAAAATGTATGAACATTGTGAGAAGTGAGACTGTGTAATAAAAAAAGTGCATACACATGTACACTTCATTATATTTTGAATCTCATTCATTTTATGCAGTCCATAAATATTGTTTGTTTACATTTGGGTTCTCACAAGTTAGGAATTGTATTTTTATGTTGTGGTCATTAGTGGTAAAATAGTGAATGTATCATTTTATGTAGTCATTAAATCGGTGCAAGCCTGAGACATAGTCTATCAGAATTAAGTGGGTTGCTTATAATATAAAATAGAATTTGATGATCTAACAAGATTATTTTAGATGATGTGTATGGTGGATTAAACGTATTTAAAACTTCTGACTTGTACAACACTATAAGTGATATGAATGTGAAACTTAACTGCTCTGTGTATGCATATATATTTTTGTTTATATTACACTATCTATGTGTTTTAATCCAGTGCACATTTTCCTTCCTATTGAAGCTAGGAAACAATTTTATGTATATATGAGCATTCAACTAAGCTAGCTTAATCATAACACAAATAGATAAAAATACAAACTCTTGCGAGAAAAGGTTCTGTTGTTAAGATTGATTGGTTTATCAATCAGTAGTAGTTCACGTACATGTACTCTGTTTTTATTCTATATATTAACTGCACAATGATACCATGACAGAATTTTGAACTGATCAAATGCATGTGATCTATATGGAGGAACAGTCATCCTAGCTGCTACATGTCACTCAACAAATAATATATATATTTATGTATATTTGTCTGGAAGCATGGTTAAATTAGATTAACAATCTTATTAATTAATCTCATGGTGCAGTGTGCAAATTTTGGAAGGCCTTGGGACAAGTACTTGAAAGATCTCACTCCAATGCCTTTATCGACATGGTCAGATCCAAAGTACTCAGCCCCAGAGCGGCCTTCTTGCTGCTGCTACCTGTCGCTACCTCTAACCTCCTGGAATCCCTGCTAGCACCATCGTCGCCACCACCAAGTAGTGACAGCGACAGTGAGAGTGGCAGACTGTCGCTGCCGACCTCCTGCCCAGCGTTGTTCCTCTTCTTGCCCCTGCCTGCATTGTCTGTTCCCATGTTGGGGCTCAGGCTTAGCTGCAACTCCGGCGTCCACCCGTTCTCCCCCACCACTGCTGTCGCCGCCGCCACCGATATCTTCATCCTCCTCGCCTCTGCGTCGTTTCTGAGCTCATCATTAGGTTTGGCAGGAGCCATAGACACTGCCTGTTTCAGCAACTGCAAGCATGGCACAGAGAGTTGCAGCTTAATTATACTACAGGTGAATGTAGTATGTGTTGATTGAAATCGAGATGTAAACAATGCTACGTACCACGAGTGGAGAACCTGCTTCACGTACCACCGCTGGTTCTGAAGATGGTATTGTTGTGCTAGTCTTGCCATTGCTGCTGGCGCCGGCGGTGCCTCGCCATCTAAACGAGAGACTGTGATCGCCCTGTTCAAAACCATTGGTGACCGCCGACGATGTTGTCCTAGTGAATGGTCGGGAGCTGCTGCCTATCCAATTAATGCTTCCGACCATGGCGCCATCTGGCCTAGGGACGGCGGTGCTCGTGGTTGCCGCTGCCGACGACCTCAGGTTGGTGGCGATACTGGCGCCCATCACGTCTGACAATTGCGACGTTGGCTTGCCGTCCTTGTTCCTTAAGATCATCTCCTGTACGAGCCCTTTTGGAGGACCATGGTCATCAACGGCTCCTGCCCTGGCGGCCGTGTTATGCTGGTTGAACGCCCATTCTTGATTTCTAGACGCATGGATGATATTACCGGTTAGGGTTTCGACATCCTCACTCGCATCGCATCAGGTATGTCCTTAATGAATAATGAGTAGATCGAGTACGCATGCGCATGTAATATTTCTATTACCTAAGGCTCGTATAGCTCTTGAAGTCGAAGGTTTGTAATGGAGGCTGCCGGCGTTGGAGGAGGCCGTAAATACGACTAGCATCGGGAAAGAAGCTGGTGCTTCTTGACGCAAAGACCCCGGTGTTGGAGGTCAGTGCCGAGCCAGGTGCTCCTTGGAAGAACATGTCGTGGAAACCATGATTCCCTCTCCTCATGTGGAAATTCATGGGAGAAAAGACTGCCACATATAATTGGAAAAAATCAGGTAAATGAAATCCTAGGGGGATAAACTGGAGATGTCTAATGTCGAGGACTGTAGATGATAACCTGAGGACATGGCCGCCCTCTCGTGGCTGGACTCGTGTTCTATCTTTTTGCTTCTGTACATCTGAAAAGTCGAAAAAAGATGAACAAGAAAAGGGTTAGGTTCAACACTTGTCGTGTGAAGGAAAGAAGCAACTAGCTAGAGAACAGCTACGGAGCAGTCATGAGAAATAGGCTGTTTCCTTTTCTGCCTTTACCTGCAAGTGACTTTTTACATGAGCAATGCTGAGCCCCCTCACGTTCATCATCTGAAGCACCAGCTTTGGGGTTGCTCCTATATCGAAAAGGAGATCAACAAACAGAAAAGTTTAGATCACGAATCGAAGGGAAACAATTTACGAGAAAAATAATGTAAACCAAGACATATATGGGAGTAGCTGCGATTAATTACTTACTCTCTTGGCCGCCCAGCCGCTCGACGGCATGGAGGAACGCCATGTGGAGGTCCGGCGTCCACCGGAGACGGGGGTGCTTAGACCGGTTGTACTGCCGCACCGTTGGCACCCTCTCGCCGCCGCCCTCAGGACCCCTGCTTTCCGAATCATGGTTGCTGCTGCTGTTGTTGCTGCTTGAGCTCCCTCCTCCTCGTCCTGCAACCTCACTTGTGCTACCGCCTCCGTCGCCGTCGTCACCACCGTCTTCCTCTCCCAAGTCCTCGTTGAGGTCCAGCTCCCCAGCCTCGTCATCTTCCGAAGATCCCTTCCCAAGGTCTTCAAGAGTCTCCACCAGCCCCTCCTTCTCCTTCACCTCACCCATACCCTCCCTGGCCTCCACCACTTCTCCTTGACCTCGTCTACCTCTCTACATGGGGGTCTATACAAGCACGTTAGGATTGGAATGATATGGGGGTAGGAAGAAGATGGGAATGTGATGGAATAATTAGTAGGCAGAGGGGAGCGTAAGCAAAGCCAGTGATGTAGGAATTAAAATAACGGAAGGGAGGAAATGGACAAGTAGTAATTCCACCACATTGACTTGTTTTCAAGACTGGTATTCCGTCTCATTCCTTTTTCTATAGCCTAAAGGAATTTGAGAGTATACTACCGTTGTTATTTTGTGATGGGTGTTGGGGGGGGGGGGGGGGGGTGTATATATTTGGATGTGGGGAGGGGGACTGGTTATCAATTGGCAAATGACTAGGTGTGTGGGAAAGGAAGCAAAAGGAGAACGTTGACACTTGCCGCTAGACGACTCTTGTGGTGATAA